>NC_133769.1:36876158-36989642 GCF_003597395.2 Chelonoidis abingdonii
CGCCAGACTGCAACTTCAAACCATTGCCTCCTTGTTCTGTCCTCCTCACCACTGAGAAGGCCTCCTATAGTCCCTCCTCCTTGGGGCTATCTCTTCAAGTGTTTGAGGTTGCTTATCAAATCCCCCCTCAGTCTTCTCTTCTGCAGGGCTAATATAACGCCCTAGTTCCTTCGGTCTCTCTTCATCAAGTCATGTGCTCCAGATCTCCTAATCATTTCTTGTTTGCCCTCCGCTGGATTCTCCAATTGTTCACGTCCTTTTTGTAGGTGTGTGCGTCCCAAAACTGGACACATATTCAGATGGCGGCTCACCAGTGCCGAAATAGAGGGGAATTCACATCCCTCGATCTAGCTTGGGCCACGTCCTACTAATACGCCAGTTGCTCATTAGCCTTTTGGTTACAAGACACACTGGTAGCGCTCATGTTTCAACTTTCATCAACCGTAACCCCAAGATCCTTTTCTTCAGGCACTGCTACTTAGCCAAACAGTCCCCAGCTTGTAGCAGGTGTGGGTTTTCTGTCCTAAGTTGCTAAGGACTTTGCACTTGTCCTTGTTGAACTGCATGAGGTTTTCTTGTGGCCACTTCTTCCAATTTGGTCTAGCTCCCTGACTATCCTGCCATTCCAGCGTGTCCACCACTCCCCCCAACTTTGGTGTTCATCTGCACAATTTATTATGTGCAAGCTATCCCATCATCAAGATCATTAATGAAGACAATTGAATAGAGGGCCCTAAGGTGCAGACGACACTGTGGGCGCACACCACTGTGTTCTACTGGTTGCCAATAGAGAAGATGTGACCATTGATACTCCATACCGCTGAGTCACTGGTTGATTTCAACACAGGTTTTCTATCCACTTCACAGTCCTTCCTCCAACACCAATACTTCCTATAGTTTGTGATGAGAATGCTTTGTGGAACGCCTTGCTCCAAAAGCATTACAAAGGATTAGGTATTACAAACATATCGCAACAGCTTCCCCCATCCACCATAGTCCAGTCATCTCTCTTAAGAAAGCGAATGCAGAGTTGGTCAGCATGGATTTACCCATCGTGAATTCCCATGCTGACTCCTTTGATTCCTTGTTTTTCCTTCTAAGTGGGTTTAGTTCAGATGATTCTTCAGCACCTCGACTCCATTGATTTTCCAGGATTGAGGTTAGTGGGACTGATTTGTCTGTAGTTCCTGGTCTTTCCTTTTTCCCTTTCTTAAGATAGGTACTATAATTTCTTCTTCCAGTCTCTGGGACTTCCTGTTACCAATGAATTTTCAAAGATTAATGGTCAACAGGCTTCTGCAATCAGATCAGCTAACTCCCTCGAGTACCCTCGGATGCGCAGTGTCGTCACGGTCACCATAGACTGTGTGCAGTCTAACGTCCCTACTAAGTAGTCCTAACCTGCAGCACCCTGCCTTCACAGGTGGTTGCTGCTCCTCCTCCTTCCTCGCTGCAGTTCCCCAGTGTAGTAGTCTTCTTGAGGAGTTGATCTGCCCGTAAAGATTGAAGGATTGGAGACAGGAATGAGTCCTTCAGGCCTTCCATAATTTCCTACCACTAGGGCATACCTGCGCTCAATTGATAAGGGACCTACACCATCCCTAGTCCTCTTCTTGTTGCTTACATACTTATAAAACCCCTTCCTATTAATCCTTCCACATTGCCACTTGCTAGTTTCAACAATGTTCTTTGGACCTTTTCTGAATTCGTATCCTGCAGCCCGTAGCAATAATTCTTATAGGCCTCTCCAGTCATCTGTCCAACTTCCATTTTTGTACAGCTTCCTTGTTTTGCTCAGCTCACCACTGAGTTACCCTTGCTAAGCCATCGTGGCACTTTCTTTACGTGCTTGTTCTTTCGTGCACTCGGTTGTTTATGTATATTTTCCTGGTGTGCTCCCTTAGCTCTCGCGCTTTCTTTTAAAATATGCCAGCTCTCCTGGGAATACCCATCCCCTTGCATGGCTTACAACGTTCCCGAGGGCATCCTGCGAAGAACCTACTCATTTTCTCTAAGGGAGGCTGATACATCCACTTTATTTCTGAAAAATCGCGAAAGGGTCTCTGACGCTTCATGCTTCTCTTCCTCCTTCCTGTTGATCCAGGGTTTCTGAACTCTCTACCATGTTGATCATGCCTGCAGGGTTGCCTGTCACCTTACTTCCCTCAGTATCCTGATCAACTCCTCTCTCTGTTGTGAGCAAGGATGGTTAGAAGTAGGCGGCAAGGCTCCTCGTGTTGGTTTCACCCCAGATTTTGTACCACGGACAGTTGGTCTGCTCAGCATATCTCGCAAAAACTTTCCTGGATTGTCTAACTCTGTGCAACGTGCTCTGATTCTTTCCAGCCAAATCAGGATAATTGAACATCTCCAGCTTGTAGGAACAGGGCTAGTGATCTACCAGCTCTTGCTAGTTTGTCTGGTTAAAGCCCTATCCATTATTCTTTTTCTGGGTTGGTGGTCTGTAGAGCAGCACCCACCTATCAGACACCCCCTTGTGACACTCCCCTCTTCTACATTTAACCCACAAGCTTCAACTGGGCTCCAATCTTCTTTTCCAGTTTTTGTCAGGGAGCTCCTGAGCTTCATACAGCTCTTATTTACATTACAGCGCTATCCTCCCCCTCTTCGCCCCTTTCATATTCCTGTTTCCTGCTGACAGCTCCCTATACCTATCCATGGCAGTTGCTCCGGTATGCGAGTCTGATCCCACCGATGGGCTCATATATGCCAGTTAACATCAATTCCCTGTCTGTGCTACTTTATAATTCTTCTTCTTGTTTCCAGGGCTCCCGCATTTGTGTTACAGCACTTTAAAAATTCAGGACAAGCTGCCCTACTTTCTTCTTCTTGCGTGTATATTCCCATGTTTGCTCCTCTCCATTGAATTGTCTCCTGGTGTTCTCTTTTCCCTACACACCCTCGATATAAGTGGCTTTTAGGACATTAAGGCAATGATTTGAATTCCCACTCGGTAGTTCCGATTACTTTTCTCTTATTTCTCACCGGCCATTACAAACCCGATATCCCAAGTTCATCCCTTTCGTCAGGTTCCCTCTCTGAGAGCTACCTTTGGCTTTGGTCACCTCCCCGTCACTGTTTCAGTCCTCCGGGCACTAGGTTAGCCAGTCGACGGTTCCACAAATTGCTTTTCTTCCTTGTTTATGGTGGAGATCCCAATCTCCGCCAAATGCAGTCCTCCTCTGGAACAGTAAGTTGTCTGTTGGTCGAGGAGCCAAAGCCTCCTGACGCACCATCTCCGGACGCAGGCATTCACCTGTAGGATGATCTGTCTCTGACTAGGCCTCTACCCTTGACCGGAAGAATCGAGTGAGAACACCACTGCACTACTCCTTCACCCGTGCTCCCAAACCCTTGTCACTTGATCTGCTGAGGATCATCTCGCAGTTATCATGGTTCCACAGGATGAGTGCATGGAGTGGTAGTGTCGTTGGGGCGGACGATTACTCGACAATCACCTCCGTAACGTCTCAGTATAGGGGCCCCCGGCAGCAGCATACCTCCTGAGGGCTCCTGTCAAGGCAACAGATGGGTGCTTCCATCCCACCAGCATCGAGTCTCCAATACCACAACTCCTACGTTCTTCCTGGGTGTGGTTTGATGGCATCCCTCCAGGCTCAGGTAGGGCATGACTTCATCCTCCTCCTCCCTCCTCATCTCCGCGCCACCATCAACGATCTTCTACCAGGAAGAGGGGTGGTGATGGTAGCAGGGGGTTAACATTGACACGGCCTGCGTCGAGAAGGTAACCAGCTGCCAGTGTCCTGCCCTGTGCAAGAGCCATCTGATCCTTCTCTGCTTGTGGACTGTAGGCAGGGAACCTCTGCACCTGGGAGACGGAATCCTCAGGGACCTTGCACGGTCTCATCGGTGACCTACTTCAAGATACTTCCCAGGGCATGGATACTACTGAGCCTAGACAACCTCCTCCCGTAAACTCTCCCAGCCTTGCTCCTGGAGAGATATCCACACAGCCAGACACCTCGTCACGATTGATCCCCGCCCACCCAGCCCAGATTGGTGAACAAGTGGAAGTGCAGAACCAGGAGATCTGTTTTGATAACAGCTGACCCTGCTGTCGAGACTACAGAAAAAGTGCTAAAACGGTAAAACCGCAGACTTGACTGGCAAAGACTATAACAGGAAAATAGGAAAATGTGTGAGAGTTGCTTGCTAAATAGCAATATGTATGCCATAGGGTAAATATTAGTCATGTTTTGCAGCATTAGCAATTTGTATTCCAAATAAGGCTGTATCTATGTGTGACGTGTTGCGGTTTTAACCTTTATAAGCTCAGTAACATTTGTAACAGGCAGGTCAGCCTAACCCTTGCAGGGGGACACACTGGCCTCCGCCTGTGCACAGGTGTATATTCAATAAAGGTGCCTCAGGCTGTCTGATCAAAATATAGAGGTGGTCTTCTTTTCCCCGACAGTATTCAAGTATCTGAAACCTCTCAAAGCATCTTTAAATCCTAATAAAATGTGTAATGTTTGGCTGTGGTGGAGACAATTTAGAGGCTTGTAGAAAATATCCTCTTTATTTCTGAGGTCTTCACTTTTATCAGACGTTTCTCTTGGATCTCAAACTGGTTTGAACTTTTGAATAAAGGCCAAGGTTGGGAATATATGCTAATACTGTCACATCAGTTGCTCAAAAAGAAAAACAAAGTCTGATTTAGTAAAGGAACTAGGAAAAAACAAAAAAAGTGTTGCTTTTTCACTGAGTGCACTTGAACATTTTTACCCAGCTCCAGTGTGGATGTAGTTCTCTGATTTGATTATATACTGTTTGTGACACTATTCTTTCATTGTGACTAATATGCTGCTTATCAAATGAACTGCAACATCAGTCACTTGGTAGGGTTCCTGCCTACAGAACAATTTATAAACTTGTGTAAACTAGATCTGTATGAAAGTTGGTGGTTTTGCTTCACAGGGGTTCCTAGGAACAATTTCTTTCCTTTCTATATGCCTGGAGATCACAGTTCCTCAAGTTTTAATTCAAGTTTCAAGTTTAAGGAAGATCAGTCATGTAAAGTAAAACCCAGTCAAAGCCGATTCTCATCTTAGTTTGTTTGGAAAACAGGCAAAACTCCAATTATTGTTTGGTTTCAACCTTGAACCAGAAAATGTATTAGATTCAGTCAAAAAGTCATTTCAAACTAACCCCATGTTTGCTCCATATATCCATGCAGTACTAAAATTAGGAGTGAGAGGGAAATATAATGGTTCTCTCCCTTCATCTATAAACTGAGCTCCTTCTATATGAGACAGACCTCCTGAGCTCAGATGCTTTGTTGGGCTTGGCTCAGCCTTGGTGAGATACTTGTCCTAGATTAGTCTTGAGCTACTATATGTGAGACTTGGATGTCCCCTGGAATTATCTTCTCCTTGGCAGGGTTCCAGGTTGTTGCCTATGTAGTTGCCCCTCCTGTATTTCTGGGAACCCTGTTACTGCCCTCTGCCTGCTCTCCTTCAGGCAGGCAGAAAGGCTCGTTAGTGCTGTGCTGATCAGCAGGCAATAGTGGCAAGTGGATCTCTCAACCTATAGGATTCAGGAGCAGCAGGGACAGTGAGGGGAGCCTGCAGGTGGCATTGGCTATCATCAACAGCTCCTATCAGTGAAGGCAGCTCAGGGTTAGTGGCAGTCAGCAGCAACTCTCCATCTCCACACTCAGGGGTCTTCAGCTAAATGAAAAAGCCCAGCTGTGTGTTTGATCAGTAATACTGATGGCAACAAAAGATGGCTGCTGACTGGGCCCAAGAACGTCAGCAAAATAAAACTGGCAGTTGGCCAATACAGTACAATACAAAACAATGCAAAGGTACAGCCCTGCTGAGACAGCACAAGCCAGCCCATTTCAAGCTCTGCATTCATGAACTTTAGCAAACTTTTTGATTAACTTGATCTGAGTATTAACTTTGTAACAACCCTCCAGACTCACTAAGTTTTGTGAGAAGGTTGCAGTGGAAATATTTAACATATCTGGAGTTCTGAGTCCCCAGCACAGTACTAGTGGCTGCTGCAGGGCTGCCTCATGGGGGGTGGGGGTGGCATGTGGGGCAATTTGCCCCGGGCCTTGCAGGGGACCCCATGAGAATATAGTATTCTATTGTATTGCAACTTTTTTTTTATGGAAGGGACCCCCGACATTGCTTTGCCCCAGGCCCCCTGAAACCTCTGGGCAGCCCTGGGCTGCTGGCTGCTCTATCGTTTTTTGCTCTCTCTCAGGAAAACAGGATCACCTTGGAAGGACAAAACAGGAAACACCACTATCCTATTAGAACATATAAAAGTGGAAAAGTAGAGCAAGAACTTGGGATGCAAAGATTTTCCAGATGAATTAATTGTTTTAATTTCTTCAGACCTAAATCTACAAGGCTGTTCCATTGTGCAATTTTTGGACTAAGCCAATTGTGGAGAGCTCAAGATTTTTCCATTGCTGCTTTTCTACAGTTTTGCTGAGGACACTATCTTGCTGATCAGTACTGCCTCATTGTTTCCTTATACATCCCCTGTCTCGCTATCTGTATCCACCTGTTGTCTCTTCGCTTATATTCGGGTTGTAAACTCTTTGGAATAGGGGCCATGTTTTTGTTCTGAGTTTGTACACTGCCTAGCACTATGCAGTGCCTGGTCTTTGACTGGGTGTAACAGGCATTACCACAGTACAAATAAATAAATAAATAAAATAAATAATATCTACATCTACACTGAGATATAGGTAGTTAAATCTATTGTAGCAAAAAACATATGCCTATGTATAGTTCTAAGAGCTTTTAAAATTTATCATATCTGCTTTTCTCTCATGGTGAAGTAAGAATCAAACCTGGGATGTCTGAAGCAGATTCTAAGGGCAAGAACACCAGCTGCATGCCAGAAATGGTTGCCGAGGAACAAAGCTTTCTTCTTCACCTTAATCAGAAGAGGCAAGAAAGAAAGGCTGAACATTTACAAAACTTCCAGTCAAATCCCCAGTATGTTGTGTTTTCCACAGCACCCACCAGTTGCTGTGCAAGGGGTACAATGTTATCAATATGTGGATACGAACTTCTGTTTCTCCTTCAAACCCAGATTCTGCAGTCTTTCTTTGTTCCCCAGAGAAAACTGGCTAAAAATCAGTACTTACAAGATGGAAGTCGTGCTGGCAGGCAGAGGGTATCATCCGGATGAATGGGTAGGGACTCTGACCATTTCTTCTATTGAGATTGTGTCTGCCCTTTGTCAATATGGTCTGTCATTTCATTTTTTTATTGGGTCCATTGCTCTGCTTGGATTCTGAGCCTGAAGCAATGACATACGGTGCCTATTGTTATCTGCAGCTAACCAGATGTAGAACTTGCTAGGTGGCATCGTTTTCTTCCAAGAACTGCAAATGTTTAAGGAAACTGCAATTCTTTCAAATCAAACACAGTACATTTACATATACAAAAAAGAACTGTAGGCTGGCTTGCAACAGAGTTAAATTCATGTATAGTCGGTTACACCTGAAGTATGTGAAAAACTGCACAAATCTTTACTAACATTGCATTTACTAACATTGCTGCTTGTCCCTTTAATAAAACATGGGGGAGGGGGATTCACTTTTTGCCTGAAGCAACATTTCAAATTTAAGCAAAAATATTTTTTTCTCTCTTTAAGTCGAAAGCGTTGTGAATTGCAATGGAGGGAAACCTAATAAAAGGCACCATCCTCTGAAGCTGATGGAAGACAATGAGATCACTGCCTAAGCAGGATTTAGCCCAAGAATAGGTTTAAATTGATAAAACATTGTTAGTTATTTTATATCTGAATTCTGCTCCCAGGATTAGCTGTGCCAGCTCTCAGGATAAGGAGCCCTTTGGAAATGGTCACATTTTATATATAAACTTTAAACCAGAAAACCTCAAGATATAATTTTTTTATAAAAAGGCAAAAAAAATTATTTTATCTAAAATTGTTATTTTAAAAATATTTTAAGTTTGTAATAAAGCACTGTTTTCTCCCCTTTTTTTCTTTTGTAAGAGATAAAAAGGGACAATGGCAGAGAAAGTACAATGAAAAACAATGGAAAAATAGGAAGTGAGAAACGGCAATTAATGAAGAAATAACATCAGAAAAAGTAAGGATTTCAGAGCTTTTACATTGCTCCATCTACTCTCACCAAAGAAATCCTCTTCTGATTAACTGATTTTCTTATAGATTAGAGGACATTTTTTTCTCTGATACAATCTCACTCCTTTATTCGATTTTAATGGCAGCTCTGATTGACCTAAATGGTGCCAATGGGGGCACACAATTTGACATTAGGGTATTGTGCCATTTATAAAATGTTGCAAACATTTGATTTCAGAGTCATAGCTATTACATTCCCTATATTAGACCATACAAAAAAAGAAGCATTTTGGATGATTCTTCATTTACACTAGTCTTTCTGCAATGCATGATTAAAAACAATTTGTTTTTCATTGATGAGATCAGCGCTCATATATTACAGGATTGTTGACTTTCAAAATGTTGGAGATGTAAGATAAGATGTTTCATAAGAATTTGGTAGAACATCATTTTTTAACAATATATGTAAGCCTGCTTCTAGCACATTCCTTGAGCCCGTGTGGTCCAATTGTTTTGATCGAGTACAGGAAGTAAAGAGCTTCCAGATCTCACTGACTTTGTTTTAGTGGACAAGTGAGATTCTTGTGCCTGTTTCCAAGCCTGTAAAATGAAGATAAATATCCCCACTTTTTTAAGATATAAAGTCACACTGTAAGTGCAAATAAATATCATTTAGCCCTGGTCTACACTACAGGGTTAGGTTGAATTTAGCCACGTTAGGTCAATTTTATACACAAGAAACCATGTTCTGTCAACCTAAAGGGACTGGCGAGGGGATTTGTGCTAAAATTGATCTTGCTGGGTCGAATTTGGGGTACTGCCGACGCAAATCGACATTATTGGCCTCCAGGAGCTATCCCAGAGTGCTCCAATGTAACCTTTCTGGACAGCACTTTCAACTCCGATGCACTAGCCAGGTACATGGGAAAAGCCCCAGGAACTTTTGAATTTCATTTCCTGTTTGGTCAGCGTGATAAGCTTAGCAGCACAGGGGTGACCATATAGTCCTCCCAGAATTACAAACGAGCTCCAGCATGGAGCAAATGGGAGACACTGGATCTGATTGCTGCATGGGGAGAAGAATCTCTGCAGGCAAAACTCCAGTCAAAAAGAAGAAATGCTAATATATATGCCAAAATCGCACAGGGCATGATGGACAGAGGCTACAACAGCAGCAGAGAATCCTGTGGCACCTTATAGACTAACAGACGTTTTGGAGCGTGAGCTTTCGTGGGTGAATACCCACTTCGTCAGACGCAGGTAGTGGAAATTGCAGGTATATATATGCTAGCAAGCAAGCTAGAGATAACGAGGTTAGTTCAGTCAGGGAGGTGAGGCCCTGTTCTAGCAGTAAGGTGTGAAAACCAAGGGAGGAGAAACTGGTTCTGTAATTGGCAAGCCATTCACAGTCTTTGTTGAGTCCAGAGCTGATAGTGTCAAATTTGCAAAGATGAACTGAAGCTCAGCAGTTTCTCTTTGAAGTCTGGTCCTGAAGTTTTTTTGCTGCAGGATAGCCACCTTAAGGTCTGCTATAGTGTGGCCAGGGAGGTTGAAGTGCTCTCCTACAGGTTTTTGTATATTGCCATTCCTGATATCTGATTTGTGTCCATTTATCCTTTTCCGTAGTGATGTCCAGTTTGGCCGATGTACATAGCAGAGGGGCATTGCTGGCATATGATGGCGTATATTACATTGGTGGACGTGCAGGTGAATGAACCAGTGATGTATGGCTGATCTGGTTAGTCCTATGATGGTGTCGCTGGTGTAGATATGTGGGCAGAGTTGGCATCGAGGTTTGTTGCATGGATTGGTTCCTGAGCTAGAGTTACTATGGATACGGTGTGCAGTTGCTGGTGAGAATACGTTTCAGGTTGGCAGGTTGTCTGTGGGCAAGGATTGGCCTGCCACCCAGATCCGTGAAAGTGTGGGATCATTGTTCCAGGATGGGTTGTAGATCCCTGATGATGCGTTGGAGGGTAGGTTTTAGCTGGGGGCTGTAATGTGATGGCCAGTGGAGTCCTGTTGGTTTCTTTCTTGGGTTTGTCTTGCAGTAGGAGGCTTCTGGGTACACGTCTGGCTCTGTTGATCTGTTTCCTAATTTCCTCGTGCGGGTATTGTAGTTTTGAGAATGTTGGTGGAGATTTTGTAGGTGTTGGTCTCTGTCTGAGGGGTTAGAGCAGATGCGGTTGTACCTCAGTGCTTGGCTGTAGACAATGGATCGTGTGATGTGCCCGGGATGGAAGCTGGAGGCATGAAGGTAGGCGTAGCGGTCGGTAGGTTTTTGATATAGAGTGGTGTTAATGTGACCATCACTTATTTGCACCGTGGTGTCTAGAAAGTGGATCTCCTGTGTAGATTGGTCCAGGCTGAGGTTATGGTGGGGTGGAAGTTGTTGAAAATCGTGGTGGAATTTTTTCTAGAGTCTCCTTCCCATGGGTCCAGATGATGAAGATGTCATCAATGTAGCGTAGGTTAGAGAAGGGGCGTGAGTAGACGAGAGCTGAGGAAGCGTTGTTCCAGTCAGCCATAAAAATATTGGCGTATTGTGGGGCCATGCGGTGCCCATAGCAGTGCCACTGATCTGGAGGTATATATTGTCATCAAACTTTGAAATAGTTGTGTGTGAGTATAAAGGCACAGAGCTCAGCAGCCAGTTGTGCTGTGGCATCATCAGGGATACTGTTCCTAACAGCTTGTTCCATCTGTGTGTGGGATGTTTTGTGTAGAGAGCCTCTACATCCATGGTGGCTAGGATGGGTGTTTTCTGGGAGGTGACCAATGCGTTGTAGTTTCCTCAGGAAATCAGTGGTGTCACGGAGATAGCTGGGAGTGCTGGTGGCATAGGGTCTGAGTAGAGAGTCACTATATCCAGACAGTCCCTCAGTGAGAGTGCCAATGCCCGAGATGATGGGGCGTCCAGGATTTCCGGGTTTGTGGATCTTGGGTAGTAGATAGAATAACCCTGGTCGGGGGGCTCTAAGGGTATGCTGATTTGTTCTGGTGTTAGTGTAGGGAGTGTCCTGAGTAGATGGTCCAGTTTCTTAGTGTATTCCTCAGTGGGATCTGAGGGAAGTGGCCTGTAGAATTTGTATTGAGAGTTGTCTGGCGGCCTCCTTCTGTGTAGTCAGACTGTTCATGATGACAACAGCACCTCCTTTATCAGCCTCTTTGATGATAATGTCAGGGTGGTTTCTGAGGCTGTGGATGGCATTGCGTTCTGCACGACTTAGGTTATGAGGCAAGCGGTGTTGTCTAAGAGGCTACAACAGGGACACACAGCAGTGCCATGTAAAAGTCAAGGAGCTCAGGCAAGCCTACCAAAAGATAAAAGAGGCAAACAGTCACCCTGGGTCAGAGTCCCATACATGGCACTTCTATGATCAGCTGCATGGCATTCTAGGGGCGGACCCTACCACTAACCCACCACTGTCCATGGACACCTGCAAGGGGGGAGTCTCACGCAACACAGAGGATGATTTTGTGGATGAGGAAGAGGAGGAGGAGGAGAATGTGCAGCAGGCAAGTGATGAATACTTTCTCCCTGGCAGCCAGGACCTTTTCATCACCCCGACCCTGAAAACAGAGAAGGCATCTCTGGTGAGTGCACATTTGTAACTATAGTATAGGGTTAAAAAGCAATAGTGTTTAATGTTTGATTTGCCCTGAAGACTTGGGATGCATTTGTAGCCAGTACTGCTACTGGAAAAGTCTGTTAACGTGTCTGGGGATGCAGCAGGAATCCTCCAGGGACATCTCCATGAAGCTTTCCTGGAGGTACTCTGAAAGCTTTTGCAGAAGGTTTCTGGGGAGGGCTGCCTTATTTCATCCTCCATAGTAGGACACTTTACCACGCCAAGCTAGTAGCAAGTAGTCTGAAATCACTGCAGCACAAAGCGTGGCAGTGAATGGTCCCGGGTTTTGGTCGCATTCAAGCAACATTTGGTCTATATCTTTCTGTGTTAGCCTCAGGTGAGTGTTATCATTCATGGTCACCTGGTTGAAATAGGGGAATTTTTGTAAGGGAAACGTGAAAGGACCCCATTATGCTGGGCTGTTTGTGGTTGGCTAAAAGGGATCATCCCTGAGAACAGCCACATGGCGGAGGGAGGGGTGAAGGGATCATCTCAAATAGCTAAGCAGTGGGGTGTGGGGAGGTGTGTACTGCATATCCACCTGAAAACCGCAGTCCCTCCTTTTAAATGACAAACTCAACCAGCATTGCTTGCTATGGGAAAGGAGGGCGCTTCAGTTTGAAAACATTCCCACATGTTATGAAGGTGCTAGAAGCCCACCCTGCATACCCTTTGGCTTACCATGGCTGCCTGGAAACTGAATTCTGTTGCCCAGCCATGTGTGCTGTGTTACCATACTGGCAGGTGCTGAATATAAAAGGCAAAATGCAAACTTGTACCTAAAGGACATGTGCTGTCTGCTGTGAATTGCTTGATTCACTGTGAAGGAGTCTCTCTTTTGTTCTCAGAAATGTATCATCTTAAATTTTACTCTCCCTTTTTATCCCCCCGCAGGTGCAAATGTTTCTATGCTCCCCCTATCATGTCCGTCCCTGAGGTTATTGCAGATTAGAAGGTGAAAAAAATGCACTCACAATGACATGTTTTCTGAGCTCATGCAGTCATCCCACACTGATAGGGCACAGCTGACTGCCTGGAGGCATTCAGTGGCAGAGCCCAGGAAACATTAAGTGAGCAGGATGAGAAGAGGCAGAATGCAATGCTGAGGCTAATGGGGGAGCAAATGGGCATGCTCAGGCATCTGGTGGAGCTGCAGGAAAACCAACAAGGGCACAGACTGTAACTGCATCCACTGTATAACCGCCTGCCCTCCTCCCCAAGTTCCATATCCTCCTCACTCAGATGCCCAAGAACATGGGGAGGAGGCTCCGGGCACTCAGGCACTCCACTCCAGAGGATGGCCCAAGCGACAGAAGGCTGGCATTCAAACAGTTTTGATTTGTAGTGGTGGCTACAATAAGCAATGTGGCCTTGTCCTTTCCTCATTCCCTCCTCTCCCACCCCACCCTACCCCACCCAGGCTACCTTATCAGTTATCTCCCTTTTTTAATTAATAAAGAAAGAATGCATGGTTTCAAAACAATAGTGACTTTATTTCCTTTGCCAGCTGTGATCAAAATGGGGAGGGCAGTTGGCTTACAGGGAATTAAAATCAACAAAGGAGGCAGGTTAGCATCAAGGAGAAACACACACAACTGTCACACTGTAGCCTGGCCAATCATGAAACTGGTTTTCAAAACCTCTCTGATGCACAGCATGCCTATCTATGCTCTTCTAATTGCCCTGGTGCCTGGCTGTTCAAAATTGGCAGCCAGGCGATTTGCTTCAACCTCCCACCCCACCATAAATATCTCCCCCTTACTCTCACAGATATTATGAAGCACGCAGCAAGCAGTAATAACAATGGAAATATTGGTTACGCTGAGGTCTAACCTAGTCAGCAAACAGCACCAGTGAGCTTTTAAATGTCCAAAAGCACATTCTACCACCATTCTGCACTTGCTCAGCCTATAATTGAACTGCTCCTTACTACTGTTCAGGTTGCCTGTGTATGGCTTCATGAGCCATGGGAGCAAGGGGTAGGCTGGGTCTCCAAGGGTAACTATTGTCATTTCAACATCTCCAACAGTAATTTTCTGGCCTGGGAAGTAAGTCCCTTCTTGCAGCTCCTCAAATAGTCTGGAGTTCCTAAAGATGCGAGCGTCATGCACCTTTTCTGGCCATCTCATGTTGATGTCGGTGAAACTTCCCTTGTGATACATCAGTGCTTGCAGCACCATTCAGAAGTATCCCTTGCAGTTTATGTACTTGTTGACTGGTTCGATGTACTGGTTCAATGCCAAGATAGGGATATGCGTGCCATCTATCGCCCCACCACATTTAGGGAAACCCATTGCAGCAAAGCCATCCTCTATGACCTGCACATTTCCCAGAGTCACTACCCTCGATAGCAGAATGTCAGTGATTGCATTGACTACTTGAATCACAGCAGTCCCCATAATAGATTTGCCCACTCGAAATTGATTCCCAACAGACCGGTAGCAGTCAGGCATTGCAAGCTTCCACCAGGCTATCGCCACTTGCTTCTCAACTGTCAGGGCAGCTCTCATCTTGGTATTCCTGCACTTCAGTTTTGGGGGAAAGCAACTCACAGAGTTCCAGGAAAGTGGCCCTATGCATGCAAAAGTTTCACAGCCACTCGGAATCATCCCATGCCTGCAACACTGTGTGGTCCCACCAGTCTGTGCTTGTTTGACGGGCCCAGAATCAGAGTTCTACTCTATCAACCAGCCCCACTGCCACCATGATGTCCCAATTGCCGCATCTTATGCTTTCAGGAACGGCTATATCCATGCCCTCCTCACAATCGTCTGCGTGCTGCTGTCTCTTACCCAGGTTCTGCACATACTGCGGTATAATGCGCGAGGTATTTACAATGCTCACAACAGCAGCGGTAAGCTGAGCAGACACCATGCTTCCATGCTATGGCATCTGCACAGGTAACCCAGGTAAAAATGCACAAAATGATTGTCTGCAGTTGCTTTCATGGAGGGAGGGAGAGGAGACTGACAACATGTACCCAAAACCACCTGCAACAATGTTTTTGCCCCATCAACCATTGGGACCTTAACCCAGAATTCCGATGGGCAGCAGAGACTGCAGGAACTGTGGGATTGCTTCCCACAGTGCACCGTTCCATGGGTCAATACTAGCTACGGTAGTGAGGATGCAGTCTGCCAACTTAATGAACTTAGTGGGGACATACACAATCAACTGTATAAAATCGATTTCTAAAAATCAACTTCTATAAAATTGACCTAATTTCATAGTGTAGACATACCCTTATTATCAATTACACTATTTGTAACATACTCTATTACTGATTTAAAAAGCAGATATATTTACTCTATCTGTTACAATTGGCTGAACAGTAGGAGGAGAGGAGTAGACAGAGGACAAAAGGAAAAATGATAAAAATGATGAAATGTTAATTTTGTTTTGGTAAAAAAAAAGCAGACCATGCTGAAAAAACAATTTTTGCAAAGTTTTTGTTCTGTCCTATTTGTATGACAATATTTTCTTTTGAAAAAATCTGACCAGGCCAATTATCTATACATGGAACTTTGATCAACTGATTTTAATTAAAGAAGTTGTTGGCCACTAACATGGTTAATTTGTTTTAAAAATATTAGTATTAAGTCATGTCCTTCGACTGTAAAATCTTGAAGGTTACAGTTACTCTGAAAACTCTTGGAATTTTAGTTCACAAAATTGCCAAGATATCATCATATAGGTGAGATAAGATTTGCTTCCTTGCAGATCTCACATGCTGCATGAGGAAATCCCACAGGTATAGGAGTATCTGCTGAAGAACACCTGTATATAGTACTCATTTGCCTCAATCCCATTTCCCAGAGAAGCACAATTCCCCGTGTATCTATGATGCAAATCATGCAGTTGGCCCCTTCCTCCTCACACTTCCCATCCTGAGAGGTTTTGACATTGCAGAAAATAAATCAACAGGTATTAATGCTGACTTGGTCATTATAAAATCCTGTATTTTCCTGTGGTTTTAATTGAAGATGATGCCACATAATTATGCCATGTAATGTAGCTGCCCCCTGGCCATGCTCCCTCTCTCAGGCAATTTCCTCTACACCTGTGGAAACACAGTAGGAAAACAGCACAGGTTTTAATCACAAAGCAGCTTCTGTGTATTAGGATCGTGGCACCAAATTGACTCCTCTGTTCTTTCTCTTTGGCCTCTTCAAAAAGTTTTTAATGACTTTCCTCCTTTTTCAGACTAAAGTGGAAGTGACTTTCATTTATACACAGTTTAAAGTTTATTTGTGGTAAGAAACCTACTCGCCAACAAACTTTCTGGATACAATGAGTTGGAAAAAAAGAGACAGCCTATTTTAATGGTATTTATTGGCAGCCGTTTGCACTTGTGTACTTTAATCCTTCTCAATATGATTTCATTATATGGTTAGTCATATTTTTGAAATACAATTCTCTATGTGGATATATTATAAAACCCTTAAGAAATGTCAAGAAAAATGTCTTGGAGTCAAATAGATATAACCTTTGATCAGAGTAAATGTGAAACGTTAGTAGTGAGTCAGATTATCCTCTCATACCAGTGTCACTCCATTGATTTCAGTGTAGTAGATGCTTATTTATGACAGAAAAAGAGAAAGGAGAGATTCAGGTCCTAGGAATGGCTGTTTCTTTTGCTTTTATATGGCTAAGTCCATGACTTGTTACAGAAAATAAAAAAAAAACAGACAAAATAAAAATGATACCAGCTGTGATTAAATAATGTTAAGTGTCTGGTATAAACATATATTAATATGTAATCATGTGGCTTTTTACAATGCATACTGTATTATGTAGCTGGTAGACCAAGACTACCACTCTACAAGTTGAATACATATTCATTCTTTTTTTTAACAGAGGTATTATTTACACAATAAACTGAAATGGCTCATTCCTGAGTCAATTCAATCTTCCAGGTAATTGAGTATTTAGAATGAATATTACACATAAAAATAGTTATAGCAATTTATGGAAACATAATTACTGTGCAGAGAGGTGAGCAAAGAGGCTGATATTATAGATGGGTCTGGTGATACTGCAAGTTAGGATGCCTAACACTTCCAGCTGTAAGATCCTGTTTTCCGTTATTATAACTTTGCCGAGCTAGCCATTTGGGCTGAAACTTCCATGACAGTTGGGGGCCTCAGGCTAGTGATTTGGGTTTATTTTTTCTTCTTTCTTTTGTTTTGTTTTTTTAAATTTCAGCCAAAACAGTGCAGCTGTTCACAACAGCAAGGGTAGGAGAAAATGCATTGTTTTGCCTTTGTTAAAATATTCTGGCAGCCTTTTCATTGAGAAGCTCTAGTGCCCATGCTTTAGAGCAAAGGCTTGAAATTTAGTAAGGGATGAGGGGTTTTTTTGTTTGTTTTGTTTTTTCTGTCCTCGTGAAAATCTAGCCCAAACTGGCCAAATTATTAATCTTTGAAAAATTTCCATTCTCACATGCTCAATAGAGACTTCTCAATTTGAGCAGCTAAAATCTCTGAAGATTCCATTTTCACTGAGCATGATCAAGTCCTTCACAGATCCTCTTGTGGACCAGACTGCATGTACCCCATCCCCACTAAGCAACTGAGCACACTCCTGCCCAGATTACAGCAGTGAAGTTAACCTTCCCCAGTAATGGCCACTGCTACCTGCTCCAGGCCCGAGTGGAAACAGGCACTGAAACTGACATCAGAAAGCCTATCTTTCCTGTCCTTTCAATGACCCACAGTGGGCATCCAGGCAGCATAGAGGAAGAAGCTGTATGATATGTCTGCAGAAAGGATAAAAAAAACTGGACCTGGGGTGAGGGAAAGAGTAGACTGATGGACAGATTCTGGTGAGACTAGGACTAGAGAGCAGGGAGAGTGAAACTGGGAATGTCTAGACAAGAAGACTGAGACTGGAAGCCCACTGCCTGGGGAGCAGCGGCCTGCTGGGACAGGTCGAGTGACTCAGGGGTCCTATGGAAAAAATAGTATCTAATCATATCATTAAAGATGTTATCATAATGACTATGCACAAGGCTGTTGAATTAAAGTTGTGCAGGCAACCTTTACTCTGGCTTGTGAGTGCTTAACTTTGCAACATTAATAATGTTCTTTTAATGCAATTTTGTGTGTGTAATATATAGAATAGATTTTCTCAAACAGGGGTCGCTGCTTGTGTACAGAATGCCCCTGGCTAGCTGAGCCAGTTCGTTTATCTGCCCCATCTGCAGGTCCGGCTGATTGAAGATCCCAATGGCCGCAGTTTGCTGCTGCAGGTCAATGAGAGCTGCTGGAAGTGGCGTGGGACGAGGTATTTACTGGCCGCCACTTCCAGCAGCTCCCATTGGCGTGCAGCGGCAAACGGCGGCCAGTGGGAGCCGCGATCACCCGGACCTGTGGATGGGGCAGGTAAACACACCGGCCTGGCCCGCCAGGGGCTTTCCCTACGCAGGCAGTGACCCCAGTATCACAAACATTGATCTATCCTTATGTTAATGGCTGCAATCCATCTGAACAAGGTAGTAATCATTTCTGCTGCCTGCAAGGATCTCCAAGCACACTCAGAGGCTTTGGCTAGCACTGAGACTCAGATTCATCACTGAACCAGTGCAGGGACTCAGAGGAGTCAATGAGTATTTCCCCTACTCAGTGGCTGATCTGGGCTCTACGGCAAAGTAGGAAAGTCCCAGTGCTGGCCCAGGTTGTGCTCCCATAGGTGATATGGAGTTTGTGCACTGGATCATCCTAGCCATAATTTCTTCCTCATTGACATGCTACACTGGTGTAAGGAGGCCACAGTACAGTGAAAAATTCCCCCTAGAACTGCTGTCAGGCTGCCCTGCTCTCATAGTCCCCTTTCACACCACTAGCTAGATGTGAAATCTGAAAATACAGGGAATTTAAGAGATCAGCGCAGTCATTTGTTAAAAAGTATCATAAGCACTATTCAGATATGGAAATACTGACACACAAGGTTAACATGGCTGCCTACAAAGCATATAGTGGAGTGGATTAGACACTGACTGGTCTCGGAAGGCATGGTATACAGTGCTGATTCTTCTCCTAATTTACAGTGTGACATTGGGCCAGTGTCTGAACTTCTGTTTCCCGATCTGTTAAATATGGATAATAGTACTGACCTACTTCATATTTACCTGCTCCATTTATTATCAATCTGGAAGGAGGAATAAACAGAACATTAATGGAAAAAAATAATGAGGACAGAAAATTAATAACACAGATAGAAGAATGACAGCTGATGTATCACGGGGCAGGGGAGAGCGGAATAATATCTAAAAATTATGCTAAATAACAAGGATAAGCACTGGAAAGAGCAATGCTGAGTCACACCTGGGATGAAGATGGACAGTTAAGTAAATGTGAGTTTGTAATGTGACAGGATTAAAAAAGTACAGCAAATGCAAAAATATCTGTTTTATCACTGAATATTCGGTATATGGATCTGGGCATAAATCCATCTGGAATATTGTGTTCATTTGTGAGCATCATTCTTCCAGATAGATATTGATGAATTGGAAAGAATTCAGAGAGGATGACAAAAAAGAGCAGGGGACTGGAAGTATGGATATAGTGGTCAGATTAAAACAACTAAACATGTATAGCTTGAAAAAGCTGGGTTGTAGACAAGATAACAGACTAATATCTGAAAGGTGCTAACACCAAGGAGGGAGGGGAATTATTTAGTGTGATACAAAAGGATATATATTTAAGAGTAACAGGATGAACCAGAGAAGGAAATTGTAGGGTGAATATCAGGAAACACTTCCTGACAGCGAGGTCTCTTAGGCTGTGAAATCATCTCTTATGAGATGTGCCAGAAACCACACACTGTACTGGGCACTTTTAAAAGTAGACTGCACAAAATTCTAGAAAATGGAAACGATTCTGGATTGACAGGGAGACAGAATGGCTGACCCAATAGGCTTTTCTCTGACTTCAACTCCTGCTTTCCTACTCTGTGAATCCAAGCTTATGTTGGTAAACTGCTACATGTGCAAAGTCTTTCTAAGGTTTAAGTGAAGGAAGTAGAATTTAAAAGTCAGAGCTCATTCTTCTGCACCACGTAGCCTCTGGGAAGGTGGCTGTTCCTGCTAGTTGAACTTTAACATTACTTCTTGACAGCCAATTCTACTCCTCACATTTTTCATTTTGGATGTATTTATTTATTTTGTGCCAAATTGCTGCAATTACACAAAAATATTAGAAACTTTTGTCAAAAACAAATCTCAGCCAACTGGAAAAAAACAGAAAAGAAAACAAATGCATACAGGGCTGCTAAGAAGCAGGGATGTGAGATTAGTTTGAAGGGTGAATTTTAAAAGTTGTTTTACTTCACAAAACATATCCATTCAAAAATGATTACATATCAGCATAGTTTATTTTATAGGCAATTTATAC
The DNA here is from genome assembly GCF_003597395.2 of Chelonoidis abingdonii. NCBI lineage: Eukaryota > Metazoa > Chordata > Testudines > Testudinidae > Chelonoidis > Chelonoidis abingdonii. The sequence continues at coordinate 36,896,302 of NC_133769.1, forward strand.
ATATATAAAAACACCAAAAACACCTTGTATTTAAAAAAAATACCCTTTCCATTATCTCACTAAATGTTCTCTCTCAAAATGTTATTTAGTCTGTCAGCACCTGAAATAATTTCTAAGCATTCTTAACACACTGAGCTAAATAGCATTGTCTTGTCGGTCAACAAAAAGGCATTTGTGCCTTTTGGCTACTTAGGCTAGATGATTGATTTGCATTTCACTTTAATTACTAATACATTAATCCAAGCCTACAACAGCATACGTAATTAGCATTTTGTTGATTTATTTGTTACCAAGAAATGACCCTGATTATGTTCTTAGTAATCAGTTTACTCCTAATTGGCTTTCATTCATTAAAGCATAAAGAACTTTACATAAAGAATGACCAAGGTGTATGAGTTTTGCAAAGTGCACAATAGTACTATTGTTGTGTTGGGCACAGTTCTCTTTGATTTAAATGGAAATCTGATTAGTCAGTAGATTTAAGGAATTTAACCTCCAGACTAATTACTATGTCCTCCTGCCAGTGACTGATAATCAAAGCACATGGGTTCCAATGGCTGGAATACTAAATTTGAAAAAGCGTTCGTTGCACATACCATACCATACCAAAAAGTTCATTGCACCAATATATCATAAATATAAGTATATGTATTTAACGCTTTCAATAAGACTCTTGGCAATGAACAATATTAAATTAGTTGTGATCTTTATCGTTCCAGATAAGACAGAAAAACTATTCAAATAGAGGGAAAATAAAATAGAAAATTTAACATTTTAATCGAAGGTCAGACGCTTGATGTGTTTGTCATTAATTCTCCTGTGCATCTGCTAGGCATGGAAAAACCCCAAGTGAAAAATAATCACTGTAATTGTCATTTACATACTTAAAAACTGACCTGTAAGTCAGATAAATTGAACACTATTTATTACAAACTTTTACCTCATCAAATTCCTTCTGGTAAAATACTTGAAATACTCTCTTTCACTTTCATTTTCAGAAGTGGCAGAAGAAGAAGCCAGGAAGGCACAACAATAGGAAGAAAAATTAAGTAAATATACCATTTTTTATATCATATAAACACACACACACACACAAAGCAGATTTGAAAGTGATGGATAAGAAGATTCAGATAAAAACAAGACAGCAACACTTCAGGATGCTGAACATCCAATTATTTGTTACTTAACTCGGACTGAAGGCAGGGGAGGCACTAGCACCTCTTTGCGTTCTAGCAAACATAACATGGGGATTTGCGGTTATTTTCTGTCTCATAGAATATTTAGTGTCATCCTCATTTTGTACTATTGTTATATTTAGTAGCATAATTGTACTTAAATTGTTGGAGCTTTCTTTTATTATTAGGGCCCAAATCCTCTTTCTTGTTCAAAGTCCAAGACAACTGGATGAATGGGGGGTGTTCTGTGAGAATTTGGAGAGAATGAAATCTTCCAATCTGGGCTTCTTCAAAGCCACTACTATAAACCACAGGCTGAAATAACCTCTGTGACTCCTGGCTTGCTGTCCCGTTAATTTGAGGGAGTTGTCATTGGATCTATGTAGTTAAGTATTCACTGGCCATAGCCCAGAACCCCTTCCTCCATGCATTTACAAAATCCTCCTCCATTGTAATAAAGAGGAGCCCCTATGGAGCCCAACTTCACAGGATGCCAGAGATCTGCATGCCTGTGGTAGGCTCTCTACAGACTCAAGCACAGCACTGACTTTTCTCTCTTCTCCACAGGCGCTGACTTTCCAAAGTGCAAGGGGGTGCTTGACCTCTGGCTCTGTCCCAGGCCCCACCCCGCCTCTTCCCACCCCTGATCCACTCCCATCCCGCCTCATCCCATCCAGTTCTGCCCCCTCCCCCTAGCTTGCTCCATCCTTGCTTCTCTCCCACTCTAGCCTCCTGTATGCCACAAAACAGCTGTCCGCGGCAGGCAGGAGGTGCTGGAAGGGAGGGGGGATGCTGATCCGCGGGGCCCACCGGTGGCTAGGAGGTGCTGGGGGAGGGGTGGTGCCGATAGAGTGGCTGCCAGTGGGTGCTCAGTACCCACTATTTTTCCCCCGTGGGTTTTCCAGCCCCAGAGCACTCACAGAGTTGGCGCCTATGCTCTTCTCCCACCCAAAGAACTTGTCATCTACTGTCCACTCAACTCCTCACCATCAGCCTTCCACTCTGATTTTGATTCCCAGCTCACTCTCTTTTTCTTCCTCTCCTCGCATCTCCCACACTCATCCTTGGTGACATCCTCGTCCATACTGATGACTCATCCTACCCCTTAGCTTCATGTTTCCTTGTCCTCACCTCTGTGTGATCTCTAGCCCTGTTTCATCCCTCTCACATAGCAGAAGTATTATTCACTTGACTTGGATTTCCTTCTGATCTCTCTGTTTCTTTCTGATCTCTCTGTTGCTGAGTTCCCTTCTCCAACCATCACCATCACTCTTTCAACATTAACCATCAACCCCCTCCAGCCCACTTATGCCTTATCACTCACTCTTTCCATGACTTGCAGTCCATCAGCACTGGTGACGTCTCATCTGTTCTCAGCTCTCTCCTCCTTGCTCTCTCTTCCCTTTCTTCCATTGACGTGGTTGTCGATTTTCTCCATACGTCACTCTCCTTCACCCTTGACTCTTTTGCTCTTCACTCCCATTGCAAGTACATCTTGAAACCCTAACCCTGGCTTGAGCCCAACATCAGCTTCCTCCTTTCCTGCTCTCATACTGTGGAGAGTCTCTGATGTAAATCCTGTGATCAGGAGGACTTCCTCCACTACAAATTCCTCCTCTCACCCACCAGTTTTGCCATCTGCCTAGCTAAACAATTATATTTCTATAATTGAATTGACTCTTTCACCTACAATCACAGCCACTTTTTTGCCACCTTTGACTCAAGATTCAGCTTAATACTCAACTTTTCTATGCTACCTGCAGCCACTGAGCTAATGATCAATTCCTCAAAAAAAGGCATTTGCTGTTATCATTCCTTTACCCTCTCCACTCACTCTCTTCTTTCCCCAACTATTCCGACACCTATTCTGAAACGTTTCTATTGCTGTAAACTCTGTGTTGCGTAAGATAGTTCTGATGTGAACGTGTTATAAAATTAAATAATTTAGTACAGGGCTCAGCAGCCTTTCAGAAGTGATGTGCCGAGTCTTCATTTATTTGCTCAGATTTAAGGTTTTGAATTCCAGTAATACATGTTAACGTTTTAGAAGGTCTCATTCTATAAGTCTGTAATATATAACTAAACTATTGTTGCATGTAAAGTAAATACGTTTTTTAAAATGTTTAAGAAGCTTCATTTAAAATTAAATTAAAATGCAGAGACCCCCAGACCGGTGGCCAGGACCCGGGCACTGTAAGTGCCGCTGAAAATCAGCTCACGTGCCGCCTTCAACACGCATGCCATAGTTTGCCTACCCCTGGTTTAGTACCTATATTGTATGTGTACCCGAGCCTTATAGGGACAGTGTATTTCCAAACGTCAAACCAGGAAATGTATTCATGCAGCAACAGTACTGAGGATCTTTACCCCCACTATATATTCTTTCCACAGCTGGCTTGATTTTAGGGTTAATGCCTCAATAAATCTTTGGTGAAAACAGAGCCATTTTTTATTTGTTAGTAGCAAGTGAGAAAGCAGATGTTTTGGAGTTAAAGGTTCTTAACTCATGCATGTTCAATATTGTAAAAGTCAAAAAAACAACAACGTTGGACTGGCTGCAGGTATTCCAACCAAGCAACTCTGATTACATGATGACTGAGAATGGTAATTCTAAATTCACATCAATACAACTGTTCTATTTAGAAACCTTTTTTATTTTCAGCAATATAAGTTATGATTTCCAAAACTCTTTTCTCTATCTCAGAACTCCAATTTAGCGAAGGTTTGGTTCTTTATTCAATATTTTGTTTATTAAGGCAACAATCCAGCAAAGGATTTAGGAACATGCTTAAGTTTATGATTGTGATTACAGTAATTCAAGTCCTATGTTTACTAAGAACAGATCATTCAAAACTGAATTAACAATATGATGTGTGCTTAGACCTAAGATTCCCATGACCCATGTTGAGGAGGTGAATCTCTTCAAGTTTCAGAATTGAATACAGAAAACAGTATGATCCTGATTAAATATCAGTTTAGAATGATTCAAGTCCTTCTTCAATGTCAAAGTATTTCTCCCCTGGTTTGAACTTTAGTATCCAAAAGTGGGGACCTGCATGGACACTTCTAAGCTTAATTCCTAGCTTACATCTGATAGTGCCACCACCAGCCAAAATATAGTGTTTTGCACAGTTTCTGTTCCCCCAAAACCTTCCCTGGGGAACCCAAGACCCAAACACCTTGGGTCTTAAAAGCAGGAGAAATAAACCACCCCCCTCCTTTCCCCCTCCCAGACTTTCCCCTCCCTGGGCTACCCTGAGATGCTCCACTAATCCAAACTCCTTGGATCTTAAACAGAGAGGAATTAACCTTCCCCCCCTTCTCTCCCCCCACCAAACCCTGGTGAGTTCAGACTCAATCCCCTTGGGTCTTAAACAAGAAAAAAAATCAATCAGGTTCTTAAAAAAGAAAGCTTTAATTAAAGAAAGAAAAAAGTAAAAATTATCTCTGTAAAATCAGGATGGAAAATGTTTACAGGGTAGTCTGATTTATATAGCGTAGAGGGACTCCCTCTCCCCTAGCCTGATATTCCAAATTACAGCAAACAGAGGTAAAACTCCTTGCAGCAAAATACACACTTGCAAGTTAAGAAAACAAACATAAGACTAATCCGCCTTTTCTAGCTAGTACTTACTATTTTGAACATGAGAGAAAGATTGGAGAAACCTGGGATGCACGTCTGGTCCCTCTTAGACCCAAGAGTGAACAACGAACAAAACGAACAGCACAAACAAAGACTTCCCTCCACCAAGATTTGAAAGTATCTTGTCCCCCGATTGCTCCTCTGGTCAGGTGTCAGCCAGGTTTACTGAGCTTCTTAACCCTTTACAGGTAAAAGAGTTAACCCTTAACTATCTGTTTATGACAATCAACGTGGATATTTATGTGACAAAATTCCTCTCCTTCTCAATTTCTTTCTATCTACAGCCTCCCCTTACTTTTGCTCTCTGGGATCCAATTTTTTTATCATCTGTAACTCTTTTAATTTGGTTTAAAGTATTATCTATAGGAATTTCTTCTTTCTTCCTTTCCATATATTTAAACACACAATACAATCCCTTTTTAGCATTAATTCTCTTCTATATAATAGAATATTGTTGATATCCTTAGAGAAAGTCAATCCCCTTTAAAATCTTGCTAAGTTCTTGACCTCAACAACTTCCTGTGGCAAAGAGTTCCACAGTTTAATCAAATGTTGTGTGTTACTGCTTTTGAGTTTTCAGCCCCTTAATTTAATTAAATGTCACAATGAATGTCAATTAAATGAAAAGGCAGGACCTTTAAGACCATTATCACAGTTAAAGAGAACAAAAAGTTTGAAGGGGATTTTCTCTCTCAAGCCTCAGGGCTTAAGTCAAGGTCTAACTGTTATCTTGACTGACTATCCCATATCTGTCTACTGTGGGGTTGTTACACTTTCCTCTGCAGTCACTGGTACTGCTCATTATTAATGATAAGTTACAGGACTAGATGGATCTTGTGTGTGCTCCAGTATGGCAACTCCTATGTTCCTCGATCGTATATAAATTATTGACTAATGAACCTTGATCTTAGTACCAAAAACACTAGCAAATTATTTGTTTCTCTTTGGTAATCTTATAATACATATTCAGTAAGTGTTGAACCTTTATATTGTTGCATCACATGGAGAATTATAGTGGTAAAGGAGTTGGCACTTTGCCATTTACCAGTGCTAATTGTGTAGATTTATCTTGTAAGGGAATTTATTGTTTGTTTGTTTATTTTTCCTGGAGGATCTGCTATCTTTTAGTAGAATAAATAGAGAGCCTGAGAACCAGTCTCTAGAGTGTCTGCTTTCAGTTTCTGCATTTTGTATTTTGAAATCTTACTGTGCTAGAGCAATGGAGAAAGAGAGCAAGGCACACACATACCTACCTCATAAATGACGTCCTTGATGGCATGCTTAACTAAAGAGGGGGAAAGAAGTATATGTCAGATTCTTTTTGCCAGTCTCCAACTGAAGCTTTAGGGTTCACTTCACTGCATTCCATGGAGTGCTTACACAGAGAAAATAAAAGAGAGATGTTGTAAACAAGAATTTGCTAGATGATGACAAGCATAAAGCATTAGAAAAGCAAGGCTTGTGTGCATCTTAGTCTCCTTGCTAGTGGAGGTTTTGTTTTATTGTACTATCAATACTGAAGTATCTTTGCATTGTGCTGCGGTACTTGAGAGAGAAAATAACAATATGACTAAGCCTGTCATCAAAAAATAGTTGAAATACAATGCAAACAGTAAAGCACAATGAAAGTGGAATGCTACATCTATTTTAGGTTTCAGAGTAGCAGCCGTGTTAGTCTGTATCCACAAAAAGAACAAGTACTATTGTTCTTTTTACGTCTATTTAATTTCACATCGTCTTACAAAACAATCATAAAAAATTGTGCAAAGACACATTATTAACATTATAACAGTGTCCCACCTCATCTGCTATGGAAGAGAAGTAGTTAGAGGAAGCAGAAAGGGAGATTTTTTTTCAAGCTCACAAAAGAAGAACCCAATTATGTAGTTTTTACTCACATGAGTAATCCTTCTTCAGGTGAGTAATCCCATTGACTTCAGTGGCACTGTTCAGGTGACTAAGGTTTTTACAGCACTTAGTTAGGTTCCCATAGTATGAGCCTAATTCTCATTTACTCTAAGACCACTTTACACTGCTCTAGTGTTATAAATTGTGCTTAATGTGAAAATAAGGGCAATTTATACTCACTTTAAGGCCCCCTTTATTTATTATTTTTATTACCATAGTGCCCTCATTGTGCTAGGCACGGCACAAATGCAATAGAAATACAATAAAAGAATCATCTACACGAGTGGTCAGGATGCTCATAGCATTGGAAATAATACCAAATCAGTGAGTGGCCTCTGCCCTTCCTGATAACTTCACAGTTGGGGTATCTATCTTACCTTGATGAATGGTAAACTTCCACACAAACCAATACCACTGATTATATTTGCGAAATGAAAAAAAAAGGCAAGAATCCTGTACATGGCTTGGCATGTACCAGTACTAGATGTAAACATTGCTGTATATGTAAACAGCACACTGCATCTGCAATTGTGATTTATTAAACATTAGAATATTAGCAATATGAATGCAATTATTAGCGGTATAATCAGAAATATGCACCCCAACCTGTCATTATTCCCAAAGGAATGTCATACACCAATAAGTCTCTGAGACTAAATCCTATTTGCTTTACTCATGTGAGCAAACTTGGAGAAAATGGGACAACAAACATAACTAAGGGAAAATGAAGTGAAAAATTATAACATTATAAAAATAGATGTAAGCAGAGTCAGGATGAGCTGTACCCTGACATCTGGTGGTGAATTATGGGAAGTGTGGAAAGAATGTCTGGAATGTGAAGTCTCAAATATTTGCATAGGCACACCCAGCAAGGAGCCAGCAAGGAGCCTGGGAATGGTTATTTTGACATTTCTGGGATCCCCAATTTCTTCATTATTTGGGGCAGGATAATAAAGTGTTGCCACCTGGTTATGTGAATGAGGAACTACGAGACTGCTTTATAACAGAAATGTCTCAATATAAAATTAAATGACACTTGCTAGACAAGGACATGGTTCCAAACCCAGTGAACTGAGAGAGGTTGGAGACAGGTATCTGTGCCTGGTGGTGCGAGTCTCTTGTGGAGTCAGAAGCACCAGTTTCCTCCCCTCCCCACTGTGGAATGTCAAAGTTGATTTTTTTATTCCTAAGACACTAGATACAGGTTGCCTGAGCTGAACTCACTTTGGCTAATGGTGCACTAGCACTGGGGTCCCCTACTATGTGTTGAGATCACAAGAGCTGAAATTACTGAGCTGGGAGCCTGAGTGCTGTGCTAACTAGCGGGGGAGCCTGAAGCTATACTGTGGAACGGAGCAGCTGGCGGAGTGGAGCAGTTTGTTGGGGATGGCTGAAGCGGACCACGGGACAGCTGGTGGAGCGGAGCGGCTGGCAGAGTGGAGTAGCTGTGGGATGTGTGGAGCAGCCCACAGAGCGAGCGGAGCTGAGCAGTTTGGAGGACAACTGGAGCAGCTCATGAGGCAGCTGGTGGAGCGGAGCAGTTTTGTGAGGACGGCTGGAGGAGCAGAGTGGAGCGGCTGGTAAGGCGGAGGCAGTTCGTGGAGAAGGTGGAAGCAGAACCCCGGAGAGGCAGGGCAGTTGCCCTGGACCACGTAAGGTGCCCCTTTCATCCAGGCTGGGGGGGGGAGGGACTCTACAATAGACTCTTGAATTTCTGGGTGGCATTGACCAGAGACTTTTGGGTATCGGACTTTGGAGTGATTGGACTTAGACCTAAGGGGAAAGGACATGCCAAATGTACTTGGGGTGGTTACAGTTTGTGTTATAACTCTGTTTGTGGTGTTTCTCCATGGGATGCCGCATTGATTCCTTCCTTTATTAAAAAGATTTTGCTACACTCAGACTCCGTGCTTGCGATGAGGGAGTATTGCCTCCTAGAGGCGCCCAGGAGGGTGTGGTATGTAAGTGTCCCAGGTCACTGGGTGGGGGCTCGAGCCGGTTCTGCATGGTGTTATTGAAACGGAGCCCCTGGATACTGAACCCGGCCCTTGTTGCTGCCAACTCAAAGGGTCAGAAGGGTTACACATAATATATAATTTTGTAATATATATAAAATGAGCGATGACGTTTCATTTGGTGCATACAAGAATTTCTAGACAATTAAAGTCTTGTACAGGAGCCAGATGGAGCCAGATTGCTTGACTCATCCCTCAGCATTTCATTCATCTTTGACTGAAGATGGATGATATTCTCCATGAGATATAAGAGTTCTCTCCTCACCCCTAATGTGTGGCAGTGTTAGAAACCAAAACTTGCATAGTACCTTTTTTTAAGATTATGAAACTGTAGTGGGATGGCCTCCCACCTCAGCCAGGAAAGGGTTAATGAGCATCTCTTTTCACAGTCAGCTCCAGCCTGATGCACCTGTGAGACCTACTGCACCTGAAGAAGGGTGGCTTCTTAAAAGGAAGGATCTCACCTGAGTAAGGAGTGGCACTCATAGGAAAACAAAATTAGATCACAGAGCTCCCAGACCCACAGAGCAGGGTGTGCTGGCTAGCACAGCTGCTGAAGATCTCATGCCACCTATCCCTTTGGATAAACAGAGGGATCTTCTTTACATTACAATTTCTTTTCTTCAGAGCCTAGAAAGCTCAGCCTTTGCCCTCAGACTGACAAGGGATTAACAACCTAGCCCTATATTATAGAGAATTGGCTTGTTGGCATTGCAAGGAGGGTGCGTGAACCTGCACTGTTTGTGGATTATAAGACTATTCAGCCTTGCCTTTTTCATATTGTTAACCCCCAAAGGGGGAGAACTACCTCCCTGATACATGTAGCTGGAGAAACAAAGCCTTTCTTCAGAATGAGTCTACAGCAACTCCTGCTGCAGGTGGTACTACCAAGGACAGAGCAAATGCCTATACCCACCTGATGGGGAACTCTATAGGTTAAGTCCATGACAGAATGTTAAATTACCTCTTTTGCAACTGTAACACCAACAGACTCCAGTCATCTGCAGGTGGGATCAAACCGGGGAACCTCTGGAGCTAAATGCATGAGCCTCTGCTCCATGAGCTAAAAGCCACATGCCCCTTAGCTCAGACTGTAGAGTAGACTCATTTATAACTCTCTAAGTGATCTCAGTGCCACTAGATGGGATAGAACACCATAGCCAGGAGGTGTGTGGGTTACACAACCACTTTTACACTTCTAGATTCCAGGTAGAACTGGAAATGCCAAAATATTGTGAATGGAGCTAGAAAGGAAAAGATTAATGTGAATATTTTCTCCAATACAAAATGCTGAGTTCAGTTTCTTATGATTTCTGGAGTCATATTATTGTTCATGATTATTTGAACAATTGCTAAGTATTTGAGGATCATCTCTGCAAGTTCTGAAAGTTTCAGTAATTTTTATCATAAACAACTATTCCACTGAAAATTCATACTGGAAAGTACATTATATGCTACTTGCTAATACATTTCTTAACATGCTTTAGTCATCCAACCAGACAGCAGACATAATATTATGTGACCTAGATGATGGCCACTCAACATGAAGAACAAATAATCTAAGTGAATAGCGAGGGACATTCAATTAATCTGAAATGTATTTGTCCAGGTTGTTTGGTGAATACTGAAAAATAAAAAATATCTTCAAAGAAAATAAGGATTGACTGGCAAATGATTGACCAATCAAGGAAAGAACTGTATGTGAACTGGATATTATATATAATAAATAGTTTGGTCAGCCCTCACTAGGTAAAATTCATCCTTGTGTAGAAAGCCATCTCAAGATCCATGCGCCGTTTAATTCCCATATGTAGTTTATAGACCCCTGCTGGACCTTTGCATATGTTTGAATTTACCCATTGTTAATAAAGATGTGTTTGCAATATTTTTGACTGGAATCAAAAGTAGTTCTGGAAATCTGATAAGATATAAGAGTTCCATACCATCCCCAAACTCATGAGATTTCTAGACCGTGTTTAGAGATTCACTGCATGTTTATCCAAATCAGATCTGAATGCCGATGTCTTGAGGTTTGTTCATGTTGCCACTATCAAAGATTAATGCAGAACTCCTGATAATAAAAAACAATATCCTGCATTAGCCAACATATAACTGATTTTGAAGGCTCTAACTTGGAGGGTTAGAACCAGCCCCATTACAATGAGACATTTCCTTTTAAGAAGAATCACTGGGATTGAAAAACATGGCAGAGAATGCTTAAGAATGACAGAAGTTGAATGGCAATGGTAGAAAGTCTGCATATGTGAAAATTTAGAATGCTGAAAACTGGTTTAGCAACACTGAATATATATTCTGATAATATGCAGAGAGAGAGTAGCTAAAATACTAATCACTCTGTATTAACCCAGCTATTGTACTGTCTTTTTTTGTCATATCAGAAATATGTGCTCCCATCTTCGAAGGCACATAGTAGAATTGGAGATTGGTCTTTAAAATATTTATATTTTGACTTTCTAGCCAAAGCCCATTTTAATTAAATAGTTTAGTTATTGCCACTTGTCAAAGAAACTGAAGCACACATGCTCCTGTTTTGGAGGGAGGAGATGGTACTCAGTGTTACTTTGTGGGTGGCAGCAGGGTACGATAAGTATACACTAGTTGCTGGTCTAATAATATACGCCCCACCTCAGTGCCATCCTCATATCAATTTCCCTTTGAGCAGAATTGTACCAGTCTTGCTTTGGTAGAATGTAGGCTAGAGCCCTCTTGTTCACTTTATTTTGTGCATTCCTACTGAGTCTCTCCATCCCTCTCTTCCTCTCCCCACCAACCTTAAGCATGACCAGCTTTACCCTCCTCTTGAGGCAGCTGGTGTAAATTGCCATAGATCTATTTGCTTTAATGAAGCTATGAACATTTATGCCAGGTGAGGATCTGCTCCCTTAATACTCGATATTGTGGGAGGTTTCAGTCTTGGCGATGGCTTCAGTCCTGCTCCCTTTAAAGTCAGTTAAAATATCAGTTCGCTTCAATAGAGTAGGTCACACGAGAACAGTCAGTTAGTCTCCTTGCTCAAATCTGGAAAGCGACCCTTTGCTTTTTTGCAATTTGTCTTTGAGATGAGGTGGTAGACTCATTATTTTTTAAAGTTGTCAGCGCCAAATCTGACAAATCAACAAAGAACAATTGAATCAAGGGCCCTGAAAATTGTGCGATACACACAAGTTAACAATGTTCATACTATCAAATGCAATTTTTTTCATAATCAGTATGGACAGCAGCAAACAGAACCACCTTGCAGTTCAACATTGTTTTTACTTATATATCTCTAAACAGATTATGGTCTATCTATTTGGATGACTGGAACTAGCAGTCTACACTTGAGTCACTGATTGTCTTTTAAAATATGATTTAAGAATGTTTCAAAGGATGCCCGGGGATTTTGGTGATGTAGACTGAAAATGTTCTCTTTGATCTTATCCATGGATTACTTTTGCTGTCATGCATGGCTATCTGTTAGATACACTTCCAAGGTTCTCTGATTACTTCATTGGAGAAAAGATAATGTATAGATGTACAAGAGACTTCATCAATTTTATTGTCTCTTATTGGCACCAAAAACTCAGTGACAGACAGAAAGACGATTCAATGCTATTTTTGTATGGTGCTTCCAATCTGAAATTGCACGACAGTGCTACCTTTGGACTTTTACTGTCAATAGCTTTAATTAGCAAAGCAGTTAAGCCTGTGCTTATTTTAAGCCTGTGATTAAGTCCCATTTATTTCATCAGCAACATCAATGGGATTTAAGTATGTGCTTAAAGTGAAGCACACACTTAAGCTCTTTGCTGTATAAGGCTGGGCTTTGTCGATTTAGGGCCTTAGTTAATTTAACATTAGGATTCTGGGGAATGGGAATTTTACTGTGGTTCTGGTAGTAAGTCCGAATGGATAAGGAAGTCTGTGTGCTTATTGAAAGGCTTTTTACCACCTCTGTGAGTGAAAGTAGGTGGTGGTCATTACAACTCTGCAGCAAAACTCAGTTCATGTATAGCCACCCTTTACTAGAAGTGCCTCTGAACTTTATTGGGAGTGTTTCAAGGGGAAAGCCTGTGTGCTGCAATCTAGGCTTACAGACTATAACTCCCATGATGCCTTGGGGAAAGAGATAGAGACTTCCTCCTGTAGGGAGAGCAGTGGGTGGAGTCCATTTTGGGAGAAGGAGTGAGATTGCTGTTGTGGTCTGTCTATACCAGGATCTGCTGCTAGGAAGCCAGGAGCTGCTGCTGAGAGCCTGCAGGGGCTTTAATCGAGCAGGGAGCCTCAGAGGCTGTTGGTGGCTTCACAGGAGCCAGGGCAGAGACTGTTGCAGTGGCTAGAACTGATTGAGGTGGGCCTACAGTGAAGGACTGGGAGTAACCCCTATTCTAGTTTGAGAAAGTACTTGCAAGGGAAGGGGCACAGCAAAGACACTGAGTCTGAGTCTGTGGCAAGACAGAGTGATCTTTGCATTGAACCAGGACCCAGAGCTGCTGACATTTAGTGGGGCCAGCTCCAATCATCAGAGGGGTTATGCAGCTTGTTGCTTTAGCTAGTCTGATACACAGAAACAACAGAGTGCTGTTTCCAGCTTCAGATCTTCAAGTGCGCCCACACAAGCAAGTGTCTAGGACTCTGATATCCAGAGGAGTGATTTTATTTAACTGCCCCTGTGATTTGAATTAGTAGTGACATATAACCTTGATTTGTGTAAGTTGTTAAGTAAAGGTGTGTTAACTCTAATTTAAGTATATTGGATGTGTATTATTTATAATTGGTATTTCTGAGTTACACCCTTGCCACAGATTATATTATTATTTATTATTAGAATAGGTTTATTCCTGGAGGTTCCCAAGGCATACCATTGAGTGGTATAGGAGCCAGCCAGGTGGAGGCACCACCAATTTTAACTTCTTTTAAGAGAAAAGGGACTGCAGCAGAGAGTGGATAGAGGATTCACACCTATCAAACATCACCACTGGAATACTCAGGATCTTCTTTAATGTCAACAACATCGGGCACACAGGCACACAGGTGAGCATTGCCTGCTCCCGAGTAACCCAGAGAGGAAAGTGGGGTTACACATGGAATATTGCAGTATGTAGGAGAAGGTTTTCAATTTTTTATATGAAGGTAAATTTACTTCCCAAAAAATGGTAGGAAGTGTGTTCTGCTCTTTTAGAAAGAGACAAGCCATCTCTAGAGTGGCTTCCCAAGTGATCCAAGCAAATTGTCAAGGCTGTTAGAATATTTAAGGAAGTTGGGTGGCCTTTGGAAAGCCATCACAGCAAGGCTAAGGGGAAAAATGATTCTTGTTTAACTGGATGCATTGAAGTAGGTTGCCAAGCAGCTACCTTGATGATGACAAGTTTGTGACAAAGATATTGACATGACACTGGGCCATCCCAAAATTTCTTCTGTGTCTGCAACACTTTGCAAAAAGATGGGCAGAATGGACTGTGAGCTGGATCTCTGGAAGAAAAGGGCTAAAGAAACTGGGAAGACTGGGAAGCAATGCTGTTTAATTATTATGTTATAAAACAGATGTTTTTAACCTGGGGTTTGAAACCCTCAGGGGAGTAAGAAAGCAACACATGTTGGGGAAGGAGGATATGGAAGTCTTGGTATGGAAGAGGAGGGGAACTATAGGGCAGTCAGGTCTCTTGAGGTCGATTCCCAACTCTTTCACTGGCTGTCTCTGTGACTTTTGGCAAGCCACTTAACCTGTCTGTGCTCAGTTTCTTCATTTGTGTATGGAGACAACACTACTTACCTATCTCACATAGGAGTTATGGAAATGAATGAATGTTTAGAAAGTACTTTGGGATCATCACATGAAGAACTTACAAACAATAAATTCACAGTAGTACAATTATTTTAATGTCTGGCTCCCAGAATGTCAATTTTTCAGCAGGCTGACTGTGGTGTTAAAAGGGCAGTTTCTCCTTTGTCTTTGATTAGTTCAAGAGTAGGATAAAGATAAGTAGAGAAAAATGTCTATGGGGCTATGCCAGGAAGATCACTTAGACTTTGCCTCCTTCCAATCAAGTAACGGCCACTCATCAGAAAAAGAAACAGGGTAGCTGAAAGAGATAAGAAGGAAGAAACACTAACTGGAAAGGATGAAAAAGAATGTTAAAAAGTGAACAGCAGTGAAATGTTGGTTTAAAGGAGAAAAAAATAAGGATTTAATCTAGACATTAAAACCCAAGTTTTCAAAGCCTGGTCTCTGCATATATATGAGTAGTTTTGAGCATACAATTGTTTGTACACATCTTTTGCACACTGATTGCTGCATGTAAGCAATAGAAACATGGGCAAAACTCATTTGCACATTCAAGTGGAGTTTACTCATGTAAGTTTTATCATTTGCATGTACAAAAAGAGACCATGTTTGAAACTCTGACTGGAAACTATTAAAGAAAACAAATCAATTCATAAAAAAGGTAAAGAAGCAAACTGTATTTGCAGAATTATAATTGTATTTTTTTAGCTCGGTAATTAAAACGTTCACCTAGCTAGACAAGATGAGGCTTTGTTGGGGCTCAGTGGCAAGTGTCTACTTCTGGGGCCATGGACACAGCACTCTCTCCCCTCCCCCCACCTTATACTCTCCTCCTTCACCATCTCAAGTAATGAATGGAGGTTCTGTGGTGAAGGAGTCAGGCCTCTACCCCTTCCTGACCCACCATCGCATCTGTAAACGATTTGTGATATAAGGGAAGCCTAAATGCTTTCCCTTCTGGAAGGAAAGATATAAAGAGCCTCCCGAGGTGTGAGAAGTTCCAGTCTCGTGTCCATTTTGTGATCATAACCTTTCCCCCTTTAGGTGGATCTGAAAAATCTCCTGAAATGCCAGGGCTCACCAATCTCAGGATCTGGGAGAAGTTTTTGGTATATGGCAGAACTGATAGTTTTGTGGCAAGGAGAGGAGTATCTCCCTCTGAGCATCCACAAGGTTTGGCTGGGGCCATGTTTTTTATTATTGCAAATTGTGACAGGTTTCTAGAGCATATTATAGATGAATGTGGGTCAGCTGTGGGATATTAACCCTAATTAGTCAGTCATTGGTTGTGGATATTGTGGAGGGTCAGTCTGAATGTGTGGGACAGCTTGAAGCTCCCTCATATTATTATTAATACAAAACTGCTATGTGAACAGGAGATCAATGCACTCACATTACATGAGACTCACTTATCAGATAATGAAAAAAGCATAAAAATGTCATATTTCAGGATACAATTTAGCGGCAAGTCAACATCACTCACAATATACACTGCCGATGTTTGTGAGACAACAGCTGTGGAATAGCGGCTCCGTGGACACAAACTCTTCAATACCATACACTATCACAATGAGAATCAATGAGTTGATTATCAACATCCACAAGTCACCAAATTTTGCCAGGCTCTGAGTGGTTTGATCAAATCACAGCCACTCTTCAATATGGGTTGAAGACTTCAATAGCCATCATACATCGTGGTGTTATGACAACAACAATACTATGGGCCAACAACATACTGAATGGGCCTCAAATCAAGACAAGCACCTACTGTTCGATCCTAAACAGCAAAGAACCTGCCATTCCTCAAGATGGAGAAAAGACTACTTTCCAGACTTGTGTTTCATGTCCTGTTGCCAGAACACATGGCTTCTAGTGGCAGAACAAACTGTCATTGATATTTCGCATAGCCAACACCACCTTGTTATCAAAGCCATTGGTCTCCAACTCTCCCTTATTACATCACTACCAAAGGTGCACTGGAACTTCACAAAGTGGAGTGCAATGGCTACACAGAAACTGAAGAAAAATAGCTTGCCAAATACCAACAAATGTAGCCAACTATGACAGAGTTATCAAACTCTGTAATGTGGCCATGAAAAGGAACATCCCCTTTGGCTTTGGGAAAGCCCTATGCTTCCTGCTGGCTGGTGGACAGTGAGGCAGGATGCAGGAAAGCCTGGAAATTCCTCTCTAATCTTGATGATGCTAACCCTCCCATAAGCATAATGCTATGTGCCACAGCTGACGTCATTGTCAGTCAAATTCTCCAGTATTCTAAGGCTCAACTAACTTTTCAGAACAAAAAGAAAGTGAAGAAAGGACATGATCACTCACTATCATATTGCCCAGCAATATTGAATCTATCAAAGCCCCTCACTAGAGAAGTAGTGGACAAAACCATACTTCTCACCAAATTTGGCAAGACTGCAGTCCCACACAGCATCTTCCCAGATTTTCTGAAAAAGCTAGGTAAGCATGGCCACAACTGGCTGATGTTCTTTTTTACCAACATTCATGCTTTTTTTTACCAACATTGGCCTCTGGCCAAACACAGATGGTATGGCAACAAGCAAAGTTTACTGCTTCCTGAAACGGTGGAAACAGCTGATGACCTAGAAAACTACTGGCCAATATCATTACTCTAGGAAAGTACACTACTCCACAGATTTACACAAAACTTTCAGGACCACAGCTCTAACAAGCAGTCTTGGTTTAGACCAGGATAAAGCACCTCTGCTCTGGCAATTAAATTAAATTACAGAGAGATTGAGATGGCTGATCATAAAAACATAATAAAAGAAAATCTAAAAACGGTCCCTTTAAACCAGATCTACCAAATAGCACACTGGTCGGTGTATTGACAATTATATTGCAAATTGGGAAATGTATATATTTTAAATGGTTAACACTACACAAATCATATTGCCCCCACATTTTGTATTCTTTAAGTCAGTTAGTTTAAATTATATTGTGCTGCATAATTTCTGCGTTGTGTGATAAAAGGTTGCTTTCATTTTTAATTTCGGAGGGAGGGAGTAGATGTACTCTATCATTATTCACAGTGCTTTCATTAATCAGGAAAGGGTCTAGTTCTTTATTTTGTGAAATGATGCTTGGCTGGAGGTAAATGGGAATAGAACTCGTCAAAACTTTTACATACTGCACTGTAGTTTGTTTCCAGGGAAACCACTTTCTCTATACTTGCTCAGAACAGTTCTACCATTAGGAGATTAGCTATCGTAAGAGTTAAATCACAGTAGAAAAATAAAGCTGAAGGGTGTTTAAAAAAAAGGGAAAAGCAGCATTAAAAATACTCTACAAGATATGGAAATAATACATTTATGTGTATTTACTGCAGGGGTGATTTTCTACTGTTTGAATCTAGACTTTTATCTTAGGAGCTTTTTCTCTATGTTGGCTATCTTTGAAGGAAGGCACATAATATAGTATTGTAAAATAATAATAATATAAATATTAAAGCAAAATGCAGCTCAGCTGGCTGAAGTAAATACTGAGAGTTCCCTGAGGCCATCATGAAAACTGGCATTACCATAACACACAGAAGAATGGAATGAAATTAAGAAGGATTTTCTTTGGCGGGAATGGCTTTTGTGTCATTTTGCAGCTTTTGTGTTGTTTTACTTTGGAATATTATTCTTGATGCATCAATAATGAACTAGCAGAAACAGAAATAATACCACTGATTGAAATGCTCACCAACTCCTAGCATTTGTGGATATCCTTGAACATACCCTATATTCACCTGTAAACCTAACCACCAAGTTTGTTCTTGGAAGTTAAGTTTCCACAAGGTGGTATTTTGGAGATGTCATTGCACGGCCACTGAATTAATGTTTGGCATTCATAGGTCATTCTTGGAAGTGATGTTTTCACAAGTATTACAGTCAAGGTTTTATAATAAGAGGGAGTAGGATTCTGGGCACAGCTCCCTTTCTTGTGTTAGAGAGAGAGAGAGAGAGTGTGTTCCCTCTTCTTTCTGGGGCGTCCTGCTAATGTAGAGAAAAGGTCTTCCTGCAGCACACTGTTTGGAGTAGGGAGAGCTCCTCCTCCTGGTTTGATCCACAGAGGACAGCAACAAAAATGATAAAAGGTTTAGAAAACCTGACCTATGAGGAATGATTAAAAAAAACTAGGCATGTTTGGTCTTCAGAAAAGTAGACTGGGAGGGGACCTTTTAAGTCTTCAAATATGTTAAGAGCTGTTATAAAGAGGACAGTGATCAATTGTTCTCCATGTCCACTGAAAATAGGACAAGAAGAAATGGGTTTAATATGCAGCAAGAGAGATTTAGATTAGATGTTAGGAAAAACTTTCTAACCATAAAGGTAGTTAGGCACTGAAATAGGCTTCCAAGGGAGGTTGTGGAATCCCCATCACTGGTGGTTTTTAAGTTGGACAAACACCTGTAAGGGATGGTCTAATTTACTTCATTCTGCCTCAGCGCAGATGGGGTAGACTTGATGACCTGTCAAGGTCCCTTCCAGCCCTGCACTTCTATGAATCTATGAAATTGGCTTCCAAGGGAGATGGGATGTTCTTATTTAGTATACACTGGTTCTTGGTAGTTGAAAGTAATTATAAATCATATAGTTCAATTTCTGGCTCCATTTTTCAGAGTTAAATTTATTACATGTAATCCCACCAGGATTAGCCCTAACTAGGAACTCCATAATTACCTGTTTTGGTCATTCTCTCTGGAGCACCTGGCATTGTCCAGGACAGGACATTGGGCTAGAAAGACCATTGGTCTGACCCGGTACGGCAGTTCTTATGTTCTTCTGAACATATTTGCCCAAGAGCTGGTAACGTTTTGATATAATGCTCCACTGTAGGTTGAACAATGTGATAAATCACTGCCCTCTTCCACAGCAGAGGAACTTTGCAGTTCTGCTGTACAGGGCAGAAAAGGTTTTCAGGAGTCTGTATGGACGGTATGCTCCTCTTCTATATTGTAGAACCTGTCTCCATGGGAGCTGCCTATATGCTGTTTGCTAAGTGTCTGAGATGGGCAGAGGCTACAGACATCGGAGTTTTGTCGTTTAACTGTTTCCACCATAGCATCTGAGCAATGGGTCATAGAATCAATAAAAAGGGAACAAAGCAGAGAAAATGATTCTTTTAAAAATGTAGGAAAATACATGATTATTCGTTGCAGACTGAAAGTAAGAATTTCAATTACCCACTCCCAACAAATTTATGTAAGAAATACTCTTTTATAAATTGCCCCATGCCGGATAGAAACAATTCTAGATGCAGCCTTGCTAAAGTCTCTCAGTTCTGCAAACCAGAATAAGCTTGTTAAAGGCAGGCAAACTCCTGAGCTAAATTAAGACTTTCATCGAGAGTAAAACACTCAGGGTGAAGCAGGCCTCTTCCTAGACTTAGCACCCCAATGCAATAAGCCCCTTGAGGGGTGAAACAGGCTTTTACTTAGGCCAGACACCCAGACTTGAGTGGACTCCGAAGGATGGAGGTGAGTTTATTGTTTCCCAGCCACATCTCTTATAGGTTCTGGCCATCCAATCCTCTCTTCCTGACTCACAATAGAGTTTTAACACAAATAACCAATTTAACCTGTTTACAAACCAACCTTATGGTCCTCCATTGTATGTCAGACCATTCCACCACACTAACCATTCCCTGAGGCTGAGGTAGCAGCTGTGCAGCAGCTCTGAGGCCACTCAGAGTTCAGGGGAAGGGAGATTGAACCCATACATATTAGATCCAGCTGTGTTACTGGGACTTGAAATGGGGAGGAATATTTGTGCAGAATAAGAGTTGCTTAAGACCGGGAGGATGAGTATCTTGATGTTTTGGGTTTGATCCTTGATTCCAGAAGACAGGATATCATAATATATTGCACACTGATACAAAAGGGCAGAACTGAGTGTGGAGATCCAGAGACACAGTGTAAGAGAATTAAGAAGAAAATTACCTAACATGCATCAGGACCCTGACCTGCCTTATCACTCCATCTGCCTGAAGCAAGTGAATGGAATTATGTTATTCAGAATTTGACACTGTCTGTCAGAGTACTCTGCTCTTGAAAAACAATTCTTAACTGAGTCACGTCAATTAATTCCGCAGAGGTATTGATATGGCTACATACTCTATAGTGGCTGAAGACGAGTGAGATAGTTGTGTCAGTCAGACAAAGGCATGATCATGATTCCTTTTTGGCTTAAACATGGGTTTAGGGCACGGTAAGCAGTTGAAAAGTCCATGGGAGGTTTATCTGAATAAGGGGCCACCATTTTGTTTCTGAGTCCTAGAGCAGCAGCATCATGACACAACAGAAAACAACTGCTGCATTACATATGCTGAAGTTGGAAAGGATGAAAGGAGTAGAACATAGTATATTTTATAAACTGTGTTTATTAAGAGGAATTAAAATGATCAATGCTATGTGTACAGGAGCCCATGTGATACACAGAATTGTCTGGATTCACACCGTGCATTGGGGACTCATGGCACTGTCAAATCTCATTGGAGGAGAAGCACAACAGCTGCTTGCCCAGCCTTCCTCAGAGCCAAGAGCTGTTTTCCAAGAGCCATACACTCTTCATGGAGGTTGACTCCCATGGTGTAGCTCCCCACACAAGAGTAGGTTCAGGTTCACTCCAGGGCCGCTCAGGGAGAGGGCAGTGGGCCAATTTGCCCTAGGCCTTGGGCCCTGCAGGGGCCCTGGGAGCCCTGGCCCGGTGGCGGTCTGGGTCTTCAGCGGCATTTCAGGGGCAGAGTGCCCTTCATTCGCTCCAGGTCTTCGGCGTCATTTCAGCGGCAGTGGGCCCTTCAGTGCTGCCGAAGACGCAGAGCAACTGAAAGGCCCCCCGCCGCCTAAGACCCGGACCGGCGCCAGGTGAGTACAAGTGCCGCAGCTCCCCTGCTTTGCCCCATGCCCCCTGAATCCTTTGGGCGGCCCTAGTTCACTCTTGGGTATGTTTGTACACTATTTGTATATGAATATAGGACTGTGAATGTCAGTCTGCACATAGCCCTAATGAGTATCCTTCTAAAAAGATAATTCCACTTATACAGTAGGATAAACACATTTTAACTTCACTCTTTTCTAAGTTACATGTAGCTTGTAAGTTTTTAATGTAAAAATCTTAACACTTTGTCAAGATTGGCTTAATGGGATTGTATATGTGCCATAATGAAGATGGGATCAAATCTCTAGTCCTCAAAGCAGTAAAGGCTGGTACTGTTGCAGCAAAGCACTGAGATCTGCTCTCAGGATGTACTGGGAAAACCGTGTTGCTATAAAGTGACCCTAGCATTGAAACAAGACATGTCCTAAGAAACTCCAAAGAAATCTTTGCACCAACCTGGAAACATAAACAAAGTAGTAAAAATTTGATGTTTGCTTGCCTTTAATGAAGTCACATACTCTGAATATTGTTCCAGAACAGCTTCTGGAGGCTGTGAATCACTGGGATCAAGCTAGTATTCTTGTGTGAATGCTTTAAAGGGAGGAGATACATATAAAATTCTTATGTAAGAGTAACCAATTATTGATGTTTTAAATGAAATCATCCTCAGAATGCCCCAGTGTTTTAAACCTGATGGGATACCATGATGGTTGCTTTCTATGGTTGATCATATTCAGCATGGTTTGAGTGCTCCCAGTGATATGTATTAAGCCATATTTCTAACACCTGTTCATTTTGTAATATGTGATTATGTTGCTTCAGACACTTTTGTGTTGTGGTAATCTTGCCTCCCAGACCCAGACCTGAACTTTAGCGTCCACAATCTGGTCCTGTCCCAAACCTGGACTTTTGCGTCCAAAATCTGGGGGCTTACCTGAAACTCCCCCAAGCTCACTACCAGCTTGGATATTCTCGCGTGCCACGCGATCAGGAATTGATGGGGCCTGATGCCCCCCTTTCCTCTCTCTGGTGCTCCCCACCCCTCCCTTGGGTGGACACCAGCATTCAAATGCCTTGGATGCTAAAAAGCAGGGGCAAACTCCCTCCCCCCGTCCTTCCCAGGCTTGCCAACGAAACCGGTGTCTCTGCTTCCCAAGAGCACGTTCTCTTGCCCTCAGGGACAATGGAGATGTTAAATACAACAGCTTGGCTTGGCCTTTCCCGTTGCCTGCCTTCGCCGTGAGGAGACAGTACCTGATACGAGTGATTCTTTCTCTTTCCCCGTAGCTGGCTCTTTCCTGAAAGCAATAGGAAAATATCCCCACAGCCTGGCTTTTCCCTTCCCTTTGCCTGCCCTAGGAAAAGAAACGTCAACGTTTTACAAAGAACAGTTTATATCAAAAAAAAGAAAGAAAATTATTAAAACAATAATCTTGCATAGAACTTCAATACGGCTCTTGCTTATAAGATAATAGCAGAACAGTCTGATTTAAAAGAAGCCCGATAAACAGGTCACCAATCCCATATGTAAATACAGCGCAGAGCTCCTCATAGCCGAATGCTTGGGGGTTCCTTGGTAACTCCAGCAGATGTGTAGGAGACACTTTGGGATAAGATGCAGTTAGGGAGGAAGCGTTGTTAACTCACAGCCGGAGAACCAACAAAGACACCACCATCCAATTCTATTCGTACAACCCAAAGCTCCTCATAGCGAATTGCTTTGGGGGTCCTTTGTACTCACAGACTTTGGTATAATTGTGAAATATGAGAGTTGTAGGAGGAAACCTTGTTTACTCACAGCCGAGAACAAAAAGACCCGAGTATCCAAATTCCCGCCCGATTCAACAATCCGAGTTCTCTGACTGGTCTCTGGTCAGGTGTTTGGTTACCCTTTCCAGGTAAAAGAAACCTAACCCTTACCTTACCTATCTATTTATGACATGTGTGTATAAAGAAAATTGTGGATAATTGTCCACCTGCCTTCCTGGGAACCAATATGATATTCTAAAAGTGAAAGAGCTTACACTTCAGAGTTGTTAATGTACTGCAGCATGGTACGCTGCAATGAACACTCTGAATGGGATGGTAAAACCATTAACAACCAGTATATACCACGCTGAAATTTGATGTAATAATTTTCATTTGGGAATGTTACTCAGGAATTTTTCAAGTGTTAACGTTTTTTAGCACTACTACTGGTTTCTTTTTTTATATATTATGGTTTTAACTATAAAGTCTTATTTTATTTTTCCACTTTTCACAAATAATATAAGAAATGAAAGACTAAGATGTGAACTATAGTAATATATAAAAAAACTAATTGCTTGCCTATACCTCCTACTAAGCACCTCAGCAACACAAAAGGAATTAGTGTCCGGCATCTTTCTGGCCCCAGATTTAAATTATTGTTATGGTAAGGCAGAAAGCAATGAGTTTCAAAAGACATAGTCAATTATAAATCACCATAAAAGAGCTGATTGCATACAAGTTAACATACAGATTAGATATGTCACATAAATATTGGAAACTGATTGAACATTTTTGTAATAAACAAACATACAAGTATAAATAAAGCACAAAAGCTTGTTGTTTCAATTTGGATTATGTACCTTAATGAAATCAGGGCCTAGTGTAGACATTGAGAAAGACTAAGTATATCGATAAACAGAGATAAACTAGCATGACATATGTTTTAGCAGAAACTATAAAAAGGGAAACTACTTTCTTGAGTTGCTTTATAAAACAGTTCAGAGTAATATCTATATAAAAATCACCCATGCACTACAGATGGTATTAATTAACCTTTCTCAACACCAGTGGCCTGAGTGAGGCTCTAAAGTTAAAAAAAAATAAAAAATCAGTGAGCATCTTTTTGAAAGAACAAATTAGCCAATGAAATCCATTTGTAGTGCATATATTCCCTTCAGAAATACCTGCAGCATTATTTTCCTGTCCAATCTGCTATGTATATGAACCACCTCTGAACTGAAGTTTGCTCTTAAATGTGTAAGATGTAAAGGGAGTCTTCTTAGTTTTTAAAGTAACCTTATTTTAAAGGTATCAGAGGGGTAGCTGTGTTAGTGTGGCTCTGTAAAAGCAACAAAAAGTACATGCATCCGACGAAGTGGGTATTCACCCATGCAAGTTCATGCTCCAATACGTCTGTTAGTCTATAAGGTGCCACGGGACTCTTTGCTTATTTTAAAGGGAAATTTGTTGGAATCCACATGTCATGAAGATCATTTCTGCCTTTCAACCCTCATCCAAATCAAGCATCAGAGAATGTTCTCAGGTACAGAGATTAATCATCACCGCTGGCAGTAGCTTCATTGTTGAATAAAATTACTATTGCATAACTGAAGGCAATGAGATGTAAACCATCATATAAGCATACCCATATTAAAGTATATTCATGCACTTCAAAACTTTACAAGAAGCCTGTAAACTACATGAAAGGAAAACAAAATATTTCCTACTCACATTTTCTGAACTGTATGACCTCTCAGAACAATGTGGCCTTATGGAGCATAACGTAATGACAACCATCATGGGTCATCAGCAAAGATTAAATAGAGGACCTGTACCACTTGAGTTAAAAAGTAATCTCCTCTAGCTGCTAGCTGTAGTAGACTCTTATCCTATGCAGACCAGCTATTGTAAAGGAGACTTATAGCACACTGTAAGTAGTAGGTTACACTTAGATAGCATTTCATAGTATACGTAATCTAAAAACAGACCAAAAAACCCAGATTCAGTACACATAGTACTCAGAGAACAAGGAAATAAAAGCTATCAGAGACACAAAAACATAACCACACTATTGAAAGTTAAAAAAAACAACACACAAATCATACAACACATTTATTCACACCTACATTTTCAAATGTGGCTTCTTTCTGTTGGAACAATTTTGGTCTTGGATTTTTGCTCCAGTGTTGCATTGTGGGCAAAATGTTACAAGGTACTCAGATGTCAGCACTTTGATATTTGTCCTCACAATTTGTGATGAGAATGAATAAGACAACAGAAATATTGTGCCCCCCAAAAATAAGCCAAGCTGAGGCTTGGCTGAAAATCTGGCCCCTGGAGTTCACAGTCAGCAACAATTTAACAAAACTATCCACAGTTAAGCATCCCCAAAGTCAAAATCCCAGCAAAAACATGATTCTCTGCTCTTGCTTTTTTCATAGTTTGAAAAATGGCTGACTGCTGGCTGTTAGTATAAATCCACAGTATTCTTGGAGGCTTGCAAGAACAGCTGTCTTCTACAGGGTGACAACTGGCAGCAGAGTCTCCTTTTTCACTTTCCCTTTCCTTTATTCCCATTGCTCTGTTTTTCTCTTTTTCTAGTACCTATAGGACAAGGCCTCATTGGGATATCACTGTTGACACCACCACTTCTCTTTTTCATTATAGAACATGTTCTCCCCAAAGTAACTTCCTTGCCAAAACAGCGCTTCTAGAGTTCATCTAGAAAACTGCCCCAACATTGATCTACAGTAGAACCTCAGAGATATAAATACCAGAGTTATGAACTGACCGGTCAACCTCACACCTCATTTGAAACTGGAAGTACGTCACTAGTCCACCTCAACGAAAGGTGGAAATGATGTCAGCAGGAGATTGTCTCCTGCCAACATAGCACGGTGTGGACTTTGCTCTAAGTCAATGTAACTGATGTCACTCGGGGTTGGGGGGAGGAGGGGAGGTGGGTTTTTCACACCCGAGTGACATAACTTACGTCAGCTTAAGCGGTAGTGTAGAGAAGCCCTTAATCCCTGCATGCTCATCTTGTGAATTTATCCCTACCCACAGATGACTCCCAAGTCTACCTACTCACTTACCCAGTATCACAGCACCCCAAGACCATTTTAATCATATTCACTCCCAGATAATCTTTCCCCAATCCTACCCAACCATCAGCTGAAAGATGAAGACCTTTCTGGCCAAGCCGTGCTCAGCTCAGGATCCATGAGGGAAAAGAGGACATGAGTAACTTGATGCACCCATTTATGTTCCATTGCAGTTTTTTGATTACACCAGGGGCTTGTTCAGCCTCCAATACAAGTTAGATGAACCTCAAGGACACCCGTAACTTGTTCCAGGTAATAATGACTCCCGTGGGGCCACTGCAACAGCTGGTGATCACCAGAGCTCAACAGCACTCTGGCCATGCTCTTTTCCCCAGTACCCCTGGACCAGGTAGTGAGGAAGGGACTGAGGATGGTGTTCAACTGTCTAATCAGCTTTATGCCATGCAATAATTCAGGCATAAGGGGATCTTCCACTGACAGTCTAGGAGAACTTTACAAACTCTTTCTGCTTATGTCAGGACCAAGGATTTAGCCCTAGTTTTCAGACTTGCCTGATACCCAGGCAATAATTCTGACCTCAGTTAGATCAATGATCAATAATGTCTGTACCTGGAAAGATGATGGAGAAAATAAGTAAGCAATCAATTTGCAAACATCTAGAAGATAATAAGGTGATAAGTAACAGTCAGCATGGATTTGTCAAGAACAAATCATGTCAAACCAACCTAATAGCTTCCTTTGATAGGGTAACAAGCCTTGTGGATGGGGGGGAAGTGATAGACATGGTATATCTTGACTTTAGTAAAGTATGTGATACTGTCTCATCTGACCTTCTCATAAACAAACTAGGGAAATGCAACTTCGATGGAGCTACTATAAGGTGGGTGCTAAACTGGTTGGAAAAACTGTTCCCAGAGAGTAGTTATCAGTGGTTCACACTCATGCTGGAAGGGCATAATGAGTGGGGTACCGCAGGGATCAGTTCTGGGTCTGGTTCTGTTCAATATATTCATCAATACTTTAGATAATGGCATAGAGAGTACACTTATAAAGTTTGTGGACGATACTAACCTGGGAGGGGATGCAAGTGATTTTGAGGATAGGATTAAAATTCAAAATGATCTGGACAAACTGGAGAAGTGGTCTGAAGTAAATAGGATGAATTTCAATGAGGACAAACGCAAAGTAGTCCACTTAGGAAGGAACAATCAGTTGCACACATACAAAATGGGAAATGACGGCCTAGGCAAGAGTACTGCAGGAAGGGATCTCGGGGTCATAGTGGACCACAACCTATATATGAATCAACAGTGTAACATTGTTGCAAAGAGAGCAACATCATTCTGTGATGTATTAGAAGGCGTATTGCAAGCAAGACACAAGAAGTAATTCTTCTGCTCTATTCTGTGCTGATTAGGCCTCAACTGGAGTATTGTGTCCAGTTTTGGGTGCCACATTTCAGGAAAGATATGAACAAATTGGAGGAAGTCCAGAGAAGAGCAACAAAAATGATTAAAGGTCTAGAAAACATGACCCATGAGGGAAGATTAAAAAAATTGGGTTTGTTTAGTCTGGAGGAGAGAGGACTGAGAGGGGCATGATAACCGTTTTCAAGTACAGAAAAGGTTGTTACAAGGAGGAGTGAGAAAAATTGTTCTTCTTAACCTCTGAAGATAGGACAAGAGGCAATGGGCTTAAATTGCAGCAAGGGAAGTTTAGGTTGGACATTAGGGAAAATTTCCTAACTGTCAAGGTGGTTAAGAATGGGAATAAATTGCCTAGGGAGATTGTGGAGTCTCCATCATTGGAGATTTTTAAGAACAGGTTAAACAAACACCAGTGAGGGCTGGTTTAGATAATACTTGGTCTGCCATGAGTGCAGGGGACTGGACTTGATGACCTCTCAAGGTCCCTTTCAGTCCTATAATTCTATGTTTCTATGATTCTATAATGTAAATTCAAAGTAACTCTACAAAAGCCAACAGGACTATTTCATGTTTACAACAGTGGAATTAAGATTTTTTTTTGTCCCAGATGTCTTCCACTTCCACCTGCATCCTATACATACTTGGCTACTGCTTCTCACCTAGATCCTGAGTCTGGCCCTGCTCCATCCTGATACTAAATCTGTCTCCCATCTAGACAGTAAGTTTTTTCTCACTCACATACAGATATCAAAGGCCAATTTCAGAGGTGGAATAAATTATACTATAAGTTATGTCAGTAAATTTGCATGAGTACAAATTATTGTAACTTAAGTGCTAAAGGAAACTAGAGTGGAATTGCAGCAGCAGACACTAGGAGGTGCTGTTTCACAGTTACCACCCAAGTACATCTTGTGAGTAGCAAAAGCATACACACAAGGAGCCCAGTTCTGTCAGGTGCTAAGTGGTGAAGTTAATGGGAATCAAGGGCATTCAGTGATTTCCAAAGGACTGGGCTCTTGGTGAGTATATGTAACAGCCCTCCAGGCAGTCTTAGGAAACATCCCACCTTGTAACTACTGAGTAATATAGGTCATCCCTGCCAAACACTACACATTTGTAATAAATTATTTTGCAAATCCTGATTAATAGAAATTATGGCACACCCAAGAATAACATAATATATAGATTTATCTTGTAGAATTTCATGAAACTGAATAATCTGTCAAATTGTGTCAGATTTGGAGCATGGGGCAATGTTAATTGCATCAGACACTCAGGTGTCTTGTTAGGATCACCAAACACTAATGAGAATGTTTTTAAAAATACATATACTTTTTGATATAGCCAAGCAAAATTAAGTATTGTGACTACATAGTTTGGATGCAATCCTGGAGCCACTGTGTGCACAGAATTCCCAGTTATTTTGTACTGACGATGGAATTTTTCTGCACTCAGAGCGGCTACAGAATCAGGCCCTGTAACAGGCCCAGAGAGCTTAATTTTACAAATAAAAAAACAACCAAACAAAAATTAGCTTGATTATATTTTCATCAGCAAATTAGTTCAGATTTTTATTATAAATTATTGTTAATCAGTTTGTCCAGTATAATTTGCTTTTATGTTAAATCAGCAAAATGTTCTTTAATGAGTTTCATACAGTTCTTGTCTTTATCACATTTCCTCATGGATGCCCAGCCATCACCTTAACCCACCATGATCAAAACTGAGCTATTCTTCATCCTCTATTATATTATCCCCTACAAATCACCACTGTCCTGGCAATTGGCTAGCCTTGTGGCCAACTGTAACTACTTAGACCACTAGACTACTTACCTAAGGACACATGCCAGTATTCATTATGACCTTGTCTCCCACTCCAATCACATTTGTCAGTTTATCCACCATGTGGGCATATTTATATTTTAGGCTTACCCTGTGCTCATACCCAATATTTAGCCCAATTCCCCCACTAGCTGACTCTTCTCACATAGAACCCTTATGCCCTTGCTTTTATGTGCTTTGATCACATACTGACTGGCTCACTGAGGGTATAGGTTAGTGCATAGGCTTCTCTTTAAGTGAAGATCTAGCCCATACACTTTGCAGCGAGGCTTTAGTGTAAGCCGAGATAGGAGAGCTTAAGTTTCGAGAGTCCTCCAATACTATCCCACAGTTCCCCACACCTGTATTTTCCAGCCCTTCTGTCTATCCTGCTTGCTGCCTATACACTGGAGGCTACCTCCCAATTTATAAACACACAGTCACATTTAACCCTTCATTTCATGTGGCCTGCTCTATTTCTCAGCTCAACAATTCGAGAAGATGCCTGGATACAATCTGGGGGCTTGTCTACATTACTAGGTCAATTTATGTTAGGTCAATCTACTGCTGCTACAGTAGTTAAATCAGACATTGGTTTCAACAAAACCCTCCTGCCGATGGTGTGCGTCCTCAGCAGGATCATTTGCATCGATGGAAGTGGGGCATCCTGGGGCACTAATGTCTGTGCTTGGCTCACAGTTGGAGACCCCCAAGGCTGACAGCCCCAGCTATGAGCCAGATGCCAGGCTCAATTTCACAGCAGGGAGCCTACCATCAGTGAAAATGACCTTGTCAGTTTCACACCTGTTATTATTTCATATTTCTTCTCCAGCTCAGGCTATCAACCCGATGCAGGGCTCACAGCTAGAGTCTGACAGCTGAGGCTTACAGCTGGAGCTGGAGACCAAATGTGACCTAATAACTACTGTGAACCTGACAAGAATGTCAATTTTGCTGCTGGTAGGCTTCCTGTTGTGCAATTGAGCCCAGTGCAGGGCTCACAGCTTTTGCTGTCAACCCCAGGAGAAGTGGGGGGGAAGGCTCCTGCCAGTGGCATTGGGACGATTTGTATAGTGGAGGTGCTGAAAGTCACTGTAACAAAACTGTAAAACTCTGTATATTATGGAAACCACTTCAAGCCCCAGCACCCTGGCTTCAGCTGTGAGGCCCGCTGCCCAATCTGACAGACAGAAAATCCATTGCCAGGGCTGACATCCCAGAGTGCTTGGGCACTGGTTAGGTTCAGGCTCTCCTCCTGCCTCCCCCGACCCCTGCAATCCCTCACCAGGATGGCAGCAAGACTCAGTCCGAGTGATGACGCTCCAGGCTGTCAACCCTGGCAGAGGGATTTCCATCTGCCAGTCCTGGTGGCGAGGCTCTGGGATCTCATACCGGGAGGCAGGGCTCCAGCTGTCAAGCCTAATGGTGCTCTGGGCTGTCAGCCCCAGCAGCAGAGCTCCAGGCTGTCAGCCTAGCTTAGTTCCAGGATGTAAGTCCCAGTAGTGGGCTCCAGTTGTGAGCCCCATGCAGGGCTGACAGCCAACAGGCAATGTAAGTTATGCAGTGTCTACACAGACATTGTGTTACCCTAACTATACTGACTTAAGCACTATGTCTCTTCAGAGATGGAGTTCTTAGGTTGATGTAGTGTGTGACTTGCATTGGTGGGAGCACCATTCTAGCATAGACACTTACATAGTTAGGGCGGCGTAAGCTGCCTTATATCAACCAAACTCTGTAGTGTGGACCAGGCCTCAGACAGAGAACTCTTTGAGACAGAGGCTGTTCTTTTGGTTTCTAGTGCCCAGCACAGTGGAAATTTGGGCCTTGATTGGTTCCGCTAGGAAATACCACCACAGTATGAAGAATAACAGTTACAAAGAGGAAGTCCCATTTTTAACCACAAACAGGGTATTTTTATATAAATACTCCCTGTTTTTCCCTTTATTGCAACTCAAACTTTTATAATATATTAGAGAGAGAAACATCAGTGTGTAAATTCTGATTGATGCATGATGTGAATTTCATCCTCAGGCTTTATATCACATGCTGTATTTCTTATGCAAACTATATTTCTCAGCTTTCCATATTCTACCATTTTCCCCAAAATCAAAACTAATATATTTATTAAATTTAACAACAAATAAAAACTCTCGAAAGTACAATGAACTGGCTAGTGTGAATGTATTCAACTGCTCTCTATTATATAGCATCAGAACTACAAATGGATATTCTCATTTACTTCTAAATCTAGGGAGAAGCCTGTATTTTTTGGATAAGGTAGTTCTAAATTTTAATATTGCTATGCCAAGGAAATTCCATCTGTCCATGGTTTGCAGAACAATATATGGGAGGACATCCTGACTTTACTGAAATGTCAATGACAATCTTCCATTGACTTCAACGGGCTCTGAATTTCATCCTTGAGGGTCATATGTTAAATTTATTAAAATAATTTCTAATCATTTTTGACAATTTGTCTCATTTAACAAAATGATCATCTTTGGCAAACTGCTGGTATTTTTTTCCAAACATTTCCTTCTTCTCAGAACTTCCCCATTTTGAAATAAATATTTATTAAAAGGAAATTGCAAGTAATTCTATGAGTCTTCTTCTGTACCCATCACTGTAGTCTCTAGGCACCTCACAAATTTATTTAACTGAACCTAAGAAGTTCTTTGTATCTCTCTTTGCATCTTTCAATTTGTAGAAAAGTGTTTGTCAAGTATTTTTTTTAGATTTTCATAGGTTACTGAAAACACAGAGTCCTACTTTAACAACTGTTAAAGTCAGGGGCGGTGTGTAGTGTGGAGGCTGGGGAAGACTAGGCCTTCTCAAACCTTGTGCTGCCATAGGAGGGGCAGTGGCATATTTGGGACTCCCAGAAAAATCTCCCCCCACCACGGCACCGGGGCTTGAGGAGCCCTCGCTATCCACCACAGCTGTGGGTCAAGGTGGAGGAACATATGTTTTCCAGTCTCAGAGCCACAGTGGTGGGGGGGGAGGGGCAGAAGGAGTAAGCAGGGTGCAGGACCTCAGGGGAAGAGGCAGAGTAGGGGAGAATGGAGACAGGGCCGTGGGCGGAAGGGGCACAAGGGGTGGAGCCATGGGTGGGGTCACGCATGGAAATAGGCTGAATGCGGGAGGGGCTCTGGGCTCAGAGCTTCAGCCAGGGCTGAAAGCTCTGTTTCAGTCATGGCTGTGGCTGACAGTTCGAATCCCTTGGCCCCAACTGAGCTGTCAGCTCCCCCCTCCCCTACCCTGGCTGGGGCCATGAGGGTGGTGGGGGGACGGTTGAGAGCAGTGAGCAGTAGGATTGCCTGGGCCAGAAACGGCAGGGCCTCAGCCAGAAGAGGCAGGGCAGGTGGCCAGACTACTCAAGGGGAAACTTCACCCTCTGTCAGTGGTAAAAGTTTTATTATGAACTCTGTTATGGAAGTGCAGGTGATGAAGATGAATACAGCTATCAGCAAATTAGGTTCATAAAATCCAAATTCCCCCTTTGAGCAAGTGAAGTAAGATTTTATTGATATCTGTTCTGATGTTAAGCTTTATGTCTCTTTACAAAAGAAAATCAGAGCATTTGCGGAATTTTATTCTTCTTGTTTCTATCATCTGGCTTATTACTGATTCAATGAACTGAAAAATGTGAAAACAGAATCCAAGAAAGGTACTATAGGGAAAATTCAGACATGCACTGTACTGTGTGTTGTTCATCTAATATACATACCTGGGAGGTTCTAAATAGGAAATTTCTGCCAGGAGCATGCATAAATGTAGTTTGTATGTTCATTACACCTTCATTCGCTATTACCACCATATCAGAGCAATGTAATCCACCAAACTCTGCCAGATTAAATCAATTATCTAATTGCTACAGTCAGTTAAAAGTGAAATTAAATGGATTCTGAACATTAATAATAGGCTGTAATAAGACAAACTATCCCTTAATGATGCACAGAACCCTGATGAAAATAAATTTCCTTTTTTCAGTGGTGATCACATAGGGAATTTTTTTCTAGTGACTTTAAAATTATTAATTTGCTTGAACAACTGATAATTAATTATAACAATTTTAATTAAATTTGTTAATTTAGTGAACAATTTAAGTGTAAAATATAATGTTAAAATAGACTACCAAATGAAATAATGTTTACATTATTGTAAATATTTGTAATGAATATTTGTAGAAGTCATGAATGCGGTCGTCTTCAGATCAGAAATGAGCATTTTAATGTTCTTAATAGAATGAAAGAATTTTGGTGAGAGAAAGAGAGCTGAAATTCAGTTTACAAACTTCCTTCCTTTCTTTCTTTCTAATATAAACACTAACTAATGAATTTACAAACATTTCCATCATGATAAAACCAGAAAGAACTTGTTCATATAAATAGTATATACACAGCAAAATCTTGGAACACACTTCCTTTGGGCCTATTATCATAACTGCACATCTTGCATGTAAATTTAGCAATAATTAGCATAAAGATACCTACTCCAGTAGCATGACCTGGTGCAACAATAGCCTGTGAGTTATCCTAGTCCAGTATTGGACATGGAACCCAGCACGCATGATTATGTGTGAAAAACTGCTCTCTGGTCATTGGGGTTCCACAGCAAGAGAAAACAGTGACTGATGAAAAGCTCTTGCTTCTGCTAATGAGTGGAAATTCCATCTACCTCATCCTCTCCCATTAGTGGAACTTTGGATGCTTTTCTGTTTCTTTCTAAACACTTTACTTTAAAGTTAAACTATAAAGCCACTAGCCCTTTCAAGCCTAACGGAACTGTTCTTCTATAGGCCCAGTAATGATATTACAATGAACTGAAAGAGACAGTGAGTGCTGATGCGTCCATACTGTACCTATTTGGAACATGTCATTCCCTTTGTGCATATCATCAGGCATGTAAGTCATTCAGATGGAAAAAGCTTACTTACTGACAGACTGCTTAACACCACATTCGCACTGTGTCTGACACCCAAATACTAATCCACTCAACAACCTTGAGGTTGCCAAGCATCCATATGTATGAAATTCTTCTAACATGAGAGTTCTTGAATTCTTTTCACTGACAGATGGGGAAGTCCTCAGGTAGCCTTACGCTATCTAGATTTATTGGCAAGGTTCAATATATTCTCCTTCGGCAGGAGCAGTACTCACCCAGTAAGATCTAAATTATTCCATTCACTCATGGACCATCAGCCAGCCCTAGGTCCTTTCTTTTCACTGGGGCTACTGCCAATTTTAAAACTGAAGGGCAACTTTCTGGAAAGGATGTATGGAATGAGAAAGGATTGGCTGTAAATGGGTTGTGGTGGTGGTATTGGTACTCACTGTAAAATAAGTTAGATGGCAAAACATAACTCCCTAGGACGAATAGGCAGTGAGAGAAGGGAAATATATAACTAACATTAAACTCTAAGTGCAAGTGTAATATCAGCTACATGTTTGATGCAGGTAAAGATTACCTCCTACACTTACAGGAAACAAACTGATGGTTTAGTCAATCACTTTCATCTCTGTTTTCTGTGATCCAGAGGTATCAAACATCAGCTGAATCCCCAAATTAAAAGAAAAAAATCACTTTGGAAGAACTGTAAACTAGAGAATTTAGTGCTTTAATTAAAGCATGTAAAACTATCAATAATGCCTGAGTGTCACATAGGGTGACCAGACATCCTGATAAAATCGGGACTGTCCCGATTTTTAGGCATTTGTCCCATGTCCCAATCGATGTTTGGTCGGGACTCAATTTGTCCCAATATTTCGCACTCCTGTTTTTGTTTTGTTTTGTTTTGTTCCATCGGCGGGACTCCACCTCCCCCTCCCCCCCCGCTAGCAAGACTCTGGGACTTCATTTTTTTTTGTGTGTGTTTGTTTGTTTAGTTGGTTGGTTTTTTTGCTCTTTCTCTATCTCTCTGCCAGGGGAACTCCGTGACTCCATGCTTTTTTTTTTTTTTTGCTGTGCCAGTGGGACTCCGCTTTTTTTTTTTTTTTCGCCGGCGGATCCTCCCCCACCCCCTGCATGTGTCCTGATATTTTCTTCATCCCATCTGGTCACCCTAGTGTCACACAGGTGGATTCCCTTTGGTATGACTCGGACTTCATTTGTGAGGGAATGTAGTCCTGCTGGCTCTGCTGACACTTACCTCCATTGAAACTTCTTAAGTCACTGCAGATGATGTCATCACCTAAAGGGTTCCCCATGGACACCAGCTTTTCAATGAAAATAACAGAAACTTCCCTGATATTAAAACAGGCTAACATTACTTCCTGCAGAGTAAAAAAAAATAAAAAAAGCACTGGTGGAGCATGAGTGTGGACTTTCTGGATGTGATTGTGTCTGAGACAAATAATGGAAAAATGACTCAGTATTGCCAACCCCAAATGTTCAAAAATCATGCATCAGGCTCACCAAAAATTATGAGATTGGCTTTAAAATCATGAGATTATGTACACATAATAGATTTGGGATTCTTTTTATTTGACTTCTGCTTTTTGATCCTTTAGGGTACACTCAGGTCACATTTTGAAGCTTTCTTCACAGTCCAGAGGGCTAGAAACTTAATTTTTCTTTAAAAACAAAGGCTGAAATCATCACATATCCATTTGACTCCAGGAGCTGGGGCTTTAAGGAAAACAATAATTATCATGAAAGTCAAGACAAAATCATAAGAGTTGGCAACACTGGCTAGGGTATGTCTATATTGAAACTAAAAACCTGTGCTTGTCCCATGCCAGCTGGCTCAGGCGCTCAGGGATCAGGCTAGTGGTCTGTTTAATTGTGGTGTAGACATTCCGTCTTTGGCTTCACCCCAAGCTCTGGGACCATCCCACCTTGCAGAGTCTTAGTGCCCAGGCTTTAGTCCAAGCCAGAATGTCCATATGTCAATTAAACAGCTCCTTAGACCTATCCCCATGAGCTCGAGCCAGCTGGCACAGGCCAGCTGCGGGTTTTTAATTGCAGCGTAGACATACCCTATAATATCTTTGTGGAGCTAGAAGATACTAAAATGGACTTCAGTGAGAAAAGAGCTGAAGAAGAAAGGTACCTTTTATTGTTTGTTTAGTTATCTTTTCTTTCAGGAAGAATAAATCTTTTGAGGCAGATTTTGATCTCAGATACACTGGTGTAAATCCAGGGCAGCTAATCTGGATCTACAATGATATAATTGAATAATAGTAATAATAATAATAATCATAATAAAATTTAATCTGGTGTCATATCACTTTATTGCTGCCATGGAGTGAGCTAGTATTTCGATAGCATTGACATGCTATTCTAAGTCAAGTTGGTTTCTGTGTTAAAGTTCCAATAGTTGGAGAAAGTAGGTTTGTTTTGGTGAATTATTTTTCTCTTGTGAACTGTTAGAAACCGTTGAGTTAAACTAGGCTGCAGCTGGTGCTGTCTGAGGTTTTCGCTTTCTCTCTCAAGAGATAGAAGTGAGGGGGAGTTTATTGACTGATCAGCTGTCACTACACTGTGCTTCATTTTCCTTTGTGAAATCTAAAAATCATGTGAGATCCTGATGGGTGTGAAATTAATTAGTGTCGGTGATTTATAAAATGACAGAAAACATTTGTAGCCCATCCTGGGTAGTAGTAAAATGGATAGCATGAGGCTCACCATTTTTCTGAATTTGGGCCCCTCTCCTTCAATTTTACCCATGCAGAATTCATTTATTTAGGTTACTCTCTGGATAAGTGTATGGTTCTGCCTATGTAGATTTGATTGCAGACATGAGGCCTTCACCAATAAATCTCATATCAGTGTAGATTTAAGAAACTCCTATCAGCAGCTCATTCTTGTTATGTATATATAATTTTTTCTCTCTTCCCCATTGAAAAAATCCTTAGAATTTTGACTTCTCAATAAATATATATTCATTTGTGGCCTGGGAGTTATTTTGCTTTTAGTTTCAGTTATTTAGAGGCAGAGGCCCCTCTCCAGCAAAGCACTTGAGCTTGAGTGTGACTTTAATCAAGTCGTTCATGTGCTTTCACGGGTACATTGGTACTTCTGCTATTGTAGACAGTAAACTAAAGGCTATTATGTAGCGTAAATATATTTTTATTTATCGGTGAGTTTGATCTCCATTTCTGCTCCCAATAGAAGCCTGACCCAGCACAGTACTAAATACATGCTTAACTTTAAACCTGATTCCAGTGGGACTACTCATTGCTTAATGTTAGGCACATGCTTAACTGTGGAGCTAGTCAGAACATTTTCAGTGGAATTTGTCGTTTCCTCTAAATAGAAATGTTTCATAGAGACACCTTAGTTTCCATTAAATTTTCATCTGAAAGGAGTTTTCTGGCTCTAGGGCAGAGACAGACTCCATAGCAGTGAGTAGGAAACTGAGATGGCATGTGAGCGACCTAGTCCCTGCTCTGCCGTGGGGCATGGGAAATCCATTTCAAGTCCTTGCTCTGCCTGATTCAAAACAAGAACTTGTATCTGGGTCCTCTACCTTCCAAGCCAGTCCCCTAACCACCCAGCTATAAAGCATGTGAAACACTCACACATTTTGTTTTTGTTCCAATGCAGAACAAAGACACATTTTGAAACCTCAAAAGTTGCCACAAAATGGAATTGTCATCTTCTAGTCAGGTCTAGGTAAGTGCTTACCTACCCTGGGGCCAGAGGGAGGATCTGGGCAGTGCAAGTAGATCCCAGGTTCTTGAGATACCTTGCTTTTCTGCTCTTCTTCTAGAATCTCTATGCTGCCAAAACGTGTGGTCTAATTCATGGTAAAAATTATAGGAAAAGTTACAATGTTATGAGATATTTATGCCATTATATCAAAAATTGATTTTGTTTTATTGAACCAATTAAATAAATGATAGATTGGATATTAAAACAGTGTCCATCTTCTTACTAACCTGATATCCATATGTTTAAAGGGGATCTCAAATCTTGTGTTATAGCCCTCGGTCTTTAATTGTTTGCCAATAATGGAGTGGGATTCCTTAGTATATTTCCAGCAGAGACATAGGAATTCAAATTGTTTTTCACAACCAAGGAAGATGTCTCTGCTGGTTTTGGCAGCCCTAGAGCTGATCAAGTCTGTTCTGCTTGCTTCTTTCTGGTATTTTTTCTTTACCTATTAATTAAAACTAATTGCTTGCTCTAATATGAAGAATAAGATTAATGTGCACTCATTTGATATTAGGAAGTCTGGAATGTTAAAAGGCATATGTTGACCTGATCAAATCATTCAGGATACCTTTGAAATGATCAAATTCTGTCTTTGAAATGATCATCCAATGTAATCAGACCGTGACACTAACAGAGTTAAACAGTTAGTACAACTGAAAGTTTTATAGATGAGCTGTTCAGGATGCAGCTGTAAGGTGCATTGATGTAGCCCTCTAGGAATATAACATCAATATCTTTTCAGGCATATTGAAACTTTACAGGTTTATTTTTTGTTCATTTTTTCATTGGAATATGCCCTTAGACCTCTTCAGAATGCTACCACAATCATCAATGGTGCTGTAGTAGACTTTTGCCAAACTGACCTTCACACTGTCAAAAACTGAGCTATTGCATTCATTGTAGGTATCTTATCAGCAAGTTCATCGTATGAAGTGCGTTTATCCACTGACTGTACATGAGGCGTTCAGAAGAAAAAAATAAAGCATTTGTCTCAGAGTTTTTGTCAGTGGAAATATTTCAAGCTTTTAAAAAAAGAAGGAAAAGCCAGCAAACTCACCTGTCTTTTCTATGATTGTGTGTTGATGGTTAGCTATCTGAAAAATATGTTGGATATTGCGTGGTATGTGTTTTGGATATTTGAAAGCAGATAACAATTCTAAATACTTTATATACCTGTAAGACTTCACATTTTCAGATACATTTCAGTCAGATCTTTCAGACATTGGTGTCTAAAGTTAGCTACCTACACAAATGGTTTCAGTTTCAGAAATGGCTATTGTGCATTATCCATTCTGCCTTTATTGTGTCTCTTCTGGCAAAGGCATGCAAGGGGAAAAAGAAAAGCGGGAATGATGAGATAATAATAAAAGATGGTGAATCTATAAAGGAGTATATTTTGATCATGATAATGATTTAATAACAATACTTTGCACTTACTCATCTCCAAAGCACTTTACAAGCATGAACTTATTAATCTGGCTTCTTCACTAAAATTAAAAAAGACTGAAGGATTCTTGAGTTCTGATCAGTCTCATTAAGTTTAGTGGGAA
This sequence comes from Chelonoidis abingdonii, assembly GCF_003597395.2. Classification (NCBI taxonomy): domain Eukaryota; kingdom Metazoa; phylum Chordata; order Testudines; family Testudinidae; genus Chelonoidis; species Chelonoidis abingdonii. The sequence goes on from NC_133769.1 coordinate 36,935,994, forward strand.
AATGTCTGAGCCTTTGTTTTATAAAACATCTTATTCATTTGGCAATGCATTAGTAACAGCGAACAGGTGGGCCATTTGGATAAGGTTAACCATTTGGGTTATATTTGTAAAATCAGGAGAGAGTGCAGACCTGCCGTCTGTGTGGGTTTTCAAATTCCACTGTGGTTTGTGAGAAAAGTACCTTCTGACTGGTTGCCCTTTACTGTTCCTCAAACTCCTGGGAAAGGGCAGCTAATCAGAGTTACTGTACATGGCAGGCAATGCTTTCCCCTTCTTCTCAGGAATCAGTAGAAGCATTTGGGTAGGAAAGGTAGGAGCTGATATCCTTTTCACAACAGGGGAGGAGAGGCCAGTAGAAAGGGTCCCACAGCTCAAAGGGTCTCTACTTCCTCCTCCCTGTTTCTTTCTAGGCCTGGGAGTGAGCAGGAGGGGTGAAGAATTCCCTTCTTAAGCTGCCATCTCCCATCCCAGTCTTGGTACGGAAGGAGCACCCCTAGGACTTAATGGGAAGGAGGTGAAGAACCACTGGAACTGCCCCCTTCTTTCCCGAGTACTAAGAAGGTGGGTGAAGTACTCATCCCATGGCTAATCCCTCCCACCAATGGTGTGTGTGTGCGTGCGTGCATGTGTGTATGTATGTGTGTGTGTCTGTAAAAACCTTCCAGAACTGCAGAAGGATCAGAGGTAAGCTTGAGGAGTAAAACACAGCGGTGAGTCTGGAGGGGTATGGGCAGATGTGGGGCTGTGATATACAAAATTAATGGGTATGTGGAGATGATAGATGCATAATTAGGACCCTATCAAATTCACAACCATGAAAAAGAGTCACAGACCATGAAATCTAGTCTCCCCCCTGCCCCATGAAATCTAGTGTTTTGTGTGCTTTTACCCTAAACTATACAGCTTTAATGGAGGAGACCAGCGTTTCTCAAATTGGGAGTCCTGACCTAAAAGGGAGTTGCAGGGGGATCACAAGGTTATTTTAGGGGGGCCATAGTATTTCACCCTTACTTCTGTGCTGCCTTCAGAGCTGAGTGGCTGGAGTGTGGTGTCTGTTGGCCATGTGTCCAGGTCTGAGGGGAGCACCCTTCCAGCAGCAGTGCAGAAATAAGAGTGCCAATACCATCCCATGCCACCCTTATTTCTGCATTGCTTCCTTCAGAACTGGGTGGCCGGAGTGTGGCAGCTGCTGACTGTGGCCCAACTCTGAAGGCAGCAGCACAGAAGTAAGGGTGGCAATACCATACCATGCCATCCTTACTTCTGCGCTGCTGATATCAGCAGCTCTGCCTTCAGAGCTGAGCTTCTGGCCACCAACCACTCTCTCTCTCCAGCTCTGAAGGCAGTGCTGCCATCAGCAGCAGCGCAGAAGTAAGGGTAGCAGTACCACAGTCTCCCCTACAATAATCTTGCAACCCTCCCCCCTCCCCATAACTCCTTTTTGGGTCAGGACCCCTACAACTACAACACTGAGAAATTTCAGATTTAAATAGCTGAAATCATGACATTTTTTATTTTTAAAATCCTATGTCCATGAAATTGACCAAAATGGATCATGAATTTGATTAGGCCCAATGCATAATTAATTGATGTGAGGCTGGGGGGCAAAACATTAATTACTTGGAGGGTAGGTATGGTTGTGTCTTTTGGAAAGCGCTAGCAGCTCCTGTGGAGTCAGGGGTCACTTTGTGCAAATGTATGTGCTTTTATGCACATTTAAAATCTATTGTTCTTTTGTCATACGATATTGGTAAATTTGTACTCACAGGCCTTTGGTGAAGCTGCTGACAAGAGCTTCATGAGAACGGCAGCAGCTGTATTAGAAATCCCAATGTTCAGAGAGTTTGCAAAAAAAAAAAAAAAGGTTCTTCTGCCCTTAAACGTGCCATTAAAATAAAAAGGCAATTTCTGCATGCAGAACTTCATTATTTCAGTAAACATCTATGTTGGCAGAAATGTTAAACATCCAAACCACTTCACATTCAACTGTCTTCCAGTATAGTGTATGTGTTTCATTGGACTGTCAGAATTAACCTGGATTCTGCATCCTGCCTCTGTACCGTGTAGTTATTTACATATATGCACAGTGAATGTTTTTCTGACCTGGAAAGCATTTGCACTTACCTTGTGCTCCCTTTGCGTAAATGTAAATGACTACGCAAGGTGAAGGGCAGTGGAGAATCAGACCTATCCTGGTTACTTACATTTCTCATGAATTAGTCTTGGTTATTTCAGAGATGGATGGGTATAAAATTATTCCAGCCAATCAAGTGTATTATTCTATCACCATTAAAATTATTCCCCAAAGTAATTCCTCTAGAGAATGATACCACAGGGAATGCTCTTTTACAGAGAGTGAATCAGTGTTTCTGGCATTCAGATGGCATTGAATCTTCTGCCAATTTTACTGACTTTTGTAGGAGTGTGGTGCCAGTCAATGAAGTGGGCAGCAGAAACGAGCCCAATAAGGTAAATGCACATCCAGCTGCTAATTTCTTCACATTTTTCTAATTGTTTTTTTTACCAGGCGAGACGAGAGACAATGTTTTGAATTACTTTGACCTTGATGATTGGGTCCATTTGAGCTGCACTCATTGCTTTTCACCCATTGGAGCAGCTGGAAGCCAGTGCATCCTGCAGTGTCAATGACTGCTCTAAATTATGCTAGCTGGGAATAACATCTAGGGGGCTGCTATGCCAACCAAAGATGTGTGAAGAGCACCAGCTATCCTCACCAGCAAGACTCCTGACATGTGTCCTGTAGTGAAAGAGCTGGGAGTGAGTTTCAAGCCAGCAGCTAGAGATTCCCTTATGCTGGAAGAATGAGGAGTGCTTGTGGCACCTTAGAGACTAACAAATTTATTTGAGCATATACTTTTGTGAGCTAAAGCCCACTTCATCAGATGCATGCAGTAGAAAATACAGTAGGAAAATTATATATATATATATACACACACACACAGAGAACATGAAAAATGAGTGTTGTCATACCAACTCTAATGATACTAATTGATTAAAGTGGGCAATTATCAGCAGGGAAAAAAAAATTTGTAGTGATAATCAGGATGGTCCATTTCAAACAGTTGACAAGAAGGTGTGAGTAACAGTAGAGGGGAAATTAACATGGGGAAACAGTTTTTAGTTTGTGTAATGACTCATCTGCTCCCAGTCTTTGGATATAAACTGGCCATCAGGAAGTTTAGACTTGAAATTAGACGAAGGTTTCTAACCATCAGAGAAGTGAAGTTCTGGAACAGTCTTTCAAGGGGAGCAGTGTGGGCAAAAGACATATCTGGCTTAAGACTAAACTTGATAAGTTTATGGAGGGGATGGTATGATGGGATAGCTTAATTTTGGTAGTTAATTGATCTTTGACTGTTAGCAGTAAATATGCCCATTGCCTGTGATGGGATGTTAGATGGGGTGGGATCTGAGTTACTACAGAGAATTCTTTCCTGGGTGTCTGGCTGGTGAGTCTTGCCCACAAGCTCAGGGTTTATCTGATCACCATATTTGGGGGCAGGAAGGAATTTTCCTCCAGGGCAGATTTGCAGAGGCCCTGGGTTTTTTTTGCCTTCCTCTGCAGCATGGGGAACGGGTCACTTGCTGGAGGATTCTCTGCACTTTAAAGTCTTTAAATCACAATTTCAGGGCTTCAATAGCTCAGACATAGGTTAGGGGTTTGTTACAGAAGTGGGTGGGTGAGATTTTCTGGCCTGCGTTGTGCAGGAGGTCAGACTAGATGATCATAATGGTCCCTTGTGACCTTAAAGTCTATGATTCTATGATTTTGGCATAGCTACGTTAACCAATGTATGCATATCCCTTCTGACCTTAAAGTCTATGATTCTATGATTTCTGCATAGCTACGGTAACCAATGTATGCACATACACATCAATGTACAATTATGTCCCGTAGGGCACAATCCTGATGTTTTCATTTAGGCAAAGTTTCTGTTGAAGTCAAAGGAAATTTTACATGAGTAAATGGGAGATTTAACTGTAGGATTGGGCCTTAAATTTGTATCCCTTTCATTCAGAAATTTTTCCGGAAACTTATGTTAAGAATAAAATCATGCTATAAAATATAAAATGGGTATTGGTATTACTTAATATTATCTGGAAAAGTGAATGCAATTAATGGAATAAAATAAAGTGATTTGTGGCTCTTACACCTTCCTCCATCATGTCTCAGAATTTTTCCTTTTTAAAGCAGCATTTACTATGACAACTGAAAACCTTCCACTTGAATCCAGATAAACTCAGATAGACCCTCCTTACTCTTAGAAACTGAATGATGGGTAAATTCTTGTTAAAATTATAAGCCTCATAGCCAGAAGCTAGAAGTAAAGTGTTTCTGTCAGCAGGTTTCCAATATAAATTTGTTGCAATCTACTCTCCATTCAAGTACAGAAAAACAACATTCAAGAATTTCACTAGAGGGAACAGATCAATAAATAGCGAATTTCAATTCTGGATTAAATGCATTAGACCCTTGAGTATCATCTAACCTCTCTTTCTTTTAAGGTGGTTCCTTTCAAAATGTGCCTGGGATGGCTACAGCTACATCACGTTGGACCTGTTTCACTACTATATTGCACCACATGTCATTTACACATGGATGTAAAGTGAGTGTAAATTGCTCCAAAAAATCAGAATGGCAGGTTTTTTTACAGCTGTAAATTATTACAAAATGTGGAGATTCCAGTTAATAGATTCTGGACCAGATCCTCAGTCAGTGATAACTGGCACAGCTCTATTGAAGTCACTGGCTGATTTACACCAACGGAGTATCTGGTACTCTGTTTTATATGTACACTGCTATATGTAATGTACAGAATTGTCAAAAGATTCATGTTTTTGTTAGATGTGGCAAAAGGCATGTTGGCATTGGAAGCAGCTCTAAACTTTGCTATGAGAAGTAACTCAAGCATCCCTGCTTCTCCACGGTGTTCCCATAAGGTATAGTCAGGAGACATTTTTATACAAAGTGTAAATCCAAATGTAAAAAATTATGTGCAACCAGACTACTGGCCTCAAAGAATCTAAGTCTAATATTCATCATCTGCAACCCTGATTAAACTTTTGTGGATGACAACAGAATTTCACATCTATCTTAAAATTTCCCTTCAAATGATCCCATTTGAACTGTGTGCATGTCACCCCTTTTGACCCAAACAGCTAGCCAAAATTCAGAGTCTCATTGGTTTTTCAAGCTGGGACGAGATAGACTGATGATAGAGTCTGACACCTTTGATGCATTCTTGTTTATTTATAAAGAATGTACAGCATCCTTCTTGCCTGAATACAGCAAAGTCCAGAATAACAGAGGATAGAATTTTGTGCTGTGAGCAAGGAAACTTTCAGCCAGCACCTTCCTCCCCCACCCCACACTCACCCCCCCAAAAAAATTGTCTCTCAATTTTTCTCAGGATTGCTTGTTCAGGCTGTTTCTCCCTTTTTGCTACTTCTGCGTCTCTCTCCCCAAAACTCTCTCTCTCTCTTTCTCTCTCTCTCACATACACACACACTCTTGCCCAGACAAAACCCTTTGCTCAAACCATATGAATTCCAGAGTGGCTTTGGGTGTGTCTTGGAGACCTCTGTTGTCTTGGAAACCTCTGTTGTTTCTTACATTTAACCTGTATGAGAGGCAGTTGCTGTCAGTTTAAGGGAGGGTTAATTCAATTTGTAACAGTGCACATGCTTAGGCAACTATAGAAATGCACAATTAAAAATTCCAGTTCTAGTTCAGATTGTTAGTACCTGAAAGTAGTTTTATGTATGGCAAATGAACAACCACTGACTGATTTCAATCCAGTTAGCTGTGGATAGGTGTCCACATGTCAACTGATGCACTAGAAGTCTCAGCAGTCGATCTAACCTCTTATTCCTAAGAGCAGTGTCTCCAGCTCACTATTGTTCAATCCTGCATCATACTGCAGAGTTCATGTGAAATGCTGAGGCTTCCTCAGCCTTCAGTAAATTCAACAAAAGTTGAAGCTGTTTAGCACCTGGGCCCACAGAAGTTGGAGTTGCAAAAGACCTTCTAGGCCACCTAATCCACCCCCTGCCAATAGAGAATTGATCCAAAAAGCACATATTCTCCTGATTTCCACTTTTATTTTAAATGTATCAAAATGATGTGGCATCCTCTGTTTCCTTTGGATGAGCCTCCTTTCCAGTGTTGACTCCTTTAAACCTCAAAACAAACCAAGATAATAGGACAAAATGGTTTCCCTGGGTCCAAACAGCAGCATGCAGACCTGAATCAAACCAACCATATCCCAGACTCCCTAGCACCCACCTGAAAAGTGGCACCTTAGCCCTTTGACCGTGGTCAACTGTGAGAAATCCTGATTGTCCACCCTGCACATTACAGGAAGTTTGAAGAGTCTGCCAATACAGCCTGCCAATAAGTCATTTTAATCAGTGTGCTCTCAGCTACCAGAGCCAGCAACAGGGAGTAGACAACTTTTGAAGAACTTCTCTTGCTTGTGCTTTCATTCCTTTGTTAGGAAATGGGCAGAACTTCCATGAGGCTCTGATGGACATTTTTGTGGCATTTTCTGACCCTCTCCCCTCCCCCCAAAAGGTACCTGGCCCAGCTAATGATGGAGAAAGAGGAGGAGGAGTATCATCCAGGCATGGCAGACTCAATGATGTTTCTCAGTGCATTCAGTGCAGCCTCTGATTCCCCCTACTTTGACCTGTGCTTCTGGAATAGGGCCACAAGCACAGACTGGTGGGATCACATCATTATACATACCTGGGATGACCAGGAGTGAGTCCAAACTTTAGCATGAAGAAAGCTACCTTTCTAGAGCTCTGTGAGCAGCAGAAAGATACATACTTGAGGCCACCCCTGCCAGTCTAGAAACATGTTGCTATTGTCATCATGAAGTTGGCTACTCCAGATTACTACAGGTCCATTGCAAATCAGTTTGGTGTTGGGAAGTCGATGGTGGGTAAAGTAGTGGTGGAGGTTTGCTGAGACAATCAGGCATGTGGTTTACCCCAGTATGGCAGACATACAATATATTCCTAAAGGAATTACTGTCTGTGTTATTGTGGCTTGCTCTGCTCTTCACAATCTTTGGTGAGCCATTTTCCCCTGAATGGACCTATGACAGCAAAGGACGACTGAATCGGTACCCTCAGCCAGAAAGTGCAGCTACCACAGCTGGAGGTGGATACACCCAGGCAACAGAGGTCAGGGATGCTTTGTGCACCCACATTGTGGATTTGCATGGCCCAGTGGAAGAGGTAGAATGTTACTTTGATGAATGGGCTTGTGGAAGGGGTAATGTATGAGAACCCATTGATTACAGCGAGGGAGAGGATGTTTGCATGGCAGTAAAATTCCACACCCCTTCCCAATGTCCTTATGAATGGCATGACCACTTATGAAATGGATGGGGAGGAGGTTTATTCACATTATGGATTGATGTAAGAAAGTGACTGAAGTATGAATTGCTATAGATAACTGTATTGATGGATAGTCTTTGCATACTAATTCCTAATTGTCCCTCATCAAATGTTTACCTTTATTATTTTGAATACACAGAGGTAATAGAAATAAACTTTCTTGATGAAATAAAAAACTTTATTTATAAACATGGAATAGAAAAGTACATTCACCGATTATCAAGCAGGCCAGCTGCCATTACCACACCGAAACACTAGTAATAACAGAACCTTTGAGGAAAAAAAATAGTAAAAACCAATATACACAAACAAGGGCAAACAGTAAAATCACATACAAGACAGAAACCCCCTACCATCACATGTCTCCATGCTACCTATTCTCCTTTTTCTTCTCTCCGCATTTGCCATGTGCTTGGCAATATGGGAGGGAGGTGAAGGCATCCACAACAGATAGGATCAATATGGAGGACTTCATAGGGCAAGGTTGTCTGGCCCAGCCACACGTGGGGCCTGATTACATGGGCCACAGAGACATGGAGTCTTCCAAGCTGCTTCTGGACTACAGCACAGGGTAATGTGCAGGGGACTCAAGCTATGGTGTGAGTGATTCAGCAGGAGCTGCTACTCTTGCAGGCATTAGTGATATGAGTCACTCAAAGAGCTCTTTATGCTGAGCTTTGTCATCCTCCCTTAGCGGCCATTCCTGTTCCATGAAGTGCAAAGCAAGTGCCTGCCTCCCATACTCAAATCCTGCTGCTATGCTGAGTAGCCAGCCTGAGCCTTTCCTCTTGCTGCTCACCATGCCTTTCCTCTAGCTGCAAGTCCCCCTGTCTTTAGCACTGGGCCTGCTTGTTGGCCCTGTCCAGAACTTCAACCATAAGTTCATCACAGAAACACTTTCCCTTGGAACAATCCGTGAAGGTCAATGACCCAGGTACTGCAGGCACTAGAGGTCAAGTGTCCTGGGACACAACAAAACACAGAGGGTTTACTGTCTCAAATAGCTCAGTGCAGGAACATAGGGGGAGAAAAAAACCCTCATAGAATTTCAAGGATATAAAATAATACTTTCAGAAATTGAAAGTGAGAGGGATGCTTCAGACCACAGAAGCCCCCTGCCCTGGACACAGCCTGGTTAATTACAGCGGAAAGAATTGCAGGTATGATGGCAAATTAAAAATGCAAAGCTGCTTTTTTGATTTTAGAAAATTGCAAAACTACTTTTGGGGGGAGTGGGAGGGCAGGGGGATTTGGGGGTAAGAGGCTGCTATCAGTGTGTGTGGTACAAAAGCTTCTTCTATGATTTCAGCTTTCCATCTTTTGGAGGACATAACAGTTCTTGCAGTGCTCAACTGGCCAAGGGAGATGTTATTCCAAGCGGCTGATGGGAAACCTGCAGTTTATGCAGCCAAAGTATTCAAACATATCATGACTGAACAGCATTTCTGTGAGTGGTGTGGGCTGGGTCAGCTATCAAGATGACCTTGGTAAATGCGCCCTTCCCTGAAATGTGACTACCTATCTGGAGTTCCTACTTCAGGAAAAAATTGCAGCTATCAGCACCCAGGATTAGGTCAGAATTTATGAGGGAATCAACAGGATGCTGCATTAGCTTCCACATGTTTTAGCCTATTACGACAGCATGCGAAGACACAGAAATCCAGAGCCTTCCTCTACCCCATCCTCCCTCCCTGGCACATTTCTGGACAAAATTTCAAACTGCAATCATATTTGGAACAAATGATTTTGTCACCTATGGACTGCATGCATTACCTCAGACTGAAATGGATTAGATTTGTGAATGGAACACATTTCCCTAAACACACACAGAGTTTACTGTTTCCAGGCTACTCGTGGAACAGTAAAATGGTTACATAGAGACATACTTATAGACATGGCAATGGAAGGTTATTATTTTGAAGAAACAGGAATGGCCCTAGCAAAAGTCTGTGTCTTTCCAGTAAAAATACACTTTAAAAGTGTCCTTTACTACTTGCAAGTCCCAGTCGCTTGTTTTAATTCCATGAGGTAGGAAGGTGGGAAGATGTGCCACTGGCCACATGCTGCTAGCTGGGACTTCTCATAACTTTTGCATAGGTTCAAGGAGTAGAAATTTCTTCCACTGGTGTATTAGTAAACATGAAAATGGATCTGGGAACGTACTGGGTTTAGGGGCAGTTTCTGGTTCATATGTGTCTACTGCAGGCTCCATAGTGGGCTGTTCTGCAAGGAGCGCATCAGCTCCTCCAAGTATGGACCCAGAATGTGCAGCTGCTGCTCCTGCTCCAAAGCCTGCTTTGGAACCAGTTTGAGCAAGAGAATGACTTCATTGTCCCCACTCAGTGCCTGCTGCTGTCTCTCATCAGTCCCCATGATAAATTCTGGGGTTAGAAGGGCACCATCCTGGCTAACAGGTCATCACACACCCTGGTTAGCTCCATGCTGCAGATACTAGCACCCAGTCACATACCTCATAAAACAGGACTGATTTTGATGAGTTGCCTGAGGTATTTTTCTGGTCCCTGGTTTTCTGGTACTCACTCTTGAGCCATTTAATCTGCTCTCTGCATTGATCAGCAGTTCAGTAAATGTGCAAAACTGCCAGCTTCTTTGCTATTTGCTAGTATGTGTGGTCATTCCTGGTATTCTTACTAAGGTCCACAGATTTTCCAAAATCAGGCTGTGCTCCTGTGACCATGAAGCAGCACACTTTGCGAGGCCTGTTCTGTTCAGTCTCCATTGCAAGCACAGAAGGCTCGAAGATGGTGTGTTTGTAGCTCAATAGTTAGAAGGGTTAATGCTGACTCACTGAGCTGCTGCAGTACACCAAGAGTGGTTGCTTCTTTTTTCAACAGAGCAGATTCAAGATTCTTGGGCTAGAGAGGAAAAAAGAAATTGGCCCATGCATTTGTGGGATACTTTTTGGAGGACTCCCAGGACCTGAGTTAAGTGGGGCTGTGTCTATGTTGCAAAGCAATAGGCTCGAACCATGGGTCAAGTCTTGGCACTGATTCAGATCCTGCAGCCCTGAGGGGTCATGGGATCTTGGGTTTGAGCCCTGGGTTAGAACTATTTGTCTGTGAACAGAAGGGAGGTTAGGCCTGAGACTGAGTCTGAGCCCAGGTTTACACAGCAGTGTGGACATACCCTCTATTTTCTACAAGAAGAAGTGACAATTTTTTTTTTGCAAAAATGCCCCTCCTCCTATCAGCAGGGTAGGGGATTTGATTGGACCAGAAACTTCTGAGAGGGAGAGGGGAGACAGACATAATGGAGAGTAGCCCTGCCATGTGCCTCAGTGCATATGGGAAAGTGGACGGAAGAAGGGCTTCTCTGGCTCTCATTGGCTAGCCAAGGAGATCAGGTGAGTCAATTGACTCCCACAACCCCCACTTCTCAATTTAAAATCTCTCTGGGTATCTGAGGACCATCTTCCTGTGGTTGCTACCCCATCTTCCCCATTAATAGGTGAAATGTATTGAGCTGTTTTTCTGGGATCCTATCGGTTGCCTGTTTTGGGGAATAGGTAAGATTTTTTTTTCCATTGGGCCAAATTGGTACGGGTGATAGAATCACAGAATCATAGAACTGGAAGGGACCTTGAGAAGTCATCTAGTCCAGTCCCCCGCACTTAAGGCAAAACTAAGTATTATCCAGATCATCCCTGACAGGTTTGTCCAACCTCCTCTTAAAAATCCCCAATGATGGAGATTCCACCACCTCCCTGGGCAATTTATTCCAGTGCTTAACCACTCTGACATCTAGGAAGTATTTCCTAATGTCCAACCTAAACAGCCCTTGCTGCAATTTCAGCCCATTGCTTCTTGTCCTATCCTCAGAGGTTAGGGAGAACAATTTTTCTCGCTCCTCCTTGTAACAACCTTTTATGTACTTGAAAACTGTTATTTTCCCTCTTGGTCTTCTCTTCTCCAGACTAAACAAACTCATTTTTTTCAATCTTCCCTCATGGGTCATGTTTTCTAGACCTTTAATTTTTGTTCTCTTCTCTGGACTTTCTCCAATTTGTCCACATCTTTCCTGAAATGTGGAGCCCAGTACGGAACACAATAGTCCAGTTGAAGCCTAATCATTGCGGAGTAGAGTGGAAGAATTACTTCTCGTGTCTTACTTATAATACACATGCTAATACATCCCAGACTGATGCTTGCTTTTTTTGCAACAGCGTTACATTGTTAGCTCATATTTAGCTTGTGAATCACTATGACCTGCAGATCCCTTTCCACAGTACTCCTTCCTAGCTCATATTTAGCTTGTGATTCACTATGACCTGCAGATCCCTTTCCACAGTACTCCTTCCTAGGCAGTCATTTCCCATTTTTCATATGTGCAAGAGAGTCAGGAAGGTTTTTCACCTTCTTTGCTGAATTGTGAAGAGCCAGTTTAGGTTAAATGGAGTAAGAATAGGAATTTTGATTTTAGGAGGTAATAAAAAATGTTTAGTTCATCAGATCTTGTGGCTGATGTCTATTGCAGATAAAGGCTAAAAAGGCTAACTCCCCAAGGCAAATGGGATCCAGGATTTTTGCTGGGGGACTTTTTGCCTATAAGGAGAAGGGGAGACCTGAAGGCTTCACAGACTGAGGTCCCTTTTGATACCCTCTATGCCTTTGCAGTGGGAATGGTGAGAGGATTCAGATGTGAGCTGGGTCCTAGAAATACACTGAAGAGGGTACCCCAAGTTATTGGTCATATTGTGGAAGCCCACTGGATTCAATTAAATGCCTGATATGTGGCAGAGTGTAGGGAGATAGCACTCTTCATGGTTAATAAAGTTGTGGTCTGCCACTTATATCCATTCCTGTGTCTTTCATTCATATGCATGTCTTGATCAGAGTCAGTTTTTGGTAGGTTTCAATAACTATGCTATGATATATACAATTTCTGCTCACTTCATGTTATTGACTTCAATGGGAGCAGACTTAAGTCCTTTTTTATCTGCCAGCTATTTGTATGTTGTAAACTATTCCATTTAATAGCCACTCAGCCATCTTATTCTCTACTAGTCTTAAAGCTGCTTTCCTACAGCTACTTGGTTATTCTGCATACAAACAAAAGCAAATCAAAAATCTTCAACTGTGAACTAGTAAATATAAGAAAGAGTCCGTTTTATTTCCCTAACTCTGTTCAAAGTTGATTGTGATTATTTTCCCCAAAGACTTTTTCCACAGAGTTGCTTTCCAATGGACCGTGTTTTGACTGTGTGCAATGGCTGATTTTGAAGGTAATAATTTGATCCAAACCCAGCGATGCAACCACCTAAGCTTGATATTTTACAGTCTAACCCTCTTCCATGCTATGGATATTGTTATTATTTTTAATCATGGAAAGCTTTTGCTTGTTTTTTTAAATCCTCAACTACAAAAAAAATTACTTGTACACGAATGTAAGAGAAGGGCTGATTAATTTCTATGCCTACCAACCTTGACAGTGCCCTCTAAGTAACAAATGGAGTAGTAAACTAACTGAAAACCATACAACAAAGTTGAGTGAACAGTGATTATTTTTTACCTTTGGCAGTGGGAATATAAAGTGAAACTGTCTGAGTATTTTGTGGATATAGGGCCTCAAATCTCCAAGTTATTGTGCTGGAAGTGAAGACAAGGGACACTTCTGAGGAGGGACACCACACCCCAGAGAGCTGACGTTATATTTTCTAAAGCTGTGTCTCAAAGCATTTCTCCTGAAATTCGTAGATATTTCAGCAACAATCATGTCCAAGTCTGGAGTCCCATTCTCATATAACTTTACCACTGGAATTCAACCACCATGTGCCATCCAACACCCTACATAATACTGGTAAGAGGGGACATTTTGGATAAGGATATTGGATGAAATTTATGAACTCTGGAAAAGAGCATCCATGCACAGTAGAGGGGAGTGTGGTATTTATGATGTTATCTTGATGATTAATGCATAGTCAGCTGCATGGACCTCAGTTCATCTATTCCAGAAATATGAAAGTGAGGGTGATATAACCGTAATCAGAACAAACTATCAAGGGAAGGGCTGGTTTCTCCATCTCTTGATGTTTTCATGTCAAGACTGGAAGATATGCTGTAGTCAAAAACAAGTTATTTGGCTCAGTATGGCAGGAGCTGGGTGAAATTCTCTGGCCTGCGTTACACAGGAGATCAGACTACATAATTGAATGGTCTCTGCTGGCCTTAGAAACTATGGTAAGGGGGCTGTTGCCCCCTTACTAAAACTTGGTAGGTTTTTTGGGTTGGTTCTCCCCACACCAGGAGAAAGGGCTGATGAGGAGTCAGGATCCTTAGGTCAGCACTAGAAGTCAGCCAGATCGACAGGGTTGTCAAGCCAAGAGGGAGTCAAGTGCCCAAGTCTGTGAGAGCTGGGCTGCCAGGCAGAGCCAGTGACAAAGCAGCAGGCCAGAGCTGAGCTGAGGAGAGTGCAGCAGGCCAGAGCAGAACCAGGGAGGGTGCAACAGCCTGAGCAGCCAAAGCAGCAGCCCAGAGCCAGAGAAGCATCAGCGCCATAGAGTATCAGAGGGGTAGCTGTGTTAGTCTGGATCTGTAAAAGCAGCAAAGAATCCTGTGGCACCTTATACACTAACAGACGTTTTGGAGCATGAGCTTTCGTGGGTGAATACCCACTTCATCAGATGCATATAGTGGAAATTTCCAGGGGCAGGTATATATAAGCAGGGTTTATATAGTGTTGGAGTGAATCTCCTGCTCCCACAGCAGGATTGTGTGTGCTGGTCAAGGGAGCAACAGGCCCTTTCCCACAGTCTATCAAAGGGGCATTAAGTGCCAGCCAAAGAGGGGGACATGGGCTGGAAGAAGACCAGAACTACCGGTGGAGAATGGGGTCTGTCACGTAGAGTTCAAACCCACACAGGGGGCATGCCACGCCAACAGCATCACAGCAGGCCAGGAAGAAGACACCGGACTTGCACATTTATTGTTGCTGTAAAGTTTATTGCACTTTAGAGACTACTAGATTGAACCGTACCCAAGCATTTCCTCATTGTGCTTATGCTATGAAGCAGTCTTCATTACCAAAAGAAATGAGCTTGGTGTAAATAAATTCTATACGTTTAAGGGAATTGTGGTGATTACACGTTAAAAAGATAACAAATGAGTTAAGAGTATTCTGAAGTAGGGCACCTTAATCCCTGCCCAGATTTGGCCATGGAGAGATGGAGATAAACACCCAGGAACCCTTGGGCTCATGGCTCCCTCTGCTGTGTGAGTGATTTTATAGGTATCATGATTTTTCCAGAAGTGGCACGTAGGGGTATTTTTTATTATATAGTGTGTGCATGTGTAACACTGAAAGACCCTAGTCATTGGCAGGCCTCTGTAGAGCATCATGCATGAGCCTCTGGAGCATGAGCTAAAAGCCAGTTGGCTATTAATTAAGGTTGTACAGCAGACTCATTTAACTCTCTCTCTCTCTCTAAACGGTCTTGGTGCCACTAGATGGGACAGAACACCATACCCAGAAGGTGCGTGGGTTACACATGCTTTCGTAAAAATCTATGATGCTGCTGTTAAATTGAAAATTGGTGTTTGTGTGTATCATGCATGCACATGTTCTATAAGACTTTTAAAATGTTTTTTGTTGCATAAATTATGCCAGCAACAACAAAATTAAACCTTTTAGAATATTACAAACTTGCTTAAGGTGATTAAAACTTGATGAAACATGAAACTGCTTTAAAGTTACATGGTGAAACACTTATATGCAGTGCAATGTAGGGGGCAGTCGACTCATGGACTTTAAGGTCAGAAAGGACCAGCACGATCATCTAGCCTGACCTCGTGAAAATCTCAGGCCATCTCACATCACCCACTCACTCCTGTAATAGACCCCTAACCTCTGCCTGAGTTACTGAAGTCTTAAAATCATGGTTTAAAGACTTCAAGTTACAGCGCATCCACCATTTACACAGCACACACTCTGCTTCACAGAGTGTTTAGGTTCTTGCTTCTGCTGCTATTGATTCTGCATTCTGATGTTGAGCATAAGGGCTGAAAATTGCTAGGTTCATTGGAGGGATCACATGTGCTTGGCTTCTGTGTATTGCTGTGCTCACTGACCTGTTCTGAGGTCAGGGAGGGGGAATAGCCTTGAGAGTCCAGTTGTGGGGCAACAGCACGAACCATCTGACTGACTACAAGGCCACCCATTAGCAATAAACCCATCCCTATCAGTATTTTAGAATTCTTAATCTAGGCATTTGGAATTTGAGTTTATGCCACTAAATCATCACCTCCTCTTCCACATCACTAACCTAGCTCTCAGAAGGATTCTTTCCTCTAACACAGTAAGCCTAAGTCTCCCCTTAAAGTACTCCAGTGTAAATCAGGAGACAAAGAAATAGAAACAGTGATGTTAAATCCAGTTTAAAATTGGTGTAAGTGAAAGAAGCATCAAGCCCACTAATAGAAATCTCAGCAGACTTAATTAGAACGCTTCTCTTAGTCTCTATTAGTTTCTGTTGGTCTCTGTTCATTTCAATGAGCAGTATCTTTAGGAACCAGTAGCTAGAGGTCTAACTGTGAAATGTAGGTGCGGCTTGAGTAGGTGTATAGACCAGGACAGGTGGCCTGTCCTAGCAGTCACAGCTGGGCTGAGGTCTGCCCACTAAGGACTGGTGATCAACAGACCAGAGCTGGACGAATCACAAGAGCCATAAGCATGAGTCAGGATCAGAGTCAGTCAAGGATCCAAGCCTGGCAACCAGAGGCAGTACCAAGTTAGAACTGGGAGGCAGGAATAAGGGTCAGAGAGTCCAGTGATCAGGTAATCATGCAGGGTCTGGCATTGCAGCAGGCCAAAATCTGTGTGGTTGCCCAGACAACTTCCTGGGGCCACCTCTGGGGTTAAATAGGGGGCTTGGCCAATCAGAGGGCAGCAGGGTGCCGTCACTATGGTCTATCAGGTGATACATCCTATGGCACCTTCTCTCCATACCGCTCCCTGGCTGGGTTTCTAGATGGCCTCCTGGTGGCATTGTGGGAATATCAGCTGTTCCAGGCTCTGCAGACCTGTGTCCTAGGCCATGAAAATAGAGTACAGTACTAAACCACCACACAACATGAGGAGCTCAACAAAGACTTGAGCCTCAAGGGAAAAGCAGCCTGTTACCCTCCTTGTATATGGGGAATTGACTAAAAGTAGAGCTTCCAACTTTCCTGCCCTAGGACACCATACATTCTTTGCGCTCCTATGAGCACAAAGAATTCAGTTGCAACAGACCTGTGAGTGGGTTGTGCAAGTTGCTGTCACACTCCTTTATTTACTTCTACTCTGTGCACTCACATAAAGGCCGGTCACAATTTGGAGCTTAGTGTTTGCCAGTCACTAGTTAATTTAGAGATGTATTATGAGAGGAATCCAAGTCTTCCAGGGATCTATAAACCACACAGAGTGTGGGATCAAAATTAATCTTGACATTATATGAGCAAAATCCTTTGAGTCTTTTTGTCTCCAAGTGCAGAGGAACTTCTGTGCTTTATTTGCCAGTTGATACCACTTAACCTTGATCATCATGAAGAAGAACTTTGTAGTAAAATGTATTTATATGGTAGATTACTGCTTTATTTCTCCTTTTGTTTTTTAATACATTTAGCAATTCAGCCCTCACCCAGAAGAAACAGAAAAGGAAAAGAAAGGCAGATAATTAGTAACATATAAAAGAAATGATAATGAATGTGCATAAGGTGAAAATGCAAATCTTCCACGTGTCTTTGTAGATGAAGGTGTTGGGAATCAGAGGCTAATCCATAGAGATTTCATTAATGAGCCAACAGGAGTATAACAATTCTGCAGATATTTAATAAATACCTAAAATATGTTTATACATCTGCTGCTTTCTCTTTTGTGATTTGTAATTAAAACAGCTATTGTTATCTCTCTTGGGTAGAATTGTTTTGAAGGCAGCACATGCTTTTGGAAAGATAGCACAGACTGAATTGCTTGATTTAGAAGCTTTGATTTCAGTATGGGTCCCATGTAGGGATGGGTGGCTCTGCTGTGTTTTGGGGGGCTCCAGTCTTCACCAATTGTTTTTGCATTGTGATGTTAAGCAACCTGGTGTCATCAATTATTTTCAGAAACTTAGGTTTTTCAGACTATGCACAAATAACCTTTCCTGAAGAAAAAAAATCCACTTTGATTTTAATAATCATGAAAGGGTTGAATCCATTAATGTTATAGTAATTCAAGTATGGAAGGATTGCATGTAGGGGAGTGGAAAACCCAGAAGGTTCAACTCATGGAATGTCCCTGGGATTCTTTGAGACAGAGCAGTAGTTCACTCTTATACTTACGGATTCTCAGAGGCCAGGGACCATATACAAGCCTTTCTACCAGGGCACTTCTTCAGACATGGCTCTCTCTTCACCAGGAGAAGATGTGCATGATCCAGGGTTCTGTGCTGCATTAATTCTCCATTGTTTTATTTTGTTTTGCAGGACTTTTCAGGGTGGGATGATGCCCATCCCTTTGATCCCAACAACAGCTACCTAGCTCCTTCCTCCTGCCATCGCCATCCCATCTTAGAACCATCAGTACCATAGAGGGGTGCTCAGGGCAGAAGTGGAAGGTGCTGTGGAGTTGGCTGAATCCCTCCTCTTCTCCCCTGCACTGTTAATATTCAGCTTCAGTTTGTAACTAAACAGTTGAAGCACAAGGCCAAATCTGTGCAAAAGTTATAAACAACTGAAAATTGAATATTACACAACTGATCTCAAACCCATAAAACCTTCTTTTTAATGATACGGTGCTCTGGCTCCAGGGCTCATTGATGTTGGGAATCTGCTGGAGGCATGGGCTGTTTTTACAGAAGTCCTATGCTTCTATATTGGCTGCTTCTTTTCTGTTTCTCTTGCTAGCAGCCTGGCGATCATTACTACAGTCAATGAATGCCTCCAGGATCTTCCTACATCAAAAGTTTTCTCAGAATGAAAACATACCATGCAGCTTTCCCTGTCCCTGATACAATTCTCCCTTCACTCTTTTCCTTGTACATTAATTTCTCCAGCATAGAGTTTTCTCCTCAGAATGTGATTTGGTGATAGGAATAATGTTTCAGAACACAGAGGTCCTAAGGGAATGATCCCTGCTTTACTATGTTCTAAGCAGGGTTGTTGTTTTTTTTTTCCAGACTTAGTGAAGCATGTACCCCTAGTGAAAGATTATGCACATGTCAAGTTTGAAGTTTCAAAGTTCAGCGGTTTTGGACTGATCCATACCCAAAATAAACATAGTGGTCAGCAGATATATATATTATATATTTTTTCATGGTCTCATAACTTCAAAAAGGATGAAGGGATTTCCTTCAAATGTTCCAAAAATATTCACTTTAGGAAAGAGACTAAGCATGAAAAGTTTCAAACCAAAAAAGATACTACGTTTTACGATGTGCCAAGCAGGGAAAATAAAAAAGGTTCTATAATAGGGCAAGGTTAAATTTGGTTTTGGTGATAGTGAAAGCTATCATTTTACAAATAAATTTAAATTTCTCTTTGAGAAGAGAACTACCTTTCTTATTTAATCTTTATTTTTAATGAGTACCACTCCCCCTAAATAAAAACAATTATATCTCTTTCAAAACAAAACAAAACAAAAAAACAAAGAAATCGACCCCTTCTGTCTTGATTCTAAAGGCAGCAGCAAGTTTAGTGCAGATGTCATACCTATGTATTTTATTCTTTCCCTTCTTCACAATAATTTTTTTCACCTGCTATAAAACTGAAGTTGACGTTAAAATACAGCTCTAGTCAAAAACACTGCTAATCAGATTGATATGTACATTGACAAATGATAGGATAAGTTGAAAAGGAAACTAACAGATCTACACGAGTGGGCAAAATAAGGATGGTGCGAAGAAGGAAGGCGACAGAAAATAAGGAATGAGAGAGAATAGAGAGAATGAGAGCGAGCGAGCAAGCATGTAATTGACTTTTCTGTGCATTTCTTTGACATCTGTGGATTTAAAGCTTAATCCTAAAGTGAAATCTGGACTTCATTGAAGTCAATGGGGTCAGGACTTCATTCCTAATGTTTAATTTAATTGTTTTGGATGGAATTATTCCAGTTTCAAAATCTTTTTAACATAAGGGGAAAAACCCTACTACAGACTGAGCAAAAAGGTACCTCTGTTGTGATTAATTATCAGGGTCTATCTACCTCTGAAACTTCACTCATTTAAGGTTCTTCCCACACATTCTTAAAAATAGATCATGAATCAGTTGTCCCTCAAACTATTGCTGTCCTTGACTTGAAAAGTCAGCAGATGTGATTGCATTCACTTTTATGAATCACCTCTGCTTATTTTTTTTTCTGAATTCTGTGTGAGGATATTTAGATCTATGAATCCCAAGCAAGGAAGGCAGAGATCACACTACTTTGGAAGAAGTCCAGTGGGAGATGTGCTGTATACTCTGATGTGCATTTTGGGCACCTGAATCATTCTTATGGTATATAAGGGGTTTGGGTTTTTTTTTTAATCTGTTCATGCCTCTGCAGTTTGTCTGGGGAAAAAAATCCAGTGAGTTAGACATTTATGTGTACTTGTCTTTCTGGTGCTCATGCAAAGTGTTAACATATTTTCTTCTATAATGAAAACTCTTCAATGGGGAGAACGAAGGAGCTCCGAGAGCTTCCATGTGATTCCCACTGGAACCACATGTTCTCTCTTCACATGTTCAAAACAGCTGCCTAATTTGAAGTCTGGCTTTCAAACAGTTCAAACCAGGTACACTAATAAGGTGAGGAAAGAAAGGGGGAAAATACCAACTTCTGTTATGCTGTGTGATCTTTTTAATGAATAATGTATATACGTATCTGACATTTCTTGACTTTTGGGGCAATTTTTTTTCTCTATTTGTTCCTGCTCTTTCATACTGTACGTGGTCCTGATCTTGCTTACAATGGTTTACATTAATCTCAAGAGAGGTAATCCTTATTTACACCAGCATATGTGAGAGCAAAGTCAAGCCCACTATTCTTCATTCTCTTTTCATTCTCTCAAGCCGATTTTACAGTGATCGACGATTGTACAGCAAAAGTTTTTGTCCTCTTCACACACTTCGCTATAGGATCACTTCATTTGACTTTGTTCTTGGTCCCTCACTCTTTTCTATCTCCTTCTGTAGGTTGAGGAATTCCCCCACTTCACCATGCTCTTATCATCACACTTCTGCAAAAACAGATTCAGTAATTGTAAGGAGGCGCCCTGGCTCCCCACCGTACCTGAGGGGGAAGAGCCAGAGCAGGCACCTCCATGGGTGGAGCCAGTACCGCCTGTCCCCGCCCCCCGGAAGTCAAGGGGCGGGACCGGAAGTATAAAAGCCCGGGCCCAGAGCTCACTTGAGCCCAGGAGGCCGAAGAGTACAGACGTGGAGGCCCGAGCTCCCGCTCGGCCCAGCTTGCCCTGTGCTCACTATCCCGAGGAGCGCTGGCCGGACCTACCTCAGGCCAAGTATCCAGAGGAGCGCTGGACGGACTGCCCCGTGCCGGGTATCCTGAGGACTCTCAGGCTGAACTACCCTGCGCCCACTGGCTGGAAGAGCTGCCAGAGCCTGTTCTCCCCTAGTTCTCCGAGGAACCTATGGTCTGGGACCCACCGGACTGCGCCGACGGAGGACAGGTACCAGGGGAGGGGGAAGTTGGAAGTAGCCCGGGTTGGCTGACGACAGTCAGGCCGCAGAAGGCCCCAAGCCTATGGCCGTGTGTATTGGCCAGGATCCCCACTGATCACCCTGTCAGTGTGTTTCGGTTGGGAGCGCTACTGATCACCCTGTCAGTGTGTTTCGGTCCGGATCCCCACTGACCGTCTTAGCAGCAACCGCCAGTACCAGGGCCCCGGGCTGGAACGCAGAGGAGTGGGTGGGCCTGCGTTCCCCCTGCCACCTGTAACCGGGTGGCAGAATTCCCCCTTCACCCAGAACCCCTGAGCTGTGCTACGGTTTGTTTGTTGCCCCGCCTTGCCGAAGGGCCAGGGCCCCTAGACTTTGCTACCGCTCTGCCCTGCCCCAGAGGGCCAGAGCCTGAACTGTTTGGTGCCCCGCCCTGCCAAAGGGCCAGGGCCCCTAGACTTTGCTACCACTCTGCCCTGCCCCAGAGGGCCAGAGCCTGAACTGTTTGGTGCCCACCCTGCCTAAGGGCCAGGGCCTCTAGACTTTGTTACTGCTCTGCCCTGCCTCAACGGGCCCGAGCCTGAATTGTTTGTGGCCCCGCCCTACCTAAGGGCCAGGGCCCATAGACCTTATTTGCTTGACCCTCAAGTACAGGACCAGCATGGAACCCGTCCCGCTGCCTAGAAGGAGGCGCCCTGGCTCCCCGCCGCACCTGAGGGGGACGAGGCCCGAACCGACGGGCTTACAGTAATGGTGTGTGAGGTTTTGTTTGTTTTTCTTTTCCTTAAACTACCTAATCAAAAATCATCTCCATTCATTTTCACCAGTCTCAGTGTGGAAATATTTTTAGGACTGAGATATTGTTTACTGAATTATCATGTTTCATAAGACTGAGTTGGTTGTGCTAATGCATTCAGTGCCTGCCACTCACAGCAGTAGAAGACTCAAATTTCAATAAGACTTGGATTGAGCCCAGCAGAGGCAAATTTTATACAGTTGGTTTGGGGTAAGAAAATGAATTTGAATAAACAAGAACTGATCTGAACCTTTCCCACAAATAGGGGTTGTTGTTTCTGTTTGGCTTCTGGGGTTTTATTGAGGTGTAAAATTGCTGACTTGGGCAAACTGCCTGTAGACGAGAATCACAGTCATAAGTGCAGTGAAGGACAAAGGGGCACAAAGTCAGGAATATAGAATGAAGAATTTAAGTTTGTGATCCTCTTGGAAGTGTTAATTTAACTTACAGAATTTCCACTAGCAGCATCATAATGAATAAACACCCCTAAACAAATCCCCTTTAAAGACAGGGAGGATTCTCTTTGCTGCGGGGGTTGGCAGCCTTCAGCACACAGCCCATCAGGGTAATCCACTGACAGGCTGTGAGATGTTTTGTTTACATTGACCGTCTGCAGGCACAGCCTCCCACAGCTCCCAGTATCTCACGGCCCTCCAGTGGATTACCTTGATGGGCCGCATGTGGAAGGTTGCTGACCCCTGCTTTACTGAAATGATCTACAGGTGGGATAACTCCTAATCCATACTAAGATTCTAGAACTGGACTGAAGGGAGTTCTTACAGCTAATACACATTTTTGAGCTTAACTAAACTTCTGGCCTGGAATAAACTTCTAAGCTATGTCAGTCCCCGCAAACTGAAATGAGTATCTCAGGGCTACAACAAGCTTCTGACAAGACAGAACTTCAAAACGGATTGAGCACTTCAGGGTTAGAGACCAGCTTAGAAATCTGTTATCTCCACCTCTAGGTTGTGGCCAATCAGCTCCCTCCAGCTGACCCAAAATGGAGCCTCACAGTCAACTGCAAACTCTGCAGCTTCTCCTACCTCCAAAGAAATATCCATTAAATATTAATACAAAGTAAAAATAACCTACATCTCTTAGTCCTTCAAGATAGTTAAAAGGAGAAACTAAACCTATTGCATATACCATGCAGTTGGATTCTGCCTTCCTACCTCCCCTTAGAACTCAATAAAGAACTTCTGTACAAATAATATATGTTACCCTTTCATACACTTAGTCCATGACTACTATACTGCTCTTCCACAGGTTAACAGGTACCCAATGCCTCTCAGGATGTGTATGTACAAGTTTTTCTTTTCTTCATGTTAATGGCCTGAAGTGGTTGTCCAACGTTTTGTACATACATTTAAAAAAACACCAACACTGCTGATGAAATTAGCATGTCCTAACATATTTCTGTGCCACATATGCAACCCCTTTTTTATCATTACAATTACAATGGATATTTGGCCTAACAAATCTGTTTGTGTCAGGACATCCAGTACCAGACTTTCAAAATATGTTCAGCCCCACTTATAACTGAGCTTTAGAAACAAAAATAATATTTTACCCAATTAAATACAATCATATGTCAACAAATTCAGAGGACCTTCATGCTTCTAGGGTCAGGTCTAGTGCCAGACAAGAAGACCAGCCCAATAATTAGGATAGTAGTCTGGGAACAGGAGATCAAGAATCAATTCTCTGCTCCACCAACAGGCTTTCAGTGTGACCCTGAGCAAGTTGTTCAGTCTGTCTGTGCCACAGTTCCCTGCCATAGCTGCACCCTGTGAGGTAGGGACATGTGATCATCCCCCATTTTATATATATAAAGACTGAGGCCAGGTCTACACTACAGACCTGTACTGATCTAAATATGTTGCTCAGGGGTGTGAAAAATCCATACCCCTGAGCAATGTAATTATACCGACCTAACCTCCCTATGTAGAGAGCAGGAGAAGCTCTCCTGTCAATATAGTTATTGCCTCTCATGGAGGTGGATTAACTATACCAATAGGAGAAACTCTCCCCTAGACTAAGTAGTGTCTTCACTGGAGCACTACAGAAGCACACCTGCACCAGTGCAGCTATGGCACTGTAGCACTGGATGTAAAGACAAGTCCTGGAAGGTGCTCAGATGCTGTAGTACTGGGGGGCCTATAAGAATGTAAGCTAGAAAGATGCTGAGTGCTCTCCACTATGATTTAAGTCAACAGGAACTGAGGATGAAGAGCATCTGACAGGGTCAGGGTGTCAGTTAGTGCTGGGTCAGCATGAACTTATCAGAAAACCCAACTGCTAGAAGCCAGTCTATTCCTAGGACTGGGGTTCTAGCCTGTGAGTCAGGAGACCTGACTATTGTTCCTGGACTTTGGTGCTCACCCAAGTTTCTTCACCTGTATCATCTCTCACACTTTGTTTGTCTTGTCTTTAGGGCAGAGAAATCTTTTACTGTACATATTTATAGTACCTAATACAATGGGATTGCAACATCAATATGGGGTATGAAATACAAATTCTTGCAATGAATAATAATTATGTTGCAGAAAGGAACACCACCATGAACAGCAGCCATTCCACAGGCTCCACTCTTCCCTCAGCTGCAAAGCTTAGTCTCACACAGGACTTTAATATGACCTTAGAAGAAGAGCAGCATATGCCACAAACATAGCACTCCTTCCATGTCCTCTCCACCACACCCCAATCCAATGTTTACAGATCCTTCCATTTCAAGAAGAGAGCATTTGACCCTCCCTTAGGCTTCCAGATTTCTCTTACCATATCCATTAGTTGTGCACTCTGCACTTTGACCATGCTGCCCTCCCATCTGTCTCTGTTCCCCCATCTATTTATCTTCTTACTCTGCTACATGGAGATAAAAAATTTTTTCACTGTATTTAATGATTCTGAGTCCCAGTCCCATCAAGGAAGCTAATTCCATGCAAGGAGATGATCCTCTTTTCTTTTGGGCAATTGCCAAAGCCTTTATGTGAGAAGCTGTTAGATCAGACTTCTCAGTGAGAAAGAAACAAGGAAATTAGTGTGTAGCGGAATCTGAGACTAAAATTAGCTGTTTTGAAAAGCAAATCTCTGATAAATACAACTAAGATTTATGGCTAAACTTACAGGCAGCACAGATGGTATTTGATGACATTTTATCTCAAGGGGAAAAATATTCTTTTTACATTAAAACATCAACTTTATAGGTTCAGGATTATCTGGCAGAATATAACACTCTTCTGTGTATGCAATCAGCGCACTTACAAACTCACTGCTAGCTCCTGTCATCAATCTGGAAGATATTTCAAGCATGTATTGCATTTTCAGATTAATTTCATTTGCTTTTCTTAACAACCAAGGCCAAAGGAAAATTAAAGCCATGTTTAAACATTGAAGAGCTACAGTTTCTGATCTCCAGTTTAAAAGTCATTAAGTCCCCCCAGGGTCAAAACTTTGTGAAGCCAGGGTTTAGACAGGCAATAAGTTTCTGGGCACCGAGTAGGAGGCAGCAGTGCACATGCCCAGAGGCAGGATGCCTAGGGTACATTTACCCTGAAAATATAGGTACTAAATGAGTTTAGGCACCACAGGATTTGGGAGGAGTTTTGGCGGTGAAGCCAAAACTAGGACTTAGCCCGAAGGTGCCTACTGGATTTAAGTGCCTAAGTACCTTTGTGGAACTTGGGCCCACTTCTTTCATGGAGGGGGAACCTCTTGAGAATGAAGCACACACATCCCTGAAAAGAAAAAAGGAACCATGCAAAGTTTCCCATCCCCTGGATGGGTTTTCCTCAATCAGGGAACAATTATGACTTTATAATTTAGCTAGCACTGTGTCCTATGAAACATTATTCCTCTTTTAGTACGATCTCTTGAACAAATCCTATTTGGTTGGGTTTCTATTTGGTTTGGTTACTAAGGATCACCTCCATTTCTTTGCCTGTAGATATTGGTTAGAGCTGATTGAAACTGAAAAACAGATTTGCTAGAATACTTGTGAATAAACTACTTGAATTTGATTGGATGCTAGTCAGAGAAGGAGGCCTTTCTATATGTTATTCATAATCTCCAAAACAACCAATGGTATTCATGAAAACTTTTGCAGATTCTGAAGGGTTAATTAATGTATGCCAGAAATGGAGTATTTATTATTCATCATTCTCCTGTACAAAAATTTCTGACACTCAGGGAGCAAAAGTAATACCATTTGACCAATCATAACCTATGAATTGTGAACAAAGAATAACCAAGAATTGCAGTGAACAAACCAACCATTGTCTGAAAATAATGGACCAAGCCTTCAGCCACAGGACTCCACTGGAGTGAGGGAAGTACTTGCCAAATCACTTGGATAAACAGGGCCTAAACCTCAGCCCTAGTTCCCACTAATTTGTACTTCCCAGGCAATGCAAAGTGGATAGGAGTGGGGGAGAGAATCTTGCCCTGTTTGTCCAGGAATTTGGTGAACACTTACAAATAACAAATACATTAACAGAAATCAGGAATAGTTTATAAACTGTTTGTGAATGCAAAAGGCCTCAATTCATCTGATGTCTTGTTCAGACAATGCCATTGTAATCTTATAACAGTAAAATTTCAGGTGCCAAGACTACCTGTTATGTTCAGATCTACTACTTTGGCTTCAGTCAAAGATTTCCATACTGGATTAGATGTTTTATGTTTCTTATAAAACATTCTTCATAAGGATTTTTGCACGTAGAGTTAATTCTAACACAGAGAAATGTAAATTAAAGCATCTGAGAACACTTTGACAAACATTCAGGTATGTACAGGAGCAGACTGAGGGAAGTTTAAAAATCATAGAAGCTTCAAGATTAATCCAAACTTTGGTGGAGTGGTAGAAGGGCTGAACAAATCCTCTAAACATTCTGAGTGCAATTTATCACTAGTAATAATTAAATTCTTGATTTGTTTCCAAAGATTTTTAAAGGGGGATTATTTAAATATATTTGATTATTGTACTCATATACAGTAGGGCCTAGATGTCTGGAAAAGAAGCATCAAAAACTCAAATGAAATAGCATTTGATTTTTTTAAATAGATGTAAATATACTGACTGAAAGTGCTATGTAGGTAACTTCCCTCTGACAATTATTCAGGATTCTTTGTAAGATGTTACTGTTACAATGATCTTATAGTTTCTGAGCCAAGTCTCCTCCCACAATATATTCTAAATGTAACTTTATGTGCAGACACTGTATTTAATACGAAAGGAGAAGGAATTTAAAAACTTTAAGAAATAAAGTGTTAGGTACAGTAACTATTTGCAAATTTCATTCACACTTTCCTTTTTGATCTGCTAAAGCTTCAACTCAGATTGTGTTTAAAACATCTATTGCAAGAAACATGATGTAATGGGGCATTTTTTCCTGTGTTCCACTCAGCAAGGATATAATATTTGCACTTAATAATAGCTTTTCCTTATCTCATTTAATTCTGCTCCATGTCACATTCCCTGGAAAACTGTCTTGCTTTAATATGTGCTGTACAAACTTTCATATTATTAATGGAACAGCTAACAACAATGGTTGAAATGTTGCAGGAAAATTCAAATTCTTAAAACCTATTTGCAAGAAATATTTTATACTACCTCACTTATTTAGGGCTTGACTCTGCAGGGTGCTGACTGCTGAGTAAACTATCCTGTTCCACAAAAACACTTAAGTGTGTGCTCAATTTTAGGCGTGTGAATATCCCTGTTTTGTTCAATGGGACTACTCATTTACTTAACTTCATGTAAAGGCTGAAGCGTTTTGCTGGATCAGGCCATATTGCCTAGCACTTTGCAGGATACAGTCCTTACTGAGCCAAGTCCTGCAATCCTTATTCAGAGCCCCATCCTGCCCACATCGAAATCAATGAGAACGGGACCTTTGAGTTAAATGGCAGCAAGATCTGACATTTATTGGTTAGCCAAGCACCACTCTTGTTTCGCCATATCCTCATCTTAGTAACACTGATATATGCTCATTGACTTCCATGAAGCTTCACTGTAAAAATCAGTGGGTGCTTTGCATTATAGTGATGATGGACCTGCTCCCTTTGAACTCAATGGCAAAGCATACAGAGGGCTCCAAATCATAGAATATCAGGGTTGGAAGAGACCTCAGGAGGTCATCTAGTCCAACCCCCTGCTCAAAATGTTGGAGAGGGCCCAAAACAATAGCAGCTGTTTTGCTATTAAAATACTTCCATCCCTTGTTACAAAGGCAGAGCTCACAAAGTTTGAAAGAGTTTGAATTTTTAAATGGAATTGTAAACCAACATTCCAGTTTGTGTGAGTGAGAGAAACACTGTAAAACTGCATACTCATGCCTCATAGCTGACATCTAAAGATATACAGCCACAAACAGGAATAACAGATATTATTTCCAATCTAGGTTCAGATAATGTTGTGAGTAAAACACATTCTCCATGTAGTATGATATACAGAACTGTTTCAAGCTTCCCTTAATTCTTATATGCATATTCTTGTTACCTTCACAATTTATAAACTAGATTATTTTCACATACTGCCTAAATATTGAATATCAGCCATGGCCTAAGTTTTCTTTGTCATCAGTTTGAGCACAGACAATGTTGGTAAGAAGATGATATAATGTAG
Organism: Chelonoidis abingdonii; assembly: GCF_003597395.2. Taxonomy (NCBI): domain Eukaryota; kingdom Metazoa; phylum Chordata; order Testudines; family Testudinidae; genus Chelonoidis; species Chelonoidis abingdonii. The sequence continues at coordinate 36,964,477 of NC_133769.1, forward strand.
CTGGCAGGTAGCAAGTTAAGACTATTGCAGATAACCTGCTAATTTGTCTGCGCTAGCAAAGCAATGCCCAATACTGAACTACTGTGCTCACATGTCATCAAGCTTTCAGTATTGTTACCCCATCCTATCCCCTCTCCTATCTGTTTGTTTCATACTGCTGTTCAAATAAATATTATACAATTCCATAAATATTGTAATATTAAGCTCATTTGAACTGGGGACTATTTTACCATATGTCTGTGCAGTACCTTACAACATGGTTCCCAATCAACTTGGGGCCTATAGGTACTATTATAATACAAATAAATAAATGAATACATGATTAATAAGATTTTTACCATGAACATACTTCATTTGTAGTATATATTAGGGATGGTGAAAATGATTTGCATAAAAGAAGATCCACCTTGAACCTTTTCAACAAACTCACCAGAAACTGAGTTTTCTTTCTTTTTTTATTTTTATTTTTAATAATCACCTCAATTGCCATTCTTTTCTTGGTTTGAGAAATGGTCAGAACCTGGAGAATTAAAATATCCATGATTCTGTATTTTTAATATTTTTAAACTGGTCAAACTGGGTAGTGCTGGAAATCACACACAAGAGCTCATGAGTCTAGACTAAGAGATCTAGATATGCTTTCGATAACTTCTAGGTAATGTTCTTAACTGAAATTTCAAACCTTTTGAACAGTATGTACTGGCCATTTAATCTGTGCTGTATTACAAAACAACCTTTGCCTAATTGCTTACGGTTTGCGCAATAGAGCTTTTTTATCCTGAAAAGCATCAATAAATCCTCCTAAATATTAGAATTATTCAGCATAGAAAATAGTGTTATTTGCAAGGAGACTTCCATTCAGGGGTTCTGTGGAAAAAAATATGTGATCATGTATCTAAAAACTGTATCATTATGCACACATACACAAGGGCCTAAATTAAAGTTGCCTGTTTCCCCTGAAAACCATGGATGACTACAGAACCAGCAGGATTATGACAGGTACCAAAGAATTAAAATCTGGTTAACTGAGCAGGTAAATGATTTTTATTTAACCTATGTTTGTTAACATGTATCAAACACAACACATAAGAAATTATTAAAATAAAGTGCTGCTCTTCTCCTTCGCAAGTCACCTTTAAACTTCATTGTTGTTTGTCTTTCTCATGAAACTGGTTCTTTTCATATGGCTGGAAACACTACTTTTAAAAATCTACATTTTGGGGAAACCAAAATGTGAAGGCGAAGACTATAACAGGGTTGAAAAAAGAATTGGATACATTCATGGAGGATAGGTCCATAAAAGGCTATTGGCCAGGATGAGCAGGGATGGTGTCCCTAGCGTCTGTTTTCCAGAAGCTGGGAAGGGGTGACAGGGAATGGATCATTTTATGATTACCTGTTCTGTTCATTCTCTCTGAAGCATGTAGCATTGGCCATTCTTGGAAAACAGGATACTGGGTTACATGAACTTTTGGTCTGACCCAGTATGGCGGGTCATATGAACTTGGAGAGATTTATAAAAATATAAAGAGATTCTTTCTCTAAATATTAAAAAAAAAACTTGTTTGCAGACTATTTACAGTTTAAAGTTGAATGTTTAAAACTATTTAAATGGGTTGGGGAGAGGCAGTGTTTGAAAGGAGCTAGAGGGGAAAGGTCATTTGCAAAGAATGTAATTAATTGGCTGCTCTGGGATTCTAACTAATTGGGAAAGAAATGGGAAGTGGAAGAAGAATCTTTAAAAAAGTTGCATTTAATCTTTGATCTGATAGTGATAGATTTTGTGTATTTTTTTGGGTGTCAACTATGCAGCAAATAGCACATCACTTGGTATGTTTTTCTTTAGTGCTTCGGGGGGAGAGGGAGCAGGATGCTCCATTTCATACTAGTCTTTTTTTATTGAGCCTATCAGGCAAAGCATCACACGGTGCTTTATATAATAAAACTAATCAAAGCAATGAAATACAACTGAAGCTAACATCTGACATAAAATTCAATAAGCAGTAAAAGCTACTGCTTATCAAAAGGCTGTGCTTTCAACCTGGATTTGAACGCTAAATTAGGCTGAAGTGTCTGCACAACAGACATTAAGGAGTTCCAAGGAGGTAAAACACAGCCACAGATATCTCTCATTCCTACAGATTGCAAACAATCTTTGGAATAGAAAAGAATGCAGCAAAATGTGAGTGATGCAATGATCTTGGAATCAATACATATATTTAACCAAAAATGAAGAAGGAAAATATTTCACTGACAAAGTCATAAACAGCCTTATAATTGAAGGTGCAGGGTTATGGTCTGAAGCTTAATCTCTCTAATTTGACTCCAGGGTTTTCTTTACTTTCATCTCTACTTATAATTTCCTATCATTTTAGCTGGTGGCCTTTTCCATTGTTATTTTGCTTTGTTTTTTATATAAGCATAATTATACATTTGTTATGACTTTTATAAAGCAGAAATAGAACTAATTTCATGTTGGTCTTTTGTAGCTATTCTTTCTTTAATAAATAGTTATGAGTTTGCTTTTTGGAACTATAGGATCCCAATCTGATTGTGCCTTTTTGAAGACTAATCAAAAAATCATCAAACTTAAAAACAATGAACAGTTAGCACAAATTTGGCCTCCTTTCCAATTCCAGCGATTTCTTTTATAGGATTAATTAACCCTAATATGTCTTGTTTAAATTGACATTTAAAAGGAGATTTTAAACTGTAGCTGTTTTTATAGATGTAATATTTATGAATTGATCTCTTCCTAACTTTGTTTTTGTTTTTTGTTTTTTGTCTTGGAATTTGCAGTGTTTTGATCAGATCTATATTGCATGAGTTTCATGGTTATGGTACTTTTAACACTGTGGCCTGTATTTTTATGATAAGAAAGAATCCCTTATCCATTTTTCTTCTTCTTTAATACATCTTTGGATTTGAAATACTAAAATATTCATGCTGAATTTGTCACTAAACTGTAGGTGCTAAAATACAGCATTATATAAAATATGCTGAAGGAGTAAGAGCCCTATTCATAAAAATAGACTTAGCTCATTTCCATCCCTGTTTGCTGAATATCTTAGGAACAAACACGTTTTGGGTGTATTTTTCGTATAAAGTACATTTTCATGTGATATGAACTCAGTCCTACAAAGTGCTGAGAACTCTGGCCCCTATCCAGCAAAGGAATTTACTTTAATGGGACTGCTCATGCAAAAAAGTTCAGTACATGCTTAAGTGCTTTGCTGAATCGGGGTCAGAAGGCTCAGCATTTTGCAGAATCTAGCCCTAAAACCTGTTTTTATCCTTAATATACTCTAGAGGGATCCTTCTCACTCACTGTCTTTTAGCCATAATATGAATAAAAAACTCAGATAGGAACAAGAACAGAGGGAAAATGTGTTTTTATTTGAAATAATGATAACAAAGATTCCTATAAGGCTGGTGGCCAAGTGAGTAATATGGTTGTATATACACAAACTTTACGGTAAAGATAAAAAATTAATCTTTTAGTATACAAAAATGATCAAAGTAGCCACCGAGTGTGCACAAAATTATTAGTGATGGATGCAGGATCAATATGAATAAACACTCAGACCATCTGGATATTGACATGAATTATTTGAATTTCTTAAATCTATAGCAAAACTGGTGTAGAAATCACATGAGATGGGGTTTTATAAGGATATATCTGGTACTTCTTTCTTTTTGTCAGGTGAGAAATTCTGCAAGAACAGGCCCCCGGAATTTGAGCGCTTCCATTTGGTTTCCAGATGGAAGCAGGAAATCAAAGAAATAAAAATGAATATGATCTTTTTAAAAAGTTAGCCAAACATTTCTTAATGTCCACAAAAAGTATGAAAAAGCCCAATAATCTGTGACATCATATTTTAACCCTTTTGTTCTGCCTCCCTTCTCCAAAGCTGTTGGCAAATCTATCAATTATCCCTTCTCCCAACCCCCTAGTGATTATTGATGACTCTTCTATCTGCACATTAAAACTGCCACACAAATTGCATCTGGTCTTTATAACATCTCAAAATTCTGAACCTTACACATTCCTACAGCCAAAAATGCTTGTTCATGACTTGGTTTATCTCCACAACAACTACAACCACTCCTCTCTGCCTTTCCTCCTTCCTGTCTTGCTTCTTTCTAAACCTTTCAGAACACACAACAGAAACTCTCTCATCCTCTCCTTCAATATCCTACACAATTCTTTTCCTAGCCATATTTTCTTCCCACTCCCACTACATTGCATGAATGAAACTCAGCTCAGTACTTCCCTCCTATATTCCTCACACTTCTTTTACTCTTTTATACTTCCGTGTTGCCCCACTTTTAGTACACAATACCAAATGCTTGGTACACAGCATACTGCTTCACTTTTTTCAAATCCTTAAAAACACATACCTTCATATGGTGTCTTTTACTCTTTACGCAGCAAATGCAATGAGTAGGAACCATGTGGATACAGAGAAGGTCCAAATAACCATACCCAACATGCAGTGCTAACTACGTATACACACTTCTGCTCTGGAAGGGTTCTGTGGCTTCTGCAGCGTGAAGGCCATAAGAGGGCTCCCAAACAATTTAAAAGGATACTACCCAATTCCTATACACTACCTTCCACAAAACCCACACATGCTAAAGCAATGCACATCAATGAAAATGCCAGCCCTGAACTTACCATCCTGTGAGAGTTGAAACATTCAGTTCCTCATAGGAGGTGTGACTCACTAAGCCCTTGAACTGCCATTAGGGCAGGACCATAAGTTGCCACACTAATTTTCAGAGTCCACATAGAAAGCACTAAAATATACCCATATGAAGAGTGTTCTGATACTGTAGTGATGGGTGTTGTAGAAAACCCTAACATAAACAGACAAAAAAGTCCAAAATCCTTTTTGACATGAAAAACATGCCTAAAGTTATGGAACAGAATTCTGAGCTGGCAAAATTGTCTTGACTCCAAAATGAATATTGAAGTAGTAGTACTGTAGTACTGAGATAGGCAGATTCCTATAACCTTATTCACATTTCTACTCCATACAGCTAAATGCAGTGCCTTGCATGGTGTCAAGTGTCAGAGGGGTAACCGTGTTAGTCTGGATCTGTAAAAGCAGCAAAGAATCCTGTGGCACCTTATAGACTAACAGACGTTTTGTACATCCGACGAAGTGGGTATTCACCTACGAAAGCTCATGCTCCAAAACGTCTGCTAGTCTATAAGGTGCCACAGGACTCTTTGCTGCTTTTACAGATCCAGACTAACACGGCTACCCCTCTGATATTTATTCACATTAAATACTACCATACTTTACAAATGATGACTGCGATCAGTGGAACTACTTGTCACATAAGGTGCTTCTCTTAGTCAGAAAAGAGAATGGAATCTCAGAATCTGCCCCATAGAAGGTGTGTCCCCTTGCTGAGTGGTAGTAGATTTGGGGGCCTTGAAGCCAATCAGTTTCCTGTCAGATAATCAGTGATACAGAGTCAGGATACTTGTTTAGTGTAATGTATTTATTTACAACGTATACTCAAGACCAGTTTACCTGGAATAGTGTTAGTCACAAACAATTCTCCATTGCACAAAGCTCAGCTAAGGCACCTTTCCAGCCTGGCATAGAGGTCATGCTGGCATAACTTTCAAGGATGGTACAAACATGAATGGTGTGCTGCTCTGCATCAGAGAAAATTAATATGTCATCCAGCTATACCACTAAGTACTGGTTCAGCACATCCCAAAACGACACTCATCTGTTGTTGTCATGTGTACCAGGTTCTAAACCCCTCAGATGTCCAGCTTGGTGTGCACCTGGGCAACACCCACATGGCCCAAAAGCTTGGGGATGAGCAGATGTGGATAGCGATCCCTCTTTGTGATTTGGTTCAGAGTCCTGTAATCCACACAGAGTCAGAAGCTTTCATCCTTCTTTTAATAATAGTAAGTAATAAGTCCTAGAGTCCTGGTGGATGAGGGGGATTGTGAATAAATCCCTTGGTCAGGTTTTCTTGAAGGTAAGCCCTCAGGGAGGCTAGTATGGATTCTGACATTGCATAAATGTACTCAGATGGAATATTTGCCCCTGTTGAAATTCTCTGGGGCAGTAGTACTTCAGGTATGGTGGCCAGGAGTCTACGTTCTTTTTTTCAAATATATCAGCATAATCATTGTATTGGGAGGGGGGTTGGGGTTTGGGATCCGCTGGCGATCTGGCCAGGCCAAGTATCATAGTGCTTGATCCCTGGGAAATGCATGTTCTCCAGCCACTGGGGTCCAGCAGTGCTGTTGGCAGAACTCTCAGAGGATGCTGACCTTCAGTACCCCCCACTGGATGTGTGGATTATGGCAGACCAGACCAACCAGGAGACAGCTAGACTCAGAGGAAAGCATGGGGAGATGACATTGAATTGCAGCATCTCCCTATGCCTTTCAGTGTAACTTCCAAGAGCACAGTTTCCATGATCACAGATTCAAAGGACAAGAGGGATCCGTCAATTAAGAACCATAGCTGGGTGGATTTTTCCTCTAGGGGAATCTGCAGGTTTAGGGCTACTTCAGTGTTGATGAAGTTATCTGCAGCACCTGAGTCAATGAGTGGTTGCTGCAGGAGAATTTGTTGGAGGTGCTCAGGTACACAAAACTTGACTAGAACTTCTTGGTGCAGTATTGCGTACCAGAAATTGGTGTGCATTCCAGTCAGGACCATGGTTTGGGACTCAGAGGTACACTTTGTGGGGACACCCAGGCTGGTTGCCCTTAATCTGCCTGGATTGGCTCATTTCACAGTTCCCTTTGGGCTGTGCTTTGCATGGGGCAACCAGAGATGGCATGGCCTGGCTCCCCTTAATAAAAACACAGGTTGAGATGTTGATGTTGCTCTTTTTCCTCAGGAGTGAATTGCCAGCAAGTCAGGTCTACCTGCATAGGCTTAACCTGTGCAGCTGGTCTTGAAAACTGGGAGCATGGTTGTATCATTTTGCTTCTCTCCTCTCTTCATCAATTATCAATCTGTATAGTGAGATCAGTAAAAGCATCCAGGTCTCCTGGAGTCTCGATCCAGGCCACTTATCCTTGAATTCCTCTCACAGGGTCCAACCAGAACTCCTGTTGTTGGGCTGCGTCATTCCAAGCTATATCTGATGTGAGCAAATGGATATGTGTTGCAAAGGAGATGGCTGTACCTTGCCCCTGCTGGAGCTTATGCAGGGCTGTTTCAATGGAGTGAGCACAATTGGTTGATGTCACTCATTGGACAGCACCCCAGTTACACAAAACTGGACTGTCAGTATCAATAATGCATCTCTAATCAGGAGGCTGCCTACCAGGTTACCTTGTCCACTTCGGAGGACTATATCTGTGGATGAAGCAGGAACTGAAGGCTACACTGATTCATGAAATATGTAAATCTTGGGGGATCACTGTTAAAGCATTGCAGCAGAGTCATGAGGGGTGCTGGCTTTCGGTGGTGGGGGGAGGGGTGTTGTGCAAGAGGTCAGGACTGAAGCGCAGTGTTCCCAGTGCAAACCTGGAGCATTTGCTTCTGCAATGTCTGGTTTCCAGCAGCCAACTGCAGAGCTGCCTGCTTGAAGGTGGGCTACCTGCTCGTGAGATGCCGGTGCCCCTTGGGATAGTAGGAGCTCTGCTGGATCTGTGCTTGGCAGAACCAATCCCTGCAAGGGGTTAAGAATCTGAGCAAGCTGTCATGACTGGGAGCTGGATGGTCTTATCTAGTCATTGGAACAGAATTAGGCCTAGTGGTCTGAGAGAGTCCAAGCCAGGGGTCAGAGCCAGAACCAGGAACCAGAGACCAAGTAAGAGTCAGGTCCTATGCAGCAGCCAGTCAGGAAGTCTCTTAGTTGCTCAGACACCTTTCTATGCCTCCTTCTGGCATAAGTAGTCCAGTCGGGCCAAATGGCGGGGCTGATCATCATCCCCAGTCAGGATCTTTGCGGGCGATGCCTCTTGGAGGGGTCAGAGTTCTACTACCCCCTTACCTCTGGGAGTTCTGAGTGGGTGGCCAGGGTGGGAGGGATGTCTGGGAACCCATGGGCCCAGCTTTGAGACTCACAGACCCTTACACTTAGGGTCATAAATGCCTAAGTCACTTAGGTGCTTTTAAAAAAAAACATCCCGGTGTTCGAAAGAATTTCTCAATCACATGTGGGCAAGAAGCACAACATTTTCAAACAGAGATATTGCTTGTAGATACCATCTGGCAAAGCATTTACACATGTGCTTAAATGCACTGCTGGGTGAGGGCTTTGGAAATTACTGTGGGTGAAATGCAGAAATGGTAATTGGACTGGTTAAGAAAACCTACTCTTTTGTGCTTTAGATGTTCACCTTCCGGAACATTTTATTAAATGCAGTGGGGGTTATTTCCAAATAAACTCATTACATAATTACCTAACAAATGTCAAGGCAAGTACTTGGTACCTGACAGCAGTGCACAGACCAAAAATGCTAGTAGGAAAAGGCAGATAAAAATATTGAAATAGCTATAAGGGTGTCTGACCAAACAGTGAAATGTGTTTGTTGCCTCAGGATGAAGGAGGAAACAGAGTTATGTAATCCCTCCTTGGGAAAGCAGGCTGACCTCATGCATTTCATGGCAATTCTCTACAGTCCTTTCATTTTGTTTCTTTTTAGTGAGTATATTACAATGGTGGTCCTTTATGTCTCCTTACATAAAGCACTTTATAAATTCAAGCTGTTGCTAATGCGATTACTACATGTATGGGAACACAAGGAGTGGTTTCTTATCCCCACATTTAAATTCTGTATACCATTTCCTAAATTTCATTTACATGCTGGTAAATGTCTTTGTAATTCTTCAGTTCTTTTATCAGGCACATGAAAGATCTACAGCAAAAATCATATGCAACTTACATAAAACCTCTTTAGTGAGTCAAATCTGAAGGCAGAAGCATCAATGATGATTAAGGAACAGAAAGGAAAGAGCGCATTTCCCTTTTTTTTCTCCTAGAATAATAAAAGCATCAAACTAAATGAAAAGAAAATTTTACACATTTGTAGTGTGTTGCATGATCTTTTTCTGCACTTCAACAAACAAAGAGGAAGGGTATTTTCCTAGTCACTGGAAAGTAAAACTGGTTATCTGTTGGTTGATCTGTGATGCCAGTGTATTTCTGATATAATATAATGTTTTCTCATACTATGTGAAGCCCGTCTTGATGTCTGGTTCCTCAAAAGAATTTCTGTGCTATCATATTGCTCAGCTTCCAGTTGAATTACTTCCTGATCAGGATCCCAAATCTCTTCATAACTTTATTTTTATTTGACGGCTTTGATTAGCTACTGCAAAACTGATCACTTTTTCTGAAATGTATAAAGCAGAGAATTTATTTTAGGGCATTATATACTGGCACCTTTGTTATCAGCTGGAGTTGGTGTTTATAAGAAATGTTATTTTCAAACAGTCTAAAAGCTGCTAAGCATTTGCTCCGCACAATTCAAAGTGCAGGTTCATAAATAATAATAATCAGATCTCTCAGTACTGGAAACTTTTCTGGCTTGTGACAGAAATCTTCTGCATTCATATTGAAAATGGTAAAATGGGTCAGGCACATGAATGCCTAGCATAGATCAAAGTAAAAAGTAAGAGTTTATCTTTTTTAACCAGTTAAATGGATACTCATCATTTTTCCTTGGTAGGTTTTGACAGTTATGCACCTGCTTCTCCATCTTTTCACATTCTTTGCAGAATTAGCCAAGATGTCCAGAAAGTACCTTAGTCAAATAATATCATAGTCATATGAAAGATTCCTACATGCTAGCATGTGATCCCAGACAAGTTATCCTAGATTTTCCTTACTCAAAATAAGGAAAATAGAGAGAAGTGGGGGTCAAAGCGACATTTATATTGGTTAAAGTGTGTACTGTACTTTCAAATATAAAGCACTCCACACTAAGGGTACGTCTACACTGCATGATTATTTCGAATTAGCTTAAACCGATATTACAAAACAGATCTAATAAAATCGGTTTAGCGCGTCCACAGTGGGATCACAAAATCGATTGTTTGCGTCCATGGTCCAAAGCTACCATCGATTTCTAGGAGCGGTTGGCACTGTGGGTAAGCTGTTCTCAGTCTATCCCATAGCTTCCACTTCCGGGTGAGAGCACCAGTGCCTGTGGGGCGAAAACTTGCCCCGAGGGTGAGTGCTGGGTACAGCCTCACCCTCACCTTTGTTGAAGGCAGCAGATAACCCTTTGGCGCCTTTTTCCCGGAGTGCATTGAGCAACACGCCATATGCACAGCAATCATGGATCCCTGAATCACAAACGTATCCTGACCGTTGTCAACACCTCGCGTACTCTCTGCCAGCCATGCATCAGTACACAGAGGTGACATTTACAGTACTCAAGAATTATTATTTTAGCTTCTCTTCATGTGCTGGGGGGGGAGAAGGACTGCGAGCTGTTCCGTGAACCAGCAGACACCGTGTTATTAAGCTACAGACATTGGGCGCTCGGCCGATGCGAAATGTTTTTCTAGGAGACCCTCGGCGTAATGTGTAGACTCTATGCAGTGTGTAGCTGGTTAGTCTCTCATGTCACTCACCCTCCAGGCTTCATCATAGCACCGATTTGCAGTGTCTGCTTCCCGTTACAGGTTGTCACGCACCGCGGTATGCGGAGATTCAAGTAGTTCCTGGAGTTATTTTGTCAAAAAATGTCAGTGTCGCATTTCCTGTTCTTTAACGGATGCTTGATAAAACAGTATTGTCTCACAGGAGTACAGCGAACAGATCTAGTATCTCCCGTAGTTCACTGCGTGAGCTCACTGTTGTGCATTTTGACACTTGGGCGATCGTGCTGAATCAGAATGGAGCACGCTTTGAACAGCAGGTAACATGTGAGTTACTAAAGTTGTTCGGTGCTTTTCCTGTTTACCGGCACTCCGATCTCGCGAGTATCGGATTGCGAGCAGGACCATGACGCGGTCAGTGTGTGTGCACTGTTGGAGCAAGTGACCGCCTCTTGAGTGAGGCCAATATGTTGGGTTTCCGGTCCCACGAAACCCTAATCCGAGTTTATCACTTTCGATTTAGCTGCTACTCCTTCGTCTGGGAGGAGTTTCGAAATCGATTTTAAGGAGGCCATTTAATCTCATATAATGCGACGTTCGTGTGTGAACGTGGTTACAGTGTTTAAGATTCTGGCTATATCGGCCATTTAAACCGATTTAAAGCTCGCGCGTGGTAGTGGCTTGGAGTGTTGGTGGTTTACTATAAGAAGTCTTTCATTGTCAAAAGAGCCCAAACAGTAAGTATCCCCTCAATACTTAGTCTGATCCTCATTCTGATGTAAATCAGTGTAGCTCAATTGACTCGAATGAGTTCCTGATTTACACCACTTAGAATCTTGCCCTTTTACTCTAGCTACCATAAATATAAACACATTGTCTTTATAGGAGAGATTGAGTCTTTAGGCCTGGTTCTACCACTACACGTTTAAATCGATTTAAGAGCGTTAATTCGATTTAAACGCTGTACCTGTCCACACTACAATGCCTTTATATCGATATAAAGGGGCTCTTTAAATCAATTTCTGTTACTCCACCCCGATTGAGAGGAGTAGCGCTAAATTCCGATATTACCATATCGGATACGGTTAGGGGACGGAATCGAACATTATTGGCCTCCGAGCGGTATCCCACAGTGCACCACTGACCGCTCTGGACAGCAATCTGAACTCGGATGCTGCGGGATGTAAACAGGAAAGCCCCGTGAATTGAATTACATGCCAGCGTGGAGCTCTGATCAGCTACCCTCCCCCCCCAGTCTCAAATCCAAAAGAGATCCGCATGGACTGTACGGAGATACTAACTGATCGCCGTATGGGGAGGTCAAATCTGTTGTATCAGAGCTCCGTTAGAGAACACGAAATTGCCAAACCGTTGATATATAATAAATCCATACAGTGCCTGGTGACAAGCGTTAACGGGCAAGCCAGGGACTCAAATGGACGCTCATGATGGAGGGTGTACGGGGGTACTGAGACTCCAGCTATCCACCAGTCCACAGCAGTCTTCTTGAAAAGTATTTTGCATTCTTGGCTTGAGCTCCCAATGTCTGTAGGTTCAACACAGTCTGGCATGGTTCAGTAAATAATCTCCCAGTCCCCCTCTCCACACCATGAAAGAAAAGGGGAGAAAGAAATCATTTGTCTTGACTCTTTCAATGTCACCCTATGTGTACTGAATCTGCTGGTGACGGCAATGCTGCAGCAGTGAAGAGCAGTATCCGCTCCTTCCCCCCCCCCCCCAGACCAATATGCTGATATCCGTCATCGCCATCAGCGGTGAGTGTCCTGGCTGGCCTCAGGTGAGGCTGGCGGGGGCGCTGGGGTAAAAATGGGAATGACTCCCAGTTACTCCCAGTAAAGGATGGTACGACCGGTAGTCCGTCTCATCATAGTAACTGAGGGCTGAGCTTTCATCAGCTCCCCCCCAAATTCCCCGATGTCATAGCCCAGGAAGGCTTGCTTCCCCCTCTTTTATCTCACTACAAGTCTCTGTTTCTTTATTCTGCAATCTTTTAGTTAACTTTCATGACACCAAATGGGGGAGGGACACTGCCACGGTACCCAAGGAGGAGGGAAGGCAACGGGTGCCTTGGAATTACTGACACGGAGCAGCTGTGCTCTATACACGGTCCCTAATACACTTGCCTCATCCATCGGACGACTCTATTTTTAGAAACCATAAGGTGAGGCGATTGACTCAGTCTTCCAAGTACCAATCCCAATTTGCTTTTGGCATTGCGCCCGGCCGAATTTCAGCCAGGGGCACTCATGATAGCAGCGGGACAGTACAGAGGGGGAGAAATAACGTCATCGTCATTGCCAGTTTTCTCCGGCAGTAGACGGTACCAGTATACAACCGTAACCATCTCTCATTTGCAAAGCAAGTGAATGCTGCTGTGTAGCGCTGGAGTATCGCCTCTCTGTCCACGGCAATCCAGTACACATACAGTGCCGGAAAAAAAAAAAAAAAAGCTGAACGGGCTCCAAGATGCCGTGCTATTGTGTTCTGCTGGGCAACAGGGAAAAAACGGCAATAGCAAGTGCCGCTCGATAGCGTCTGCCCGAGCTGTTGAGATTGTAGCTGATGTGTCCCGGGAGAAAGAATGACTGATGACATTTACGGAACCACCCGCGACAATAATGATTCAACCCAGAATTCCAAGGGGCGGTGAGACTTCAGGAACTATGGAAGCTATGGAAGAGCTACCCACAATGGAGCCGCTTTCAGAAATCGACGTTTAGCTCGCGACCATGGACGCAACAACGCAATTACTGTGCTGTCAAAACAAATATAATATCAGTTTTATAAAATCGATTTTAGCTAATTCGATATTATCCCGTAGTGTAGACGTGGCCTCAGGCTGTTGTAAGCAACATTGCATTGCTATGTTGCTGTAAGTTAAGTGTATTGTGTAACAATTTTATGGTTTTTTTATATATTTTCTTTAAAGACCACAGCAAAGTAAGACAATATTTGAATGGCACTGTATGAAATCATCATAGGCTCATTATTCAATGAGGAAGGAAAGACAATAACAGAAAATATGGAAATGGTCAAGGTTCTTAATGACTTCTTTGTTTTGGTTTTCACCAAGAAGTTTGGTGGCGATTGGACATCTAAAATAGTGAATGTCAGTGAAAATGAGATAGGATCAGAGTTTAAAATAGGGAAAGAATAAATCAAAAATAACTTAGACAAGTTAGATGCCTTCAAATCACAGGGCCTGATGAAATGCATCCTAGAATATTCAAGGAGCTGACTGAGGAGATATCTGAGCCATTAGCAACTATCTTTGAATAGTCACGGAAGATGGAAGACATTCCCAAAGACTGGAAAAAGGCAAATATAGTTTCCATCTATAAAAAGGGAAATAAGGACAACCCGGGGAATTATAGACCAGTGAGCTTACCTTCTGTACCAGGAAAGGTAATGTAGCAAATAATTAAGCAATCAATTTGCAAACATCTAGAAGATAATAAGGTGATAAGTAACAGTCAGCATGGATCTGTCAAGAATAAATTGTGTCAAACCAACTCAATAGCTTTCTTTGACAGGGTAACAAGCCTTGTGGATAGGGGGATGGTGGTTGGTGTGGTATATCTTGACTTTAGTTAGGCTTTTGCATGACTTTCTCATAAACAAACTAGGGAAATAAAACATAGATGGGTGTATAACTGGTTGGAGAATCTTTTGCAGAGAGTAGTTATCAGTGGTTCACATTCATGCTGGAAGGGCATAATGAGTGGGGTACCACAGGGATCAGTTCTGGGTCCGGTTCTGTTCAGAATCTTCATCAATTTTTTAGATAATAGCATAGATAGTACAGTTCTAAAGTTTGCGGATGATACCAAGCTGGGAGGGGTTTCAAGTGCTTTGGAGGATAAGACTAAACTTCAAAATGATCTGGACAAACTGGAGAAATGGTCTGAAATAAATAGGATGAATTTCAATGAGGATAAATGCAAAGTAGTCCACTTAGGAAGGAACAATCAGTTGCACACATACAAAATGGGAAATGACTGCCTAGCAAGGAGTTCTGTGGAAAGAGATATGTGTGTGGGGGGGCAGTCATAGTGGATCACAAGCTAAATATGAGTCAACAGTGCAACACTGTTGCAAAAAAAAGCAAACAACATTCTTGGATGTACTGTATTAGCAGGAGTATTGTAAACAAGACACAATAAGTAATACTTCTTCTCTACTCCATGCTGATTAGGCCTCAACTGGAGCATTGTGTCCAGTTCTGGGCATCACATTTCAGGAAAGGTGTGAACAAATTGGTGAAAGTCCAGAGAAGAGCAACAAAAATGATTAAAAGTCTAGAAAACATGACCTAAGAAGGAAGATTGAAAAAATGGGATTTGTTTAGTCTGGAGAACCAAGGGGACTGAGAGGGGACATGATAACAGTTTTCAAGTACATAAAAGGTTGTTACAAGGAGGAGAGGGAAAACTGTTCTTCTTAACCTCTGAGGCTAGGACAAGAAGCAATGGGCTTAAATTGCAGCATGGGCCGTTTAGGTTGAACATTAGGAAAAACTTCCTAACTGTCATAGTGGTTAAGCATGGGAATAAATTGCCTAGGGAGGTGGTGGAATCTCTATCATTGGGGATTTTAAAAGCAGGTTGGACAAACACCTGTCAGGGATGGTCTAGATAATATTTAGTCCTGCCTTGAGTGCAAGGGACTGAACTAGATGACCTCTCGAGATCCCTTCCAATTCTATGATTCTATGATTTCTATAGTGGTATGCCAACTCTGCTTTAGTTAAGGTTGAGAATCCCTTTCTGTTTAAAGGATGACACTTCTAAATATACTAAAATTTGCATGCTTAGTTGGATTATGTTGATGTTTGCTATACTTCATAAAAGTGTGGGCATAGGTGCCGACTCCAGCACTGGAGCACCCATGGAAAAAAATTAACAGGTGCTTAGTACCCACTGGCAGCCAGTTCCCCCTACTGCCCAGCACCTCCCGCCTGCTGGTGGCCTCTGCCAATCAGCTCCTCCCTTCCCTCCCAGTGCCTCTCGATCACTGGAATAAGCAACATGCAAATTCAGGGCATGCCAAAGACTCTGGGAGGAAGGGGAAGAATGGAGATGGGGCACACTGAAGGGAAAGGGCAGAACTTGGCGGGAAGAGGCAGGGTGGGGCAGGAAGAGGAGGGGCAGGGTGGGGACTTGGGAGAAAGGATGAGGGGGCGGGGCCTGGGGCAGTGAGGGTGGGAAGAGACATGATGGGGATTTGGGGAAATGGGGGGCAGGTGGAAGCGGGACCTGTGGCAGAGTGGGGAGTTGAACTCCCCCGAACCCAGAGGAAGCCTGTGCCTATGGTGTGGATTAGGGTTTGTGATCCAAATTTGGGGTCATTTGATCAAATTGTTCCTGAAATACAGCTCTCTGAAAAGAACAGAATTTCATAAAGTCCACAGATTCTACCAACTTTTAGTGGGCACCTAGGACTCAAACCAGCCTTAAATCTGCCCTCTTTGATCAATGACCCAATATGCCCATAATGTGTATACTTGCACTCTGCCTTTGCAGATATTGTAGAGAGCTCAGGGAACAGAGCATATGGCTACAGTAGATTGGAATCTAATACCTTTTCTTTGTGAAGGCAAAACTTTTCTTTTAGGTGGAGTATACTGAACAGGAGCTACATATAACTGCCCTACACTCACACATTTATCCTACCTCACAGAAACAGCATGAAAGAAACCTGTTAAATTTTACAATCTCTTCGCCTCCTTTTACAACCTTTTCAGTGTAATGCACAGGATGTCAATTAATGAATACTTTCACTTACCCATCATTAAACTCCCAGACCTCATCTGGAATACTGTGTGCAGGTCTGGTCTCCCATGTTTTTAATAAAGATCAATTCAAACTGGAAGAGGTGCAGAGAAGGGCTACTAGGATGATCTGGGGAATGAAAAACTTACCTTATGACAGGAGACTCAAACAGCTTGGCTTGTTTAGCCTAACCAAAAGAAGGCTCAGGGGAGATATGATTCCTTTCTATAAATACATCAGCGGGATAAACACCCAGGGAGGGAGAGGAGTTTAAGTGGAGCACCATTGTGGACTCAGGAACAAATGGCTATAAACTGGCCATCAACAAATTTAGGCTTGAAATTAGACAAAGGTTTCTAACCATCAAAGGAGTGAAGTTCTGGAACAGGCTTCAAAGACTGAGCTTGATACGTTTATGGAGGTGCTAGTTTGATGAGATTGCCTACAATGACGTAGCTGATCTGTGACTGCTATCAGCAAATAAACCCAACTGCCTGTGATGGGACTCTAGACATGGTGGGCTCTGAGTTACCACCGAGAATTCTTTCCCATGTATCTCATAGACTCATAGACTTTAAGGACAGAAGGGACCATTATGATCATCTAGTCTGACCTCCTGCTCAATGCAGGCCACAGAATCTCCCCACCCACTCCTGTAACAACCCCCTAACCTATGTCTGAGTTATTGAAGTCCTCAAATCATGGTTTAAAGACCTCAAGGTGCAGACAATCCTCTAGCAAGTGATCTGGCTGGTGGGTCTTGCCCACATGTTCAGGGTCTAACCATAATTGCCATATTTGGGGTCAGAAAACATTTCCCTTTGGGTCATATTGGCAGAGACCTTGGGAGGTTTCACCTTCCTCTGCAGAATGGGGCACGGGTCACTTGCAGGTTTAAACTAGTGTAAATGGTGGATTCTCTGTAACTTGAAGTCACTAAATCATAATTCGAGGACTTCAGTAACTCAGCCAAAGGCCTATTACAGGAGTGGGTGGGAGACTTGTGGCCTGTGATGTACAGGAGGTCAGACTAGGTGATCATGACGATCCCTTCTGGCCTTAACATCTAGACCATTCTCGCATTCCACCTCACTGCTGAAAAGCCCTCTGGCAAGAAGACCCCTGTGCTCTACTACTGAAACAGCCCACACAACCAAGTGCTGAAATGAGGCATACTGGATCTCTCAAGGTACACGTGCACCTCTTTCCTCTGGTCATACATGGGGGAAGGGGCAGGGAGAGGGGCTCAGCTCCTCTCCACTCCACAGAGAACCAAGACACCTCAGACCACTTCATATCACAATCTGCTCCAACTAATCTCTTCACCATTCGGTACCTTTACACCTAACACAGTAAACACAACTAGAGTGCATACAGATAGTTTCCAGTGGCTATTTTCAATTCCAGACAGCACAGTTCAGGTTGTGTTTGTATGTACCTTAATTCTATATTTCCTGGTTTGCAGAAGTTTAAGTTTGTTTTTCCTTTCAGTATTTCATTTAGGCCCTAATTCAAAGCCCACTGAAGTCACTGCAGGCCAGATTTTTTAAGCTATTTCAGGAGTTGGCAACCTTTGGCATATGGCACATCAGGATAATCCACTGGCAGGCCACGAGACATGTTTTTTATGTTGATTGTCTGCAGGCACCGGGCCCTGCAGCTCCCAGTGGCCACAGTTCGCTATTCCTGGCCAATGGGAGATGTGGGAAGTGGCATAGACCATAGGGACGTGCTGGCCGCAGCTTCCTGCAGCTTCCATTGGAGGGGCATGACGAACTGTGGCCACAGTGAGCGGAGGGGAGGCCATGCCTGAGGAAGGTCAATGTAAACAAAAGTCTTGTGACCTGCCAGTGGATTAACCTGATGGGCTGCATGCCAAAGTTTGATGATCCCTGAGCTGTTTTGTTGTCTAAAGATGCAGATAGGAATGTAGTGAGATTTTAAAAGCACCCAGGTGCTCAGATCCCATTAAAATCAATGACTTAGGAGCCTAGGTACTTAGGCACTTAAAGGGATTTTCAGACGTTCTTATCTGCACCCCTAAGTGCCAAAATACCTTTAAAAATTGGGCTCTGGGAGAGTTCCATTTGATGGGCCCTTAGGAAAAAAGGTATCAGATTAGAATCTCATCTTACAGAGGCTGATTACTTTATTCAAGGGACCAGGGACAGATTTTCAAAGGTACCTAGGCACATGTAAATACCTTTAAAAATCTGGGCCTGGGTGTCCACAAATCCCTTGAATCCAAAACTCAGCACTGGAATCTTGCTATATCAAATAAATTGCTGTGTCTGAGAACAAGGAACTAATTTTACCACTGATTTTAATATTTAAGCGCCGGATGCTAGGATAGGGACCTGGTTCTAAATCTTTGTTTTAAAACCTTTGAAAGCAGAGGTTGGTGCTTTGCATAAAAATCAAACTGATACATAAAGAGTTACACAGCATCATCTGGTTAGATGCTGTATTGAATATGTTGCATGGGATTTTAATCTCACATTTTGCATTATAGTTGATGAGCCTTTCGTGGCTAAAACCTAACTGAAACATTTTGAAAATGTCCCTGTAACTCTCTAAAGAGAAACAGGCAGCATTCACGAGGGACTCCACCAATGTAAAGGCTGGTCCATTTCCAGTCGGATACTGAAACTGTTTGCATTGTAATTCTTATTTATTATAATAAATGTTTTTAGAGGGAATGTCAATAGTTAATAAGTCCATAAAAAGATTGGCTTAGAGATCTCATAAGTGATTTGGGTTGGAGCTTAATCGTATAAAAATTGCAGACATTATTCAGAAACAAATTGAATCACTATAAAATGATGTAGCAAGGACAAGGGTAGCTATATGACAGACCCAGAGGCTACTCTAAAGCTGCCAACATAATTGTCTGAGGAATCTGCCAAGGAGACAGATGCTGCTGATGGAAAATAATGTTCCATTCTTTGGCATCTGGGTCTAGTAATGGCCTACCAAAGACAAGCTCAAGTGAGACTGTATTCCTTTGCCTTGTTATTTCATAAATACCATGTGACTGGTACTGCAGTCCCTTCTCAGTCCTCACTCAGATGAATTCCCAATGGATTTCTGCAGTCCACAGAAATGGCTGCAGAGTTTGACCCTATGTTTGCATGATAAATAAATCAATCTCTGCTATGAATCCAAAATGTATGTAATGCACATTGGAATGCCTACGGATCCTGGAACGTATGGCTTTGAGTCTGGGAGGTAGTGGTTTTAACGGAAAGCATGGCTACATAACGTCAGTGCTGTTCTCCACTCCAAAAGAGAGGAGGTCTGGACTGGGGTACGCTCATATCTTTGTGCTTGTGTTCATATCTGAGCCTCTCCTTTTGGAAAACAATATTAAAAAAGGTCTTTCTTACAGAATCAATGGACCTATGTCAGTTTTCAGCAGATGAGTATCTGTCCTATAGAAAGGAAAAAATACTACTATCATATATTAAGATCTTACCTTTCACTTCCTCATTTTTTTCTGATGTGGCACTTGTTTAGTTATCATATTGCTTAATTTATTTTTATGGCCCTTCATATGATCGTGCCAGGATAAGACACAAAGGCAAGTATCTCTCTCTCTCTCTCTCTCTCTCTTTCTCTCTCTCTCTCTCATCATGCATTGGTCTCACAGATGAACAGCAACTCATTGGCAAGGATCTCATTGTCCTGCTAGAAGGACAAGATATGCTGGATATAATTAAATGGGGCTCAATTTTATTAATAGCTGTCTGGGAGTATCCGGAAGATAAAAGTGTGATGTGCAGGTAGCTCCAACGTCATTTCAATATTTACCCAGGGGGACTTACATAAGCCCCTCACTCTGCTTTTCCATCCTTATCCCCAGCCAACCCACTGCTGGAGTGTTACCATCTCCCTCCTCCCTTGAATGAGGATTACGGTGGGCTATAAAGGAGGGGGATTGGCTTCCTGCCATGCCAGTCATAGAAGACCAGAACACCCACCCCGGTTTCTTTTAACAAACACCTCCTTTAAATCCTTTACCAAACCATTTTTCTGATGACTTCACAGCTTCCCATCACACTGCGGCATGTCCAACCACATAATTTTTACTTCTGAAAAAAGTTCCAGGATCTACCCCATGTCAGGGCTGACTCCAGGTTTTTTGCCGCCCCAAGCAAAAGCAAAAAAAAGGTTCGCCCCAAGCACACGCTTGGGACGCTAGTGCCTAGAGTCGGCCCTGCCCCAAGTCCCTGGAGGATGAGTCAGTATCACTGTGCTGGCCTGCTCTGCCTCTGCAGCAATGTGATTGCCGCTCTACTCCACACCCTTTAAATCAGTATACCCCTTTCTCAGGCAAGCCAAACAATGTCCTCCCTCCCTCCGATTAAATACGGTGTGGTCACTGGGACTTCACTCACAACGAGGTGCAGCTCCGGTTGTTCTGTTGTCAGGACAAGTGGAGTGATTCATAAGGACAACCGAGTTCCTGTGAGGAGGTCTGGGCTGCAAGTCTTGACATTCTGTAGTCTTATAAGGGCACTCGACGGTCATTTTACTCTGGATTTGAGGATCAAAGTAGGGAGACAGCTGGTGATTGTTCAGGGCAGCTGCTCTCTTCCCACTTTCCCTGCTGCCAGGTGGTCTTTAGGAATTATATCGTTTGTTAATAAATATATAATAAATTTGCAGCCACTTGGCTAAATCTGGCAAAAAATCTACTACTTCTGCTCATCTTCATTAGGTCCCTGCCAGTTGAAATGTTGCACTAACATAAGCCAGGATTGGCAGGTGCATTGCTCACTGACTCTGAAAAACAGGTCAAGTGTATTGGGCCACATCTTGAGCTCAATACAGCGTCTTCAGCTCCCATGGACTTCAAAGAATTTGACCTGATCCCTCTCCTTTTCTGCTCCTTTTACAAACTCCATTGAAGTCTTAATTTCAAATCCACAATATTCAGCCGTGTTCAGAATGAGGTAAAACATGTGCACCTAACCCTAGATTGCAGTTCAATTCTATCAGTGCTTTGTGAATGGGTTGTTTAAAAAAAAAAAAAACAGTTACAAATTGCATCTACTCTTCATAGACATTTAATCAACTTATATTTAGATAATCAAATAAGGATCCGCATCAGCATTCCTTTTATGCTTTGAAAGTGGAAAACAGTGGTGTACCCACTTTGGCTTTTCAGGATCCAAATTACTGTTAAATTGTTTAGCACAGTTCATCTAATAACCTCCCTTTGATGGCTCCCTTGTACATGCCTATGGAAGTTAATTCTAATTAGAATTGCTGTGAAACTGTTTGGCATATGTCTCATAAAATCCTCTGCCCTCTGCCCTCCTCCATACTTAATATTTCCTAATTAACTCTGAAAAGAAAATGAAAAAGAAGAGACTTGCATATCAGTTTTTACGCAGACAAACATAGTAGAGGTCATTGCAGAGCACCCTCAAGAACTGCACTCATATACAATAATCAGTTAGCCAAAATGGGAAATGTTATCTCTGATATGATCTGAAAACCGATCTTCAGTTTCAAAGTCAGTGTCCTGCTGCTTAAAAATAGCTCAGCTAGAACCAGCCATCTAATATTCTGCAGTTCCTAATTTTGCTTTGAATCACAGAGCTTTATAATGAAAGAGATGGATTTGGTGCTACTGAATCACTGAGTCCATATATGCATTATCAACTTAAACAGAGTGTGGCATCTGCCCTGACACTTCTTAGATGAAGATATTTTTATGCATTTTAAGGACAAAACAGTGAATAAAGAAGCTGCACTGAAGGACTGACTAGGAGAATCACAATTAATCATTTTGCACTGGGATAAGAAGAATTTTCTGCATTTAGGTGTTAAAACAAAATTGAGATTATTATTACTCACTATCACAAAGTTCTGACCACCCTCACCAAGTTTCTCAGCCTGCTGTTAAAATTAATTTCCCATTGTCCTGCACTTACATTACAAGATCTTCGGAAGCAGTGAGTGTCTTTTTTTTTCTGTGTTTGTATAACACCTACCACAAGTGGGTCCTGGTTACATGACTCAGGCTCTTTAGTGCTACTGCAATACAAATTTAAAAACAAAAATGATAATAAACTATTAATAATATGAGAAAAGACTAGTCTAACTGTTTCTGGTTACAGATGAAGTAGTTTTTGATTACATTGTATTGAAAGTTGCAATCAAACACCCCTCAGTTTGAACCTGATATAGTCATAAGATGGAAACAAATGGTTATCTAAAAAGAATATATTTTGCAGGACTGATAGGATTTGTTTGTGTTTTGTAGTGTTGTGCATAGGGTCTAGTTGTACTTTAAATACAGTGTTCTGCATTGATCAACAGAAACCACAGTTACCAGATTAACTTCCCACTCTGACAAGAGGGAAAACTGGTGTATCAGATACCACTGTGAGGTAACTGGGATCAAATGCTGACATTGCAATAGCGATCACTATTTATGTTTATATGCACTTTTAATGATATTTTCTATGGAGGATTTAATGCCACAGTAAATCATTTATGGGGCTGAAATATTGCAGGATCTGGTTCTCATAATATTTCAGTCCTGGATGACTGAAATACTATGAAAAGACCAGAACTCATCTTATTTAGACCACATGCATGTTAATCTATTCTTTTCTGGTTATTATACTATAGCAATCACTGTGGAATTGAGCATCAAAACCAAAATTACTTAAAAAGAAAAAAAGATGCACACCTAAAACCAGAGGTATTTGGGTTTATGCAGGTTCTGGAGGAATCTGAATTTACAGCCTAAATGTTTGTACATCTACGACAGAAATGAAAGGGGGATGGAATTCCATTAGGTGTCACGTAAATGGAATTAATGTATATTAATCTAAAGGTCAAAAATGAATTTCAGCCAGGCCACCTTCCCTTTTGTCATACACTTCCTTGTTATTCAGAAACCAATGTCCGACTCAAACCTTAGGCATAATAATGTTTTAAACCATATACAAACCAAGACTCTGTTCCTACAATGACACCCAGGCAGGCAGATCCCTCTGAGTGTCTTTAAATACAGTTGTCACAGTGGGACTGGCCCCAAAATAAGAACAAACAAAAACATAAGAAAAAATCAGCTTCCAGTGTAGAAGAATGAAGTCAGGCTAGATTTCTTTTTCAGATGCAGTGGGGTCTTTGGAGAAGTTGCTGCTACCTTAAACAGCATTAGATCCTTATGTGGCTTTTTGCTCATCTATTCCCATGCTATGAAGGGGAATTCTTTTAAGGATGCTTACACCTCTTTGTCTGTCCAACCCGTTTATTGCCCCTCCAGCCTTGCAAAAATAAATTTGAAAAAATGTATGGATTTCCTTCTGTGTAAATCAAACTGCAGAAGGGTTTCTAAAAAGTCCTAAGGAGAGAGGAGTTTCTACCTCATCATGTGCTCTCCACATCAGGAATACAGAGTACAAAATCAGTGAGGAGTCCTTGTGGCATCTTAGAGACTAACAAATGTATTTGAACATAAGCTTTTGTGGGCTAGAACTCACTTCGTCAGATGCATGGAGTGGAAAATACAGGAGCAGGTATGAATACATGAAAAGATGTGAGTTGCCTTAGCAAGTGTGAGGTCAGTCTAACGAGACAATTTAATTAATAGCAGAATGCCAAGGGAGGAAAAATAACTTTTGAAATGGTAATGAGAGTGGCCCATTTCAGACAGTTGACAAGAAAGTGTGAGTAACAGTAGGGGGAAATTAGTATTGGGAAAATTAGGTTTAGA
Organism: Chelonoidis abingdonii; assembly: GCF_003597395.2. Classification (NCBI taxonomy): domain Eukaryota; kingdom Metazoa; phylum Chordata; order Testudines; family Testudinidae; genus Chelonoidis; species Chelonoidis abingdonii. Next base: position 36,988,557 of record NC_133769.1, read on the forward strand.
TTTTGTAATGACCCAACCACTCCCAGTCTTTATTCAGGCCTAATCTGATGTGTCCAGTTTGCAAATTAATTCCAGTTCTGCAGTTTCACATTGGAGTTTGTTTTTGAAGTTTTTTGTTGAAGAATTGCCACCAGGGCTGACTCTAGGCACCGGCACTCCAAGCATGTGCTTGGGGCGGTACTTTCCAAGGGGTGGCACTCCGCCTCCTTTTTTTTTTTTTCGCTTGGGGCGCAAAAAGCTGGGAGCCGGCCCTGAGTGGAAGTGAGCTGCGGTGGTGGAGGGCTTGTGGAGGGCCACAGGAAGTAACCCTCGAGGGGGGGCAGAGGAACCACTCCCCCCCAGCTCACCTCCGCTCCACTCGCCGCCTGCTCTCCTGAGCACGCTGCCACTCCGCTTCTCCCCCATCCCTCCCTGGCTTGCCATGTGAATCAGCTATTTTTGGCAAGCCTGAGAGGGAGGGGGAGAAGCAGAGCGGTGGCAGCACACTTAGGGGAACAGGAGGAGTGGAGGTGAGCTGCGGCAGTGGGGAGCGTGGGGAGGGCTGCAGGAAGTAACCCTCTGGGGAGGACAGAGGAACCGCTCCCTCCCAGCTCACCTCCACCTCCTCCCCCAAGCATGCCATCACTCCGCTTCTCCCCCTTCTCTCCCAGGCAAGCCTGGGAGGGAGGGGTAGGAGGAGAAATGTGACACACCTGGGGGAGGAGGCGGGGCCAGGGATTTGGGAAAGGAGTTGGAATGGGCTAGGGAAGGGACGGAATTCGGGTTGGGCCGGGGCGGGGGGGCGCGGGGAAATATTTTTGCTTGGGGTGGCAAAAAACTTGGAGCCGGCCCTGATTGCCACAAAATATTCCTTGCTCTGCAGAGCTTAGTGCTAGAATAGAGACATCGTACAGATTCTGCATGACAAGGCTATCATAAGCATCTATCCCAATTCTGAACCTTAGCGTCCAAAATGTGGGTGCCTAGCATGAACCTCCAAGCTTAATTACCAGCTTGGATCTTATCTCGCTGCCACCAGACAGGAATTACAGCACCTGCCTCGCTCTGGTCCCCCAAACTTTTCCTGGAGGGACCCCAAGACTCAGA
>NC_133769.1:36990230-37000928 GCF_003597395.2 Chelonoidis abingdonii
CTTACAATTTGGAAACAGAAGATTAGAAGATAGAAAGAACCTTCTCATAGCTGAGAGACAGACAAAAGACACAGACCCCAAAATTTCCCTCCCTGACTTTGAAAAATCTAGTTTCCTGATTGGTCCTCTGGTCAGGTGTTTGGTTCCCTTTGTTAACCCTTTACAGGTAAAAGAAACATTAACCCTTAGCTATCTATTTATGACAAAGGCACAATGAGAGCCAGGAAAAAGGGAGTACACCTAGTCATTCATTTTATCAGACGCACAGAAAATCTGTGATGCACACTTAAGGTATATAGACAATTCCTTGCTGCCCTATAATAAATGTCCATAGTTTATCATCTTAACCAATTTCTACTTTTGACCCAAACATTTGTAGTGGTTGGGGCCAGGTCCTCACTTATTTCTGCAGGATTGTGTGTTAGGTGTGTGTGTGATGGGGGAAATTCTATGTGATACTGGGATGTAGCTCAACAAACTTCACAAGTGATGATGTTTGGTTTCTTTACATAGGGGCGGCCTTAGAATGGGAAATTAGCTTTAAACTTGACTACGGAGTATAAATGGCCCAGATCTTCTACTAGTGTCAAGCAGCTTCTTTAAAATCCAAGGAACTACAGTAATTTACCCAGTTGAAAATCTGTCTCATTTATACAAACACGTGTCTATGTGCATGAATATTTATATGTGTATTTGCTGCAATTTCTTATAAACCTTCTCCTGCTGTTCTGAATCCTCTATCCCAGGATAAAACCTTTACTCTTTTTCTGAAAGATGGTTGCCTGAAGTATCACTAATAAAGTCACTAGTCACTAATAACAAATCAAAAAAGTCACATCACAGAGCTGATATATTGCACTAATACATCATCAAGGTAATGGTCTTTCCAAAATATATTGGAGCTATTAATCAGGTATTTGTGCTAGTGCTCCTACACTGTGAAACCAAAAAAAGAGAGTGATACATTTTACATTTCGGAGGTGTGTGGGAGGACAGATATGTGCACAACCAACACTGCCATAAATTATGACACTAGCAATTGACTTGCATTTATGAAGCTCTTTGGTGTCCAAACAGAAATCAAATTGCTTTATAAACTTTAAATATTTTCTATATTAAGATTATTTTTATTTATCCAGTCAATACAAACTCCTTGAAAAAACCCCAAAACATACAGGTCCCAGCCACTCTGAATATCCAAAATAACATGAAGGAAATACATACAATAATTAAAAATATATGTAATATATTCCACTCTCTAAATATAGGAGCATCTAGTTAGCATGGAAAGCTTAGCCAGAGGATGTTTACACATAGGAAAACTTGTCTGCAGAAAGGACTTATTACTTCCACTTCTTCTCCATGAACCCCTTTTTCCATTGCATATATTCCTCATGTTCCCTCCCCATACTCTTGCCCCCCAGTCCCACTTCTCTCCCACGACCACCATATCTGTCCCACTTATACCTCAAGCCTCCATTACTGGCTAATTCCAGCTCCCAGTAAAATATTTTTCCAGCTCCCCAAAACCCTAGTTGAGAGATTTGAGCATTGGCCTGCTAAACCCAGGGTTGTGAGTTCAATCCTTGAGGGGGCGATCTGGGGCAAAAATCTGTCTGGGGTTTGTCCTGCTCTGAGCAGGGGTTGGACTAGATGACCTTCTGAGGTCCCTTCCAGCCCTGATATTCTATGATCTGTTCTCACCTCCCCTGTGCATCCATGGCCAGCATATTCCCTACCTTCTCTCACTTTACCGATGGAGATTTGTCATTAGAGGCTTCCAAGCCAGCTCAAGGAAGCAATATATTAATATATCAGCTCAAGACTGGAGGCCTTTCTGGAAGACATGCTTTATTCAAATGCAAGTTATTGGCCTTGATAATGAATAACTGGATGGAAGTTCTGTAGCATGTGTTATACAGGAGGACAGACAAGAGATGATCTAATGAAATACTTCTCAACTGGAGCAGGTTTCAGGGGAGCCACCAAAATAAACTGGGTTCTGGCACTGGGCAGCAGGGCTTAGGAAGGGAGCACAACCTCCATCCCCTTAGTCACCGCAGTGGGCCACCCAGCCTGTCTGCACTGAAGGGGAACAACCAACAATTGCAGTGTCATTGCTGAAGAGAGATCTTCCCCTGACATCCAAAGCGATTGCCCCACAGCCATTGACTACACAAGCAGGCAGTAGCTAGCTGAGGAGACACACCACTGCTCTGCCCTGCTCCATCAGCACTTCAGGGAGCAGGACCATTTCAGGGAGCATGTGACCCCATGTGATCCCCATCCACCCATACGTCACCTCTCATTGGAGGTCTACAGGTTTGTCTATTTACGTTTAGGAATGTTAGGATATAAAAAGGTAGAGAACCACTGATTTAATGGTCTCTTCTGGCCTGTGGCTATGTCTACACTATGAGTTAGGAGTATTATTCCTAGCTTGTGTATATGTAACCCATGGGCTTAATAGGGAGATATCTTTTTAGGAGACCCATTTGGAGAAGGGAGGAGTGAGCTGTGTCTGGGTCATTGTTGCTAGGCAGATTAAGCACTCCACATCCAGAAGTTTCTGGAATTGGGTATGGTAGTTTTGGGTATGCTTCAATAGGTTGCCTGTTGCTGGAGTCAGAGTCCATGAGGTAAATCAGGGCAGCTGCTTTGCAGAAGGCCATGTGTCCTGTGTGAGTTGGGAGAAGCTGAGCCCAGGAGCAGAAAGCATGCTGTTGTCCCTAACTCTGAAGCATTTTGCAGCAGGTTAGTGATATTGTTAACCTGGTAACAGGGAAGCATGGGCAATGTTAATTATAGCAAGGGGAAATTGGGAAGGAAAAATAATATGTATTTTAATTGTACACTTTGAATTTTGTTTTGATTTTAGCCAAATTGTTCCAGTTACATTGTCTCAACTAGTGTGATTCAACAACTTTTCTTTAAGAGTCATTTATATTTTGCTTTTCTCAGTTTTGTATTTTCTTGTAACAGGATTTTCTTTAAAAAGCAACAAAGAGTCCTGTGGCACCTTAAAGACTAAGAGATGTATTGGAGCATAAGCTTTCATGCATGAATACCCACTTCATTAGATGCATGTAATGGAAATTTCCAGCAGGTATAAATATGCAGGCAAGAATCAGTCTGAAGATAACGAGGTTAGTTCAATCAGGGAGGGTGAGGCCCTCTTCTAGCAGTTGAGATGTGAACACCAAGGGAGGAGAAACTGCTTTTGTAGTTGGCTAGCCATTCACAATCTTTGTTTAATCCTGTCTGATGATGTCAAATTTGCAAATGAACTGAAGCTCAGCATTTTCTCTTTGAAGTCTGGTCCTGAAGCTTTTTTTTGCTGTAAGATGGCTACTTTTACATCTGCTATTGTGTGGCCAGGGAGATTGAAGTGTTCTCCTACAGATTTTTGTATATTGCCATTCCTAATATCTGACTTGTGTCCATTTATCCTTTTACGTAGAGACTGTCCAGTTTGGCCAATGTACATAGCAGCGGGGCATTGAGGGCACATGATGGCATATATAACATTGATGGACATGCAGGTGAATGAACTGGTGATGTTGTAGCTGATCTGGTTAGTCCTGTGATGGTGTCGCTGGTGGGCAGAGTTGGCATCGAGGTTTGTTGCATGGATTGGTTCCTGAGTAAGAGTTGTTATGGTGCAGTGTGTGGTTGCTGGTGAGAATATGCTTAAGGTTAGCGGGTTGTCTGTGGGCGAGGACTGGCCTGCCTCCCAAAGTCCGTGAAACCTCCCAAGGGTTTTCTTTAACTCTATGCACTTAACTGAGTGACTGCTTAATCAGTTAGCTGACTGGCTAGGAGTGATTTCAGCAGGGGAAGAGTCTGCATGGATTCCAACTGAAGATTCCTACAAGCAAGTGGAGGGAAGATGTTGTTTTAGACTCAGCAAACTGTATAGATTTGATCAAAGACTCTAACTGAGACTTAGATGAACAAAACCTAAGCTTTTGGGAACACTCAGGCCTCGGCTACACTTGCAAGTTACAGCACAATAAAGCAGCCCTGGGCGCCCTAGCTCACTCCCTGTCCACACTGGCAAGGTGCGTACAGCGCTCTAACTCCGCAGCTATAGGACTGCTGGTGCTCCACCTCAGCAAGTGAAAATATGTTTCCTGCGCCTCCGCTGGAGCGCCGCAGTGCCAGTGTGAATGAGGTGTTGCGTTACTGCGCTGCAATCAGCCTCCAGAATCGTCCCATAATCCCCTTAAGTCAAGTGGCCACTCTTGTCATTGTTGTAAAATTGGCTGCAGGAACGCAGAAGTGCCCTCTCAAAGCTCTGTTTCAGAGAAGCCTGCTGCTTATCAGCGCCAAGAAAAATCAAACATTTACTGTTTGATTTCAGTGAGTAACAGAGAGGCGGTGGGAGGAAGGGGGGTCTGAACTTACAAGACAACATGCTGACACGCTCTCAGCACCCCAAAAACCCCACTCTTTCTCCCCCTACATACACATAATACACTCCCTGTCACACTCCACCCCATCCCCCAATCTGAAAAGCACATTGCAGTCACTTGCATGTTGGGATAGCTGCCCATAATGCACTGCTCCCAATGACACTGCAAGTGCCGCAAATGTGGCCATGCCAGTGTGCTTGAAGCTGTCATTGTGGGCAGACTGCAGCGCTTTCCCTAGTGCACTCTGCGAAGGCAGGTTTAACTCACAGCGCTCTACATCTGCAAGTGTAGCCATGCCCTCAGTATCTTCTCACAGTATTTCTGTGAGGACTGAACTGTTCAGATTTTTCTTTATTTATGTTCATGTATAACTGTGAAGGTAATAGCTGTGGATTATAAAATAGCCATGTCATTCTGTAAAAAATAGATTATTATTTCTTTCTTTATCGTAAGATTTTATATAAAGTTATTTAATTACATTCATTTCTTTAGTTCCTTTTGAGACTTGAGTGTGAGGAGGTAGCCTCTATGCAATGCTTGCTGAAAATCCTTGGAGACTGAACTCTGGGTCTCCAGCTACTTTCTATGGGAATTGTTGTTGTTGTTATTGTTTCTTTAAGGCACTGGAGATGAGAAACGAAGTGAACTCTAGCCTACCTGAAAGTTTCATATATATACTTGATCTAGCTTGTTGAGAGCTAGCGTGAAAAGACAGAAAAGATTCAAGGTAAGGGAGAAGAATTAAAATGAGACTGAAAGAAAGTAATGAATGGTATAGCTCCTACTGCACATGCCTACTATGAAGTATAATATTGTCATAATAACCTACATTCATATAATGTGCAAAAGCCTATCCCAGGCCTATGCAATGCACCACTTAAGTCACCCTACAGCCCTATTTTGAGGACCTAAGTGGTAATCACTGCACAGGGGTGAGTAATGCTCACAGCTCTTTTCAGGCATAAAGATACAAATATCATGGCCACCAGCTAAACTAACACATAGGACCTGATTCATCAGAGTCTGTGGTGTCAGAAAGTTCATCTAGAGGAAGGTTGCAGTTGATTGGTACAGCCAATGAGTGAGATGGTGATGTTGACCAGAGAAGAGGCATGGCCAAATCTTCTGGGGAATGCAGTCAGCTGGGCTTCTGTGAAGCTAGAGCTACAAATTAAAGCTCTGCTCCCATCATGGACTCCCCAAAGATAGTGCAAACACTACTTGCCCTCCCACAGGAGGAATCATGGGCCACAGACTTCATTGCTGGTGCACAATAGTGCAGATTACATGCTGGTAGGAATCAAGCCTTTTAATTATATCTTTTATGGTGATTTGTGGTGACAAAATATTATTTTTATCTCTTTCCTATATATTCATTATTCACTTCAGAATCAGCTCCAAGCTAAGATAAATTTCAACTAAACCTTGAAGTAGAATCCAATTTAGATGTTCTGCTAATTCAGTAAAGCTAATTAACTTGGTTCTGCTTTTTGAATCAGATTGCTTGAATTTAATGCTTATGTTTGGTAAGCAGATAGATAAAGAGATAAATGGGTCACTGTATTTATGACTGCTCATTATTTCCTTTAATATCCATGCTGAATAGTGTAAGTTCTGATTACAATTAAACTGCTTTTATTCCATTTTAGCAGTAATTGACTGAAACAGACAATTTGTACTTTGATTCTGTCTTTTAAGTAATTGACGATCACAAACCATTTCTTGATAACACATTTAATCACTCAGCTCTTTTTGGATTGTTTAGCAATAGCTTCGTATAGTCTTGTTCAATGTAATGAGAGTTCCTATAGGATATTCAACAATTCTTCCTCTCCTTGTTGTCCTCTTTCCTCTCTCATTGCTCCTCCAGTGTTTCCTTCAGAGGAACTTCCTCATCCCTGTTCTAAGTTTGGGAGGAGGAGGGTTTCCACAGGGCTCTGTCTTTAGTCCCCTTTTCTTCTCCATCTGCACTTTGTCTTGGGTAATCACATCCTCAAACACAAATTCAACTCCCATCTCTATGCTGATGAGCCTCAGATCTCTGTCTCTGTTCAAGACAGGTCTTCTTCAGTCCAAACTAAAATTTCAGGCAGTCATTCTAACACCTTTTCATGGGTGTTTAGCCATCAGCTCAAGCTCAATATGGCTAAAACTGAGCTCATAATCACACCTCTCTGCTACCTTCTCTCTTGATTGCTGTATACAACACCACCATCCTGCCTGTCACTTAGGCTTGTAATCTGGGTTTCTTTGTCTCAAACCTTTCTCTCTAGATCCTCACATCTAGGCTATGTCTAAATCTTGCAGATTCTTTCTGCATTGCATTTCTGAGATACTGCCTTTTCTGACCATTCTCACAGGTAAAGCTCCCATCCAAGCTACTCTCACCATTCCACTTCTTAATTACTGCAAAATCTTTTTCTCTGGCCTTGAAAAATACAACTGTGTCCTACCTCCAATCAACTCATGAAGCTAGCTTCCATTGCCCACTTGTTAAATTTTAAACAAGCAACTTCATACATGTTGCCCCTCACACTTGAGAAAAGTCCTCTGCAAACATCTATAAATCTGCCTCATTATTATGCTTCAGAACCCTCCTCAAAACTCTCTTTTGTCATGATGCCTATAAAACAACTCATTGCTTAGGCCACAGGTGTCCTGAAACCACTGCCTTTTATGCTGTCCAGTACTGTGCCAGTGTTTCCTTGTAAGCCCCATCTGTCTACAGTGTCATCTGTTGTCTCTTGTCTTAGACTGTAATCTCTCTGGTGCAGTGACGGTCTTTGTGTTCTGTATTTGTACAAGGGGGTCCTGGTCCATGAGTAGGGCCCTTAGGCATTACAGTAATAGAAACAAATACTAATAAAACAGTTATTAAAATAAATGAACAAGCAAACACAAAATAACTTAGGGTAAGTTCAGCAAAAGGTTCACTGACTTCTGAGCAATACTATACTGACTTTACTGGGAGTTTTGAGCAAACCTGGGTTCAGTTGGTGATGGAATGCTGGAGAAATTGATAGCTTACATTCAAAGTAAGGTTTGAGTTCCTTTGAGGAACACAAAATAGAACTGTGTATCCTTAGCAATATTATTTTACGCCAATGACCTTATGAGATAATGAGGCCAGATCCTCAGCTAGTTTGCATCAGTACAGCCCCTTTGAAGACAGTGGAACTACTCTGATGCTACACCAGCTGAGAATCTAGTCCAGGTTGTTAGCCTTAAAATGTCCTATTTATGGTTTACTATTATTGCCACAGGTTGTTAGATACATTGATAATAATTTAGAACAGTGGTTTTCAACCTGTGGTCCTCAACCAGAGGGGTCTGCACCACCAATCAAAAATTTTTAAGGCTCTGCAAATGAAAAAAAGGTTGAAAATCACTGATTTAGAACAAAGCTGAGGGTCAGTGGAAGTTCATGGGATGCTACAAGAAATCTGCAAGTTTGACCTGACATCACAGTTTCCAAAATCTGTTTTTATCAGCCTCATTAATTACTTTCCTACACTGTTGAGCTACTCCTTTTTTACTGTATTAGGCTTATATGAATCCAAGAGTTTAAAAACATGAAATCATGTAATCTATGGCTCCCATGGCAGCTGTGACCAAAGTCCAACCTTAGGCAAATTGTCAAAAGTTTGGCCTCCTTTTTGCAGACAGTTTGCAGGCAGTTAGCACCTGACATTTTTGTATGTGTCCTTGAATTGTGGGTACAAATGCACCATTATGTGAGCAAAATAAAAAATCTAGGTAAACATAAAATCGTTTTACATTTTGTTAGCACATTTTTGTAATGAGACTAACAAAAATTGCATTTGGGATTTGGACTGTTACGTTGATTGGATATCCATTATTTAGGGAGTAATTTCAACCCATTGGCTGATTAGATGACAGAACTCTAGACCTCTGTCACTGGCGGGATATAGATTACAGACAAATACTATAGCATAAAGACATAATGAGAAGGCCATTGCATATATATTTCTTTATTGAGGCGATATTCTACTATGGAAAACTTCTTTTTAAATCTTTTTGGTTGAGGACCAAATAGACTAGCTGCTACCTGTAAAACTTTTCATATATAGAGGGCAAATATTGATGCAAAAGTGATTAGTAATAAAATTATTATAATTTATTTCTATAATGCTAGGTTGTTATACATTTTTATGTATGTTAAATTTCAAGAAATACAGATAAGCACTTTTATATCCATGGTGCTTGGAGAATAGTGGTTTCTATATTTATTTTTAAACTTCTTTTTTTATTAAAAGAAATGTTGAAGCTAATTAAAGAAAATCCTAGGTAATTGCTGCTTTCTCTCTATAAATGAGATGGTTGAAGGAGATGAGACGATTCAAGGCTAATACTTCCCCCTGGCCAATAGATCTATACTTAACACCTCCAGGTCATATTGCAGAGTCTGGAATACAGTTTTATAACTTCTATTTTGTTGCAATATTCAATATAGTTTATTTCACATAATGTTCAAAAGAGATATTTGACTATTAAGTATTCTCATTTTGTCCTTGTATGGAGTGTTTAATAGGAGGTTTAATTCTCAATTATGAGTGAAGCTACTAATGATCATTATATTGGGAACTATTTGGTTAAAAAGCAGGAATGTTTTCTCAACAATCCAGATTCCCCATTAGTAAGGAATGTGAAGATATTCTGTTTAAAGGGACCTCAGAAAGAAGAAACATATAGCCCTTGGTTTGACTAAATCACAGATCCTGAGCCTGTAACCTCCTCACTCCCCCATCTCACCTTTTCTCTTCATAAAGAAAAATCTTCATTTTAAACCCATACAAAGAATTCTTGAAACATACTTAAAAAAGGATTCCTTTTATAAACAGTCTAAAGTTTTCAAGTAACTTTAAGGAAAGCATTTATAGATATAAATTGTTTTGTAGAAAATCTTAGTTTAATCCTTAAATATATAGAAATGGCATACGCTTCTTTGAGGTGTTTATTTGCAACTGATTTATTTTTAAATGCAAGCCTCATCATAACTGCTTGATTATATAGCTATTGCTATATCAATAGTAAGATGTTTTATAGTAATTAACTAAATATAGTAATAACTAATACTATAACTGCTTACTAAATAAAAGAAGCTATTGAATGTAAAATACTGTTATTAACTGGAGAACTAATTTTCTATCTGTGCTTGTTTTGCTTAGTTTTTTAGTCACGGAGTCCCCTAAGACGTAGTAAAAAACCCAGGTGACTAAAATAATGGGAGTCATGTCTCTGAATGGGCATTATGAAAGACAATTACTAACATTAGACCCCTCTCATTCCTTGCTTTTCTACACTATAAGTGCTAACAATTTTATGGAATACAATTACTTGGCACTCAATAACTTGAAATAGCCCTTTCTACCATACACCTGTTAATAGCATCCTTTTTGAGAAGTGTTGGATAGTGTGTAAAATTAGTTGATATAATTTAACTAATTACAAAAACAGCAAACGTCCACATTCCCTGTGAATTGTTACTTGTCAAAGCTTAGGAGTGCTTGTGGCACCTTAGAGACTAACACATTTATTTGAGCACAAGCTTTTGTGGGCTACAGCCCACTTCATCAGATGCATGTGGAAAATACAGTAGGAAGATATACTGTATGTATATGCTATATATACTGAATATGTACACTATATATACGGAGAACATGAAACAATGGGTGTTACCATACATACTATAAGGAGAAGAATTATAACGTTCAAAAACCAGCTGGAGAACACTTCAATCTCCCTGGCCACTCGATTACAGACCTAAAAGTCACAATATTACAACAGAAAAACTTCAAAAACAGACTCCAAGGAGAGACTGCTGAATTGGAATTAATTTGCAAATTGGACACCATCAAACTAGGCTTGAATAAAGACTGGGAGTGGATGGACCATTACACAAAGTAAAACTATTTCCCCATGCTTATTCCCCCCCATCTCCCCCACGGTTCCTCACATCTCCTTGTCAGTTGCTGGTAATGGGTCCTTTTCATTACTACTACAGACAGTTCTTTTTCTTTCCTGCTGATAATAGCTCACCTTAACTGATCACTCTCCTTATAGTGTGTATGGTAACACCCATTGTTTCATGTTCTCTGTGTGTATATGTATATTTGTGTATATATATAAATAAAAAATTGCCCTCTCACCCCTATGGGTGGTATGTGTCTTCCTCAACCTCGGGTCCTCTACCAGAGGCCTGGGAGTTTGAGGGTTCTGCGCAGTATCTTAGCTGTTCCTAGCACTGCACTCTTCTGGACAG
>NC_133769.1:37003824-37191603 GCF_003597395.2 Chelonoidis abingdonii
TTGGGTAACTAGCTGTTTCTCAGTAAGTGTGGATGTAGGTCTTTTGTCCATCCATAGTCCCCTCATACATCCTCTCTCATTAGGTCTACTGTTGTAGTAGCATTCCATCAATTCCAAGTTCTCATCTATGAATGGTTTGTTCCAGTAGCCCACTTATCGTCAGATTGTCCTGGTTCCTCAACATCTGGCACAGACCTTGTTAATCTGGGCCGGCATGACTCTCCTAGTTTGTGTCACTCTCATATTTTGACATAGGTAGGTGAAGGGTTAGGGGGTCTTTTGCACAAGGATCTCTACTGGAAAGCTGGGTACCAACCGGGATTTGAACCCCAGTCTCTCGTATCAAAGGGCTGCACTCTTAACCACTACACTATCCAGTCGCACTGGATATGTATATAATCTTCCTACTGTATTTTTCACTACATGCATCCGATGAAGTGGGCTGTAGCCCACAAAAGCTTATGCTACAATAAATTTGTTAGTCTCTAAGGTGCCACAAGTACTCTTGTTCTTTTTGCGGATACAGACTAACACGGCTGCTACTCTGAAACTTGTCAAAGCTTGTGTCTCAATTCTTGCACAGAATAAGAGAACAAAGTTAGAATGTTACTATTTTAATGAACTTTAGGAATCAAAAGGGAGAAGTGACATGGATATTTTATTGAGCTTACCTTGGTACAATGGCTACTAAAAATTCTGTCTTCCTTCTCCCCTTCACATCATTATAAACTACCCAGAATTTATACTTAACTCAATTGAAAATAATATTTCACCTCTTCTTTTTATTCATTTGGGTTTTGAAATTAGAAAAACAGAGCATAAAGACAAATCTAAAATGGACACGTTCATTCTGAGGTAAGGCAAAAATAGTCCATAAAGTTCCCATTAACCTAAATGTTAGGAACATTCACTTAAGCTTTGAGTAGATTGTTAACTGAGTTCAGCAGCAGGGAAGACCACAGTTGATCAACTCTGACTTCACTAGTAGTTACCCAGGAGTTAATATGAGTAACTTACATTTTAACCACTTGTATTTCCCTGGGTTTTCAGTAAGATAGGTGTGACAAATATGAAGTTATGCTCTTAGTCTAGCACTATGCAATATTGAAAATGGCACACACGCTCTGCAGTATACAAATAATAATGTCCTGACTTAAATAACAAACCATTAAGGAGATCACAGAATACTAAAAAGGCAATCTGTATAGAGGAAATATTTAATAAAATGGTATAAGCTCTTAGCAACAGTGTCTGCTTAAAAAAAGTCCTGAGATTTGAGTCAATGATTTCTTAAATAGTAAGTACTACTTGTAGACTTACAGTGAAATTGATTTAAATCATCCACAACCATGACAAACATACACAATTTATCATGAAAGTAGTGATTAGGCAGGTAACATACCAAACTCATGCTGATAAGGCTGAATCTGACACAAAAAATAACAATAATGTAAAATCCCCACAGAGAGCCTACCTCATTATCCATGATAAAACTCAGATAAGAATACATTCAGATCTCAACAAAACTTTTTTCAAAGTCATTAACTTTGAAAATTAGAAATCAGTTCAATCCCAAGGCAAGTGTAGACACCAGATTAAACATAAGTCCATTTACACATCAGTTTCCCCCTGTTTCCCTTTTTGTTGTTGTTGCTACATTCTGAACATGCACATGTCGGAATCAGAATTTTCTTCCAGAGTCTAGCAGTGGGGAGCCTATGAGCTAATCAGCTTCGCCTCACCACTAACTGTGACTATAGTCTGTGTGAATTAAATGGAGGCATTTAAAAGAATTTCGCTAGCTAAGGAGGCATAACACAAATTGTACAAAGGGCAATTTAGAACTTGAGAATGGATGAAGACATGGAGATGTCAGTCAAATATTCAGAAGCTAAATCTTCATTTTCCACTTGTTTGAACTCGACGCTGATTAGCTTTTCCTCTCCTCCATCTGCTTTATAGGGCACATTATTAAATGACAATTGTTAGCTGGCTTACTTTTGTCCTAAATGAATTACAATTGTCAACAGTGATAACAGAGGTGTGATGGCTCTATTTTTAAAACATTCAGGCAGATATCTTGCTTTTCTTCCCCACACAAATCTCCCAGTGGCTGGGAGTTTGGAGTATATAGGGAATGTCAGGTCCATCGGGTAATAATTAATGAAATAACATGTCACTTATAAGGGTGCTTGTCTTCACTTACTCCCTCTTTTCTTTCTAAAATCCCAGTAGAGGTTCATATTTTAAAATCCTGTTTAGGGGAGTTGGATATTCTAGGATTTCTTTCCCCTAACTGACTCCTATTTAGTCTTACACAATTCCCTCAAAGCAGGCCAGGACAGCAAAAGGAAGCTGCACAACTGAGTTAAATAGTTGTAGGACTAATACTGTTCAACATATTCATAAATGATCTGGAAAAAGGGTTAAACAGTGAGGTGGGAAAATTTGCAGATGATACAAAATGACACAGGATAGTTAAGTCCAAAGCAGATTGCTAAGAGTTACAAAGGGATCTCACAAAACTGGATGACTGGACAATAAAATGGCAGATGAAATTCAATACTGATAAATACAAAATAATGCACATTAGAAAACATAATCCCAACTTTACATATAAAATGATGGGGTCTAAATTAGCTGTTACCACTCAAGAAAGAGATCTTGGAATTACAGTAGACAGTTCTCTGAAAACATCCATTCAATGTGCAGCAACAGTCAAAAAAGCTAACAATGTTGGGAATCATTAGGAAAGGGATAGATAATGAGACAGAAAATATCATATTACCTCTATATAAATCCATGGTACGCCCACATCTTGAATACTGTGTGCAGATCTGGTTACTCAAAAAAGATATATTGAATTGGAAAAGGTAGAAAAAAGGACAGCAAAAATTATTAGGGATACGGGATAGATTTCATATGAGGAGAGACTAATAAGACTGGGACTTTTCAGCTTGGAAAAGAGATGAGTAAGGGGAGATATGATGAAGGTCTATAAAATCATGACTGGATGGAGAAAGTAAATAAGGAAGTATTATTTAGTCCTCATGGCACAAGAACTAGGGGTCACAAATGAAATTAATAGGCATCAGGTTTAAAACAAAAGGAAATATTTCTTCACACAGTCAACCTGTGGAACTCTTTGACAGAGGATGTTGTGAAGGCCAAGACTATAGCAGGGTTCAAAAAAGAACCAGATAAATTAATGGAGGATATTAGCCAGGATGGGCAGAAATGGTGTCCCTAGCCTCCCAGAAGCTGGGAATGGGAAACAGGGGATGGATCACTTGATGTTTACCTGTTCCGTTCATTCCCTCTGAAGCATCTGGCATTGGCCACTGTCAGAAGACAGGATGCTGGGCTAGATGAACCATCGGTCTGATACAGTATATCTGTTCTTATGTTATGTAGGATTAGCCCCGTACCTAGCCGCAAATGCTAAGCAGAATAAAGCACCCCACCGCCAAAGAGCTGCATTAATTTTGATGTAGGCCAAGCACCTCACACATAAAATACTCAGCAGGAAGGGGAACGTAGAATGTTTAGAGCATTCACCAATGCCCACCCTAGGGCGTGGCAGAAGAGGACAAGAACCTCTCAAACTGCCTCAGAAAAGGGGAAAGGGGGCGGTGGAAAAGAGGACAGGACAGCCACATTTAATATGAGCCTAAACATGTTTGGATAGTAATACACTGTTTGTATCAGCTCTTTGGTCTCTTTCCTTTCCAGCTGTGCAAAGGGCCTGGAAAAAGTAACTTTAACTGATCAGCTGCAGATCTCTGGTCTGGTTAGAGCTGCACCAGAGCGGTTCCTCTTGCCTACAATCCTTGACTGGCATTGCTATCGCTAGTTTTGAAGTGTAGGGGTACCATTAAAAACATCTAAGTATCAAGGCCCTGAAACTGAGATACCCCTCAAAACGCATTCACAGGAACATTACTAATGAAGTTTCTTTGTAGTGAGTCCCCCAAAAAGCTGGACTTTGAATTAAAAGGGAAACTGTGTGTGTGTGTGTCTGTCTGTGTGTGTGTGTGTCTGTCTGTGTGTGTGTGTGTGTGTGTGTTTAAAGATAAGAAATGTTGACATTAAAGAGTCATCATGTTTTCCATAACTTCTTCTCCCCTTTGTAATACATTAATACATGTAATACATGATTTGTAATTATGTATTGTGAATGAATACAGTTGAGGTAACACTTAGGTCAAGGCTTAGGTGGCATAAGTGTGGTTTTGCCATTCTTCTTTAACATAGATTTTCCAATATGCTTAAAGTGGTAGCGCTAACAGAACACAGGTGATGTGGTGTTGGCAGATGTAAGTAAAATTATATACAAATATGTAACACCAGCCCCTTTTTGCTGGGAAGATGGGGGGGAGGGTGACACAAAAACATGATCCAGAAACTGAAGACCCAGCATGAAAAATACAGAAGTTGGGTAATTGAAGCTTGCACTTGCATAACATATGGGTTACCTGAAATCTGAAGGGTTTATGTGCTAAAAGCTGATTGGATAAAGATTAAGTAATTTGCAAGGTAGAAATGTATAACAGACCTAAGTGAACATGGGCCCAAACAGAAGAAACCCTAGACCAGAAACTGAAGAATGGGACTGAAGGCTCAGAGAAGGTGATCACGTTAATAGAATGTGGAAGAACTTCCTGGTGCCCCAAAATGTGGTAAATTTGGGCCCATTTACCAATTCTGTCTTGTGTGTTGTTATTTGTCTGGCATAAATATATATTCAGAAAGTATATGACAATACTTCTGACTGAATTTATGACTCAGTTTCTCAACTTTTTACTCTAACTGTAATTTCACTGAATTTAAGATAAGAAACCACTAGATTGTCTAGTTAGATCTGCTGTATACCACAGACAATGAAATTTCACCCAATTACCTTTAACTGAAGCCCAACAACATGGGTTGAAGTAAACCATGTCAGTCCTCAGGAGACTAAATTGTTGTGTGTCACAGCCAGAGAAACAGGAGAGACCAAAGTGCCACCAATGTCTGAAGCCCCTGCAATAGCAGGGAATTGATTAGGTGAGATGCCCAGATGATCCTAGCAGGTGACCGCACTCCATGCTTGAGAGGAAGATATAAAACTTTCAAGGTGCCTTGCAATCTGACCTGAGGAGGAATTCCTTCCTGACCCTAAATTTGGTGATCATTTTAACCCTATAGCAGGGGTCAGCAACCTCTCAGAAATGGTGTGCCAAGTCTTCATTTATTCACTCTAATTTAAGGTTTCGTGTGCCAATAATATATTTTAACATTTTTAGAAGCTCTTTCTATAAGTCTATAATATATAACTAAACTATTGTTGTCTGTAAAGTAGATAAAGTTTTTAAAACTTTTAAGAAGCTTCATCTAAAAATAAATTAAAGTGCAGAGCCCGCCGGACCGGTGGCCAGGACCTGGGCAGTGTGTCACTAAAAATCAGCTTGCGTGCCGCCTTCGGCACACGTACCATAGGTTGCCTACCCCTGCCCTATAGCATGTGAGCAAGATCCACTAGCCAAGCAGATAGAAAGGATTATCTGTTACCACATCAGAGCATTGAGACACTCAGTTTGGTCTCTCATCTCCAGCAATGGCCAATTACTCATGCTTCAAAGGAAGGCAACCCTCCTTCCCACCCCCTGCCCACCACCGCCAGCATACCCTGGGCCAAATGTGCATCAATGAAAAAGATGTCTTTCCTTAGCTCTGCAGCCAATTGGCTGAAACTCTGAAGCATGAGATCTGATTATTGTCATTGTCTTAACACAGAGCTACAACAGTTACGAACATTCTGAGGGAAATGCACAGCTCACTGTTCACTCCAGGACCCATGAACAGAGGTTATGAACAGGAGGATTCACAGATTCAAAGACTCCAAGCCCAGAAGGGACTACTATGACCATTCAGGCCATAGAATTTCTCCTAGAAACTGGATTAAAAGACCTCTAATTTAATTTTCAAGACTCCAAGTGATAGTGAGTACATCACCTGCCTTGATAAACTGTCCTGTTGTTTAATTACCCTCACAGCTAGGAACTTGCATCTTAAGGATGAATTTCTCTAACTTCATCTTCCAGATACTGCATCTTGTTATGCCTTTGTCAACAAGGTTGAAAAGCTGCCCTGCTGTCAGATCTCTTTTCCATGTGTAAGTAACTACACACAGTGATAGCAAGTCACCTCTCAGTCTTTTATTTTGATAAAAGGAATAGGTTGAGTGTCTACACTGCCCCTCTCAGAGCTCTCACCATAGGGTACTGGGGGATGAGGCACGGCCAGAGTGCTGCTGCATTCTGTCCATATTGACTCTTTGTGGGCCATTACCAGTTACTGCAAATTAAAGCATGCCAGCTGGTTCCAGGGCATAGGGGGTTGAGATTAAGATGTTATACCTCCATCTTTGTGCCCACCTTGATTTCTACACTTAACATTCCAACAATTGGTTCATTTAGTGCAGATCCTCAAAGGTATTTAGGCACCTAATTCCAATGGAAGTTAGGAACCCAAATCTATTTGACTGTCTGGGCTTTTGTGTTCATCTTTTTGCTTCTGGATGCCCCAAACTGAAAAGTAATCTAGATATAGTCAAACTAAGATATTACATTGATGTTAAAGATGAGCTTTTAGGTCATCTATTCTAGTCCCCATGTAGGTATGTCCTCTCTTGTATATTTACTTGATTTGTTCAGCTTAGGTATTAGTGTCATAATCTATGGGCATTAAACTTTTTCCACTGAGAAACTATCTCAGCCTTTAAACCAGTGTTGCTGTCAAACAGATTATCAAAATATTCATCTTTTTATAAAATCTTAAATGATCCTTGCCTTAATTTCATTGCATTATTTCCTTGTGCATCTCATTGTGCTATACTAAGATGTTCAAAAATGCAAAACCAAGATGTAAGCTATAATTGTAGCAAGTGTAGTGGCTTTGAGAGGTTCCTCCCAGACCACTTCAGAGGGAGGCCACTACACCATCTAGCTATCAAGAGTCAATTGGCAGAGGCTTAGCGAGGTAGAACATCAGTTAAGGGTCTAGGGCCCTAGCCCCTTGAGCGGGGATCAGGTAACCAGCACTCTGTCACCCAAGCTCCCTCACTTGGACAGATGGCAACCACCATCAGACTCTAGCCCTCTGGGCAGGACACAACAGCTAATAGTCTTTATCCCAGCTTCCTGGCTTGGACAGAGCACAAACAAACATAACCTTTGGCTGAACTAGAGTTCACTTCATTGACCTTTTCTAGTGCAAAAAAACAAAACCCCCTCCCACAGAAAAGTAGCTGGAGACCCAGAACTCAGTCTCTCAGGATTTTCAGCAAGGATTGCACAGGGTCAGCCTCTCCACATTCAAGTCCCAAAAGGAACAAAAGAAATTAATTTAATTAAGTAACTCTATAAAATCTTATGATAAGAAACAAATAAAAGTAATTTAATATTTACAACCTAACGTGGTTATTTTATAATCCACATAAATTATCTTCACAGTTATACATAAACATAAAGAAAATAAATTAAAATCTGAACAGTTCAGTCCCCACAGAAACACAGTGGGAAAAGCTTAGGTTGAGTTTACCTGAGTCTCAGTTACAGTTTTGGATGACCAAATCTTTGATCACACTCAGTCTGCTGAGTCAAAAACAACATCTTCCCTCCATTTGTTTGTAGGTCTCTTCAGCTGGAATCCATGCAGATTTGTCCTCTGCCTCTGCTGAAATCAGTTAGCCAGTCAGCTAACTGATTAACCAACCACTCAGTCAAGCATATAGAGTTAAAAAAAAACCCACTTTTTTTACAAGAAAATACAAAACTGAGAATAGCAAAATATAAATCACTCTTTCCCCATTACCACATTTAAAGAAAAGTTGGTGAATCATACCAATTGAGACAATTTAACTGAAACGGTTTGGCTAAAATCAAATGACATTCAAAGTATACAAGTAAAATAAAATAAATTATTTTTCTGTCTCAATTTCACCTTTCTATAATTAACGTTTCCCATGCTTCCCTGTGGGAGGGTTAACAGTATCACTAATCTACTGCAAGATTCTTCAGATTTAGGGAAAACAGCCTGCTTTCAGCTCCTGGGCTCTGTTTTTCCCAGTTCACATTGGGCACATGGCCTTTTGTAAAGCTGCCATCCTGACTCTTTCCCCTCATGGAGGCTGACCTGAGCAACAGGGAACCTATTGGAGCAGACCCAAAACTATGACATCCAATTCTAGAAGCTTCTGGATGTAGAGTGTTAAATCTGCCTAACAGTGACCCAGGCACAATTCACTCCTGCCTCCCTGAATGGGTCTGTTAAAGAGTTATCTCTCTATGAAGAATATAGGTTACACAAACACAGGTCTTCAGGCCTCAGGTGGGTAGCCTGTCCCCAGGGGTGGGGTTGGCAGAAGTGGATAGGAGGATCTACTTCACTGGGTCCCTTCCCAGGACCCTACCAGTGGCTAGTGATCCCACCACTGGGTCAGCAGGGATCCCACTGCAACATGCTGACCCAACTCCCGATGCCATAACCAACCAAATGTCTGGTTTCCCAGGGCTACTTCCTACTATAGTCTGTTAGAGGACCGCAAAGAATGGAGTCCTACATCTCCTCAGGGTACTTTGCAGATGGCAGTCTCAGCAGTTCATCAAGGTATTCAGCAGACTGAAGACCCAGCAGCTCCTCTGGGTATTCGGCAGATGGCAGCAAGGCAGAGGCATGTGCTTCCTTTGCTGATTCTGGCCCACCTGAGTTGGAGGCCTTGCCTGTCATACTTCCTGTCCAGCCCTTCTGCCAGGTCTGCCTAAGAGGTAGGCTACCCTGCTTCACTATAGAAAGGCAAATTATAGGGTAGATATTTTTGTTTTTAAAAGACTTTTCATTCCAAGAAAGAGACAAATTGGCTAGAGCCCCTCTGCGAGTCAGAAGAGTGAGAGCACACTAACAGAAGCAGAAGATAGATAAAATACCATTCTCAATGGTAAATGACCAGCTACGCTATGTAAGTGGAAAACTAATTTCAATCCTGGCAGAGCAAATTCTGCCTTCATTCCTACTGGTGAAACTCCAGGAAAATCAGTGGGATTGCAGACATGGAATTGACAATAGAATTTGACCTTCCGACCTGTGTAATTAATATCCATAATAGCAACCTTTTTATTTACAGTTCATTTTCGTGGTCATGAAAGCTACTGTATTAACAGTCTTGGAGACCTGAAACCTCTCTCATGCCATAGGTAAGACAGCAACAATAGAGAAAGTTACCCAACCTCTTCTCACCAACTGGGATTTCATCCCTGTAGTGATGAAAGTCTGTACCATCGCCACCGTATTTATTGCATGATTTTTTAAGATTCTCTTTTCTTGTTGTTGTTATTGTTGTTTATTAAAGTGTAGCTTAAAAAAGATCAGTGAAGATGGACTCATGATGTATTAGAGCTCTTTCCATTTTTAATTTGCCAACTTTCCTGAATCTGATACAAGCAGATTACTGGTCATTCCTTTCTTTCAGAATCTGTTTTGCACATAAGTTTGAAGATATACATTTCCTTAAAGTAGTCATAATGAAAATGTTTGAGGTAATTGTAAAAGAAATAATTATAGCTTACTGCAGTCAGCTGTGGTTTGCAGTTGACAGTCTTACAATGTATCTCAAATATACGATCAAAGTAAATTAAGGTTTTATGCTTATGCTGAGCTTTTACATATGTTAAATATTAAAAATCACTATTAATTATTACTTGATCAACAGTAAGCTACAGTAGATGTGGCACGTATACAATATACCAGGGATCGGCAACCTTTGGCACACGGCTCATCAGGGTAAGTACCCTGGTGGGCCAGACAGGTTTGTTTACCTGACGCATCTGCAGGTTCAGCCGATGGCGGCTCCCGCTGGCCACAGTTCGCTGTTCCAGGCCAATGGGGTCAGTGGGAAGTGGAGGTCAGCATATCCCTCGGCTTCCCATAGCCTCTATTGGGTAAACAAACTGTCCCAGCCCGCCAGGGTGCTTACCCTGATGAGTCACGTGCCAAAGGTTGCTGATCCCTGCAATATACCATTCTTTGTTTGGGATATCTGTGCATAAATTTAGAGACAGATTTTTAAAAGTATTCAGCTATTGATTTCCCATTATCCATGATGAGGCCATATCAACAAGGGCAAGATTTTTCAGAAGAGACCAGTGATGTAGTGGGTTCCCAAGCTGATAAACTTTAAAGGGCGTTGATTTTGAGAAGATGTTCGACACTCTGAAAATCTGGCTCCTTTAAGATGCTTCACATTGGGGCCCTCAAAACTGAGACACCCAAAATAAAAGTCCTGGCCTTGTTGAGATTCTTAGACCTAAGTAATGGCAGTAGATAGTATATGGCCATCATCCTGGATAATGAACTTTTTTTTTCCCCCTACAGTGATATGTTTTAGCTTCTACCTTTCAGGATTATACCAGCACATGCCACTTGTGGCCAATATTACTAATTTTTCACTTTTTGAAAATATTTTCCTCCTCTCTCCTCCCCTCTGTCTGATTGTAAAGAACCAAAATATATCACCTCATACTTTTCAAGACAGAGTTAATGGCAGTGTGTGAAATGCACTAATGTCTAGATAAAGTACAGTACTTTGTGTCTTGAAACATCATGGGGGCCCAACATCTAAAAAGTTGTTGTAACTCAAATGATACAATGGAGAAATGCACAACACATTATAATTAAAAGAATGGGACAGATTAGATCAAATTGCCATCACAAAAAACATGCAGATGACTTGCCTCATGTGGCCATAAAGGGGCATTGCAATATCTTGGCTTAGCCTGGACATCTGGTCAGTTTATGTGAGGTTCTTTATGGTGCTGATTCAACACTAAGCATCTTTCTTTTAATTTCACCATTACTGATTTTCTAAAGTTCTGCATCATTGCCCCTAATTAGAAATGATAATAGGTTAGATTAAGATAAACCACACTAATTATTGTAACTCTGACTATTAGATGCCCCAGGAAGCGCCCAGGAGTCTACTTTGTGCCATTATGGGCTGATTTCATAGCAGTCTTATTGGCCCTGCATCAAACCTGCACCATATGGACAAAAAGGAGTTTACAATCACTTTCAAAAATACAAATTAGTAGTGCACTATATAAGCTAAAATTAGGATTTAGAATCAGTTGTTTCAGTAAATAACGATTGCACTAGTGCCATAGCAGCCTTGAAAAGTGCATTTAAGTGCATATATATACAGATTTCTTGTGTGGTAATTGAAAAGGTTTTTATATTGTTTTTCTTCAGAAGAAAATATAAACAGAAAGTATCATTAGGTATATGAAAAGATGACAGCTCTGGCCTTTTATCACAGGCAAAAAACCTTGCAGTTTGGTCTGAATGTCTACCTGAACTAAGAATCCTCCAAAATGAATTTAATACAAGGTGAAAACAGTCTGAAATAGTAACACACATTATTAACTTAATAAGGTAAAAATTATAAATTTAACGTTAAAATGTTTTAAAATATGATTGTTGACCCATTACAGCATGGGTAAAATTCTGCACTCAACTGCATCAGTGAAGCCATGTAACTCCGTCAACCTAGGAAAAGTTACTCTGCATTTACATTAGTGTAGCTGAGAACAGAATTTGTTCCTTAAATTCTAGTTTCTCTACAATCCATGTCAGTCTCCTTTTTTACTTTGAAATGTAAATGGACATAAGCCACAAAGTTCAGGCCTGGTTTGCTGACACGCCAAAATTTGGGATTATTTAGATCTGGTGTTGGCAAAATTTGGATTCAGATGTGGACAAACACTTATAGTCTGAAGTGGTCTGGGCCAGAGTTTTGTTTCAGGCGCCTTTATACTTTAAAAATGTTTGTTAGAAAATTTTAGGGATTGCATGTGGGACTGTAGCCTCAATATGGTGGTTCAGGGAACTATATTTTGCAGCACCTTCCTCTGCAGACAGACATATTTAATGCAAGAATCTGGCCAGGAATTAACAGAGTTCAGAGATGTATTATCTATGGATCTTTTCTCTGACTTCTACTCCACAGCCACAGGAGGCCCCAGCTAATAGCAGCAGGACTTCACTGTAAGGAACAATAAGATCTTTCTTCTAAAGCCTTAATCACAGCTGTACATTACCATATGGTAATGTCTGATCATTTTTAGAATAAACTGCAAGACCCACCTTTTCGATAAAGCATTTTCATCCTAATAGTAAAGTATTTTATATTTAAAAAATAATAACCACATACACCATAAGCAGAGGCTCCTAGAACTTAAGAAAGATGGAAAGCAGAATACTTCATGAAGGATGGATGCTATAGAAAAAACAGATGGATACTTATAATATTTCGGTTGATTAGACAATCAAATAGAGAAATATTTGCTGTAAGGTTATTTACGTGTCATCACTAAAGATGATCGGGGCTAGGAATATTTGTAAATAAAAAGAACAAAAACTGCAGGGCTGCCCAGAGGATTCAGGGGGCCTGGGGCAAAGCAATTTTGGGGGCCCCTTCCATAAAAAAGTTGAAATACTATAAAATACTATATTCTTGTGGAGGCCCCTATGGGGTGCCGGGCCTGGAGCAAATTGCCCCATTTGCCCCCCTTCTGGGCAGCCCTGAAAAACTGAACAGCACAAATACTATAGTTTTAGAAGTTCTTTATATGTGGAAATTACTACAAAATACATTAATGACACCAGGAATCTAGAGATAGAGGGACATTACCAACTAATGGAAAAGGGTGCTTCTAAGGCCAGGAAGAAATTAAAATGAAGATTGAGTCACCGGATATTGGGCATGGAAGTACCAGATATAGAACTTTCAATGATGCTGCTGTGCTAATAGACTAGGCGATGCAGACAGTGTTGTGTAATGTACTGTCCAGTTGTAATCTGCAGTGCAAATATCTGTGGTCTAAAAATCACCCTCTCCACTGGAAATTGACACTTCCAACTTCTTATCGTGCTGATCTTTTCTTGTTATTTTCATACATTGCAAGCTATTTTAAACATCATATTGGCTAATTCTGCTCTCAGGAACAGAGGGATAAATTTTAAGTCCATTTATTTCACTGGAAAACTTGTTGCGTGTTATTTCCAAATATGAATCTATGTAAAAATCCAAATAAATATTAATTACAGCTTTCAAATCCAAATCTTAGGAGCAAAAGCCATATATAGGATTTCTGGGAAGGGCAAAGAGATTTGTTGGGCCTCTCTTCAAAATGTTTGAAGTCCTCAAATTGAAACTCATTTTAAATAAGAAAGGATTAGAAAGAGATGTGTGGATTGATGCCAGATTCCTCTGAGGCTATAGAAATGCAAGCAAGATGCTTTAGGTGCAAATGATGCACACATATAAACATTTCCCAACCCCACCAAGGGACAGTTCTCCAAATAAGCCATTAGGACCACAACCCCTGGGATGTTTTCTATTATTTTGTTTTGTTTTTATGCAAACTGTTGCATTTTAAGATATCTCTTTTTTTCAAATAATTTAACTAGAGACAGAGTAGCCAGAAATATGAATATAACATATATACTCAAAAGAAGCTTTCCATCCCACTCCTCTACACTGACAGTGATAACCATGGAAACACAACAAAATACATCAGCATAAACAAATTATATAAAATTAAGTAACATAAAGGATGGATGAGCAACTGGGCCAAACCTGAATGAGAGGCATTGTGACCAGGCGCAGAGGGTCACAGCACCTGTCAGATTTGGCATTCACAGTGTGGGGACTGACCTGCCTGCCCCAAATAGGCCTTGATCCCACAGTCACCACTACCGGGGCATCATTGCTCTGGGCCTCAGTCAACCTTCCAGGTTGAAAGTCCAGACACAGATGTGGAGGTGGCGAGTTGAGGATATTGCTCCCACTATGACCCTCTGAGGTAGCCTGAATGTTTTCCCCCAACTTCCCATCTGGCTTAATGAATCAGTGATGGGACCTCAGAAAGAAATCTGGGTGCCCTTGGCCATTGGCTTTGCGGGACCCAATGGGCAGATGTGGCTGGCTATATGGAGGATCATGAAAAAAAGCGAGTTTATGGAAAATCTTGTGACAAGCTTTTACCCCTAGTTACTGGCTGATGATTTGAAAGCTATCTTTATAATAAAAGAGACTGGAAAATTATTTTTAAAGAATGACAACTAAGACTAGCATAAACAATTAAAAGTACCACAAAATCTGGGGATTGGCAAACACAGGCTTTTTTTGAGCCTCAAAGCCTCTACTCATCCCGTATTTGAGTACTTTAGCAGCCTGATCCAATATCCACTGGTGTCAAACGTTTTTCCACTGATTTGAATAGGCTTTGAATTAAGTCTTAGAGGAAGAAAAGATATAAGACGCAAATGTGGGGGAACAGACTTACTTACACATGGGTTCCTTTCTCCTCCTTTCAGCTGGGTGTCTACGTTTACTCATTCGTTATGTAGTAAACCCCTGAATTTTCAAAGAGTTGTCTGGAGTTTAGTCATAGAAATCCCTGTGACTAACAAGGGAACCACTTATGCCAGATTCTGGAGACTTTATTTAAACCAGTGAGTCCTTTCTCAGGCAAGTAGCCCTACTGAAATCAGTATGATTATTTGAGTGAGTAAGTCCTTGCTATAGTGAATAGGATTTCCACAATCAGTCTTTCAATGTCCCTCTTAAAATGTAGGAGCAAATTTCTGTTCCATGTCTAAAGAGCTGCTTTCTTCACCTTAACATGAACTTCACAGCTAACCTGATAGGTGTATTTGATCACATGCAGAAGCGCCCTAAAATATAATCTGCTTCCAATTTCTCCTCCCTGCCACCTTGTTGTTTTTCTGTCTATAGTGGAACCAACACACTAATAATTTATAATTTTCAATAAGAATTATTAGCTGTGTGTCATGCTGTGATCTGATATAATGCATCTTATTTGCCTGGGAAGGAAGGTAAAGTGATATTTCTCTGTAATAAAAAAGTTAGCTATCAGCACCACATGGACATGGTGGTGTCAGCTGTGGTGTATTGTCTCTTCAAAACAAATCTGAAAAAAAAAAGACTATGAATATACTAAAAATCAGAAAGATCAAATTCCTATCACATTGCATTATGTTCTGGCCCAGATCAGGTTTGACCCCATGTGAGTGAGTGTTTGGACAGAGAACACAACAATCCTTCACCTCTTGCACTTCTGCAGAGAGGCTAGCACTCCGTTCCCTGAAGGGGCAGGGTGAGGGCCAGACCATGATTCTGCTCCTACTGCTCCGCTGACTCTGGTGGCTGAAACTAGCAAAACAGCTGCAAAAGCAGTTTGACCAGGCATTGCTGCACTGGGAGGGGAGCAGGAAAGATGGGCCCAGCCAGAAACTCTGAATTGAGACCTGAGCAGGTAAACTCCCATCTTAAGACATTAGGAAGGAAACTACAGGGAGGAGGAGCCAGTCAGCAGAGAGTAGCTTCAGAAGCGGTTTAAGGAGGGACCAGATGACACTGCGATTCTCAGACTGCCTTCGCAGATTTCAGTCTTGAATTTTCCCTCCCCCTGTGCTGATTGGCTCTTTTCTTTTACTCCTTCATCTCTCACAGTCTCCAAACAACCCGCTATCTCCTGTCTCCCCTGTCCTCCTTGTTTTAAGTGAATCCCCTCCCAGCTAACCCCCAGGTAGAGGATTTCAGTAACAAAACAAAACAATCAAACAAAAAACACATGACACTAACATGAAGTTTTCAAACCATCACATTGTTCACCCCACTTGTACGTTCTAACTCTTTCCCTTACCTTTCATCTCTGTCATCTGTTTAGAACAGAAACTCCCTGGGACAGAGGTAGTCTCTCATTCTATGTTTGTACACTGCCTGCCATAACGAAGCCCTGTTCTCAGCCAGCCCCTCAGCACTCCCATAATAAACACAATAAACAATAACAACAAATACTCCACACCATCCTTGCAAATGAACATGGCCTAGTGCTAAGGGAGACACATTCTTTACAGAGTGCTGAAGTCAGAGATGAAAGTAAGCCGGTACAAGCCAGTACGCCCAGTATCAGCCAGTACAAGCCGGTACAAGCTGGTATCAGCAAGAGCCAGTACGCCGTGCCAGACTGCACCAGCTTTCGCTGTGGGGATTTAAAGGGCTCTGGGCTCCCCGCCGCAGCGGGGAGCCCAGAGCCCTTTAAACACTCCCCCTCTGGCTCCGGCGGCTGGGCTGGGGCCGGATTTAAAGGGCTCTGGAGTGCCGCAGCAGCAGTCAGCCTAGAGCCCTTTAAACCCCCTGCTGCAGCTGAGATTTAAAGGGCTCAGAGCTCCCTGCCACAGCTGGCAGCCCAGAGCCCTTTAAACCCCCTGCCTCCGGCTCTGGCAGCCGGGCTGGGACTGGATTTAAAGGGCTCTGGGATGCTGTGGCAGCAGTCAGCCCAGAGCCCTTTAACCCCCCCGCCGCAGCTGAGAATTAAAGGGCTCAGAGCTCCCCCCTGCTGCGGGCAGCCCAGAGCCCTTTGAAGCCCGACCGTGGCTCCAGTGGTCAGGCTGGTGCCAGGATTTAAAGGGCTTGAAGCTTCCCTCAGCGGCAGGAGCTCTTGGCCCTTTAAATACCTACCCAAGCTCTGCAACGCTCAGGGTTCTCCATGGCAGCCGTAGCCCCGAGCCCTTTAATTTGCCCCTGAGCTCTGCAGCTGGGGGGTCCTGGTTGATTTAAATGCCCTGGGTCTCCCAGCAACAGCTAGTGCCCCAGGGTCTTTAAATCTTGAGGCCATGCCCCTTCCGGATGAGGCCACGCCTCCTCAGGACTCCGGCAGTACCAGTAAGTCCTGTAAGTTACTTTCACCCTTGGCTGAAGTGACTATCTGTGCTCGCCCACATCCCCATGAGGATTATTGGCTGAGTCATCCAGAAGTGCTTTCATGTTCTCTGGATTAATCTTGAAGAGCTGTGCTCTGGGGCTCAGACCAGTTTGCAGTATTTAAAGATATTCAGAATACTTTCTTTAATAAAAATATGCTGATGCCTTGTGGAAAACTCATCAAATCTGCTGAGCTATGTGTTTTCTGAACACGTCGCCCCGGCGCACACACCTATTTCCTCCTTTTTTTGTTCTTATGGGCATTTTTATAACAAGAGGATCTTTGAAAGACAAGGTGAGTGGGGTATTATCTTTTATTGGACTCATTTCTGTTTATGAAAGAAACAAGCTTTAGATCAGGGATCGGCAATCTTTGGCACACGGCCCACCTCTGTAAGGTTTGTTTACCTGCCGCATCCACAGGTTCAGCCGATCGCAGCTCCCGCTGGCCGCAGTTCGCCGCTCCAGGCCAATGGGGGCTGTGGGAAGTGGTGCAGGGCGAGGGAGTTTGTTGATTCATAGATTCATAGACTCTAGGACTGGAAGGGACCTCGAGAGATCATCAAGTCCAGTCCCCTGCCCTCATGGCAAGACCAAATACTGTCTAGACCATCCCTCATAGACATCTAACCTACTCTTAAATATCTCCAGAGATGGAGATTCCACAACCTCCCTAGGCAATTTATTCCACTGTTTAACTACCCTGACAGTTAGGAACTTTTTCCTAATGTCCAACCTAAGTCTCCCTTGCTGCAGTTTAAGCCCATTGCTTCTTGTTCTATCATTAGAGGCTAAGGTGAACAAGTTTTCTCCCTCCTCCTGATGACACCCTTTTAGATACCTGAAAACTGCTATCATGTCCCCTCTCAGTCTTCTCTTTTCCAAACTAAAGAAACCCAATTCTTTCAGCCTTCCTTCATAGGTCATGTTCTCAAGACCTTTAATCATTCTTGTTGCTCTTCTCTGGACCCTCTCCAATTTCTCCACATCTTTCTTGAAATGCGGTGCCCAGAACTGGACACAATACTCCAGTTGAGGCCTAACCAGCGCAGAGTAGAGCGGAAGAATGACTTCTCATGTCTTGTTTACAACACACCTGTTAATGCATCCCAGAATCACGTTTGCTTTTTTTGCAACAGTATCACACTGTTGACTCATATTTAGCTTGTGGTCCACTATGACCCCTAGATCTCTTTCTGCCATACTCCTTCCTAGACAGTCTCTTCCCATTCTGTATGTGTGAAACTGATTGTTCCTTCCTAAGTGGAGCACTTTGCATTTGTCTTTATTGAACTTCATCCGGTTTACCTCAGACCATTTCTCCAATTTGTCCAGATCATTTTGAATTTTGACCCTGTCCTCCAAAGCAGTTACAATCCCTCCCAGTTTGGTATCGTCCGCAAACTTAATAAGCGTACTTTCTATGCCAACATCTAAGTCGTTGATGAAGATATTGAACAGAGCCGGTCCCAAAACAGACCCCTGCGGAACCCCACTTGTTATACCTTTCCAGCAGGATTGGGAGCCATTAATAACTACTCTCTGAGTACGGTTATCCAGCCAGTTATGCACCCACCTTATAGTAGCCCCATCTAAATTGTATTTGCCTAGTTTATCGATAAGGATATCATGCGAGACCGTATCAAATGCCTTACTAAAGTCTAGGTATACCACATCCACCGCTTCTCCCTTATCCACAAGACTCGTTATCCTATCAAAGAAAGCTATCAGATTGGTTTGACACGATTTGTTCTTTACAAATCCATGCTGGCTATTCCCTATCACCTTACCACCTTCCAAGTGTTTGCAGATGATTTCTTTAATTACTTGCTCCATTATCTTCCCTGGCACAGAAGTTAAACTAACTGGTCTGTAGTTTCCTGGGTTGTTTTTATTTCCCTTTTTATAGATGGGCACTATATTTGCCCTTTTCCAGTCTTCTGGAATCTCTCCCGTCTCCCATGACTTTCCAAAGATAATAGCTAGAGGCTCAGATACCTCCTCTATTAACTCCTTGAGTATTCTAGGATGCATTTCATCAGGCCCTGGTGACTTGCAGGCATCTAACTTTTCTAAGTGATTTTTAACTTGCTCTTTTTTTATTTTATCTTCTAAACCTACCCCCTTCCCATAAGCATTCACTATGTTAGACATTCCTTCAGACTTCTCAGTGAAGACCGAAACAAAGAAGTCATTAAGCATCTCTGCCATTTCCAAGTTTCCTGTTACTGTTTCTCTCTCCACACTGAGCAGTGGGCGTACCCTGTCCTTGGTCTTCCTTTTGCTTCTAATGTATTGATAAAAAGTCTTCTTGTTTCCCTTTATTCCTGTAGCTAGTTTGAGCTCATTTTGTGCCTTTGCCTTTCTAATCTTGCCCCTGCATTCCTGTCTTGTTTGCCTATATTCATCCTTTGTAATTTGTCCTAGTTTCCATTTTTTATGACTCCTTTTTATTTTTTAGATCACGCAAGATGGTTAAGCCAGGCTAGTCTTTTGCCACATTTTCTATCTTTCCTACTCAGCGGAATAACTTGCTTTTGGGCCCTTAATAGTGTCCTTTTGAAATACTGTCAATTCTCCTCAGTTGTTTTTCCCCTCAGTCTTGATTCCCATGGGACCTTACCTATTAGCTCTCTGAGCTTACCAAAATCTGCCTTCCTGAAATTCATTGTCTCTATTTTACTGTAGTCTCTTCTACCCTTCCTTAGAATTATGAACTCTATGATTTCATGATCACTTTCACCCAAGTTGCCTTCAACTTTCAAATTCGCAATGAGTTCCTCAATAAGTTTGTTAAAATCAAGTCTAGAACAGCTTCCCCCCTAGTAGCGTTTTCAACCTTCTGAAATACAAAATTGTCTGCAATGTAGTCCAAAACCTTATTGGATAATCTGTGCCTTGCTGCATTATTTTCCCAACATATATCTGGATAGTTCAAGTCCCCCATCACCACCAAATCTTGGGCTTTGGATGATTTTGTTAGTTGTTTAAACAAAGCCTCATCCACCTCTTTCACCTGGTTAGGTGGCCCGTAGTAGACTCCAGCATGACATCATCCTTGTTTGTTACCCCCTTTTAGCCTAACCCAGAGACTTTCAACACTTCCATCTCCTATGTTCATCTCCACCTCAGTGAGTATTTTAAAATATATAAGGCAACACCTCTTCCTTTTTTCCCCTGTCTATCTTCTATTAGTACCATCTATT
Source organism: Chelonoidis abingdonii (assembly GCF_003597395.2). Taxonomy (NCBI): domain Eukaryota; kingdom Metazoa; phylum Chordata; order Testudines; family Testudinidae; genus Chelonoidis; species Chelonoidis abingdonii. The sequence goes on from NC_133769.1 coordinate 37,023,856, forward strand.
AGTGCTGTCACCTAATGCAAACAATTGAATGGTGGCAAAATGGATTTACCGGTAATTATTCCCAAACTATCTCCAATCTAATTTTAGTTGTTAGCTATCCACATGGGAGTTGTACCTGTGTAACTCAGAAGGGAATTTTTCCTTCTGTGTTTATACTGCACTCTCTTCATGCAATTAGAGCACATGACTATTAGAGAAGATCTTTGAAAGATCAGTGTCCTCAGCTCAGAGGTTAAACATTGCGTATTTGTATCATGCGATAAGATAGCTGGAATCATTGTTTTGGATGCTTCTGTTGCTATCTTTCCCTTGGCTATTTTATGTTTGTTTTCTGCTTGCTGACCGAAATTGCTGACCATAGAAAGTGTCTAGTTTTCCAAAGCATGTGAGCCATTATTTGCTTCAATCTTTGAACGTGAGTGCTAACAAAATACAGAAAATACACTTTACTTAGAGTTTCTTAAAGACCCCTGTTGTACACATAATGGGAATCAATTTTTATGGTCATACATGCTTTTATTATTGCTCCTGATGACATGATGTCTCTCTTTTTATCTCTGTTTCAAGATGAAGAAATTATAAAGTGGACAATCACATTAAAAATCTTTCCTTAAAATTGAAGTTGGGAGCTAGTGCAGACTAATGGCTGAGTGCTGAGATAGAGCCAGATCCCTTCTTTGTTAATCACAGTGAATAGTACCTTACTCCATGTGTAGGCCCATTGAAATGTACAGGCCAAACCAAAGAATAAGGTGCTACTCACTATAAGGGTGTCAGAATCTGGGTTTAGTGAATGCAAGAAAAGGAACATTGTGTAGTGGTTAGAACAAAGGGATGTAAAGTATAACTACAGCATATCAATCCTGAATCTGTCCCAGCTTGCTTTGCTAGACTGAAAAAGCTAATCACCCTCTCTGTGTCTAAGTGTACTCATCTGTAAAATAGGTTTAATAATACTTATCCACCTCAAATGGGTATTTTGAGACTTATTTAACAAATTGTTTTATTGCATCTTTAGATGCTTAGAAGAAAAGCACTTGATATTTGCACATTAAGTGGAAGTGAATTTGTTTTTCCGAATTTCAAACCCATTTTAACAAAGGAGATTCAAAATCTGGAATTTAACTAATTTGTTATCAAGTTCATATTATGGACAGGAAGAAAATACTGTTTTGAATTATGAGCAAGAAAAAGATTGAGCAAGTATTATCTGCCCCCAAAATAATCTGAGTGATTGATAACACCCAGAACTCCACATGCTTTTTCCATCCCTAGAGCAGAGTGTTTCTCATTCAGTATTATGCAGCTATGCACTTGCAGGTGGTGCTACCAAGAACCCATTCTGTACATTGGGATATAAAGAACTAAATCTTCAATTTAGGGGAGATATTCACTTAAACCCTGGTTGAAATGTGTGGGCCTAGTTGCTTGCACATAATTTTGAAAGCTTAAGCAGTTTAAGCAAATTGCTCAGATTCAATTATGGGGTGGTGTCGGCCGTTCCTATAGGCCTCTTTATTGGAGAAAGTTATTAAAGTGGGTATGTTTGTGCAATCCAATACATAAGTTTATTGTAATATATAACAGAAATGAGAAATCACTTGGCTGAGTCAGGCCCTAACAGGATAAAATAATGAAACAATTCTTGGAATTATGTAGCAGTGAAAAATAGTATATACTATTACTGCTCCAAGTAGGAGTGTACTTTGTTAGCTAAGTAAATTCCCTGTGGAACCTGCTGCTTCAGAAGCAGATCAACTCTCTGCATGTACCTGTAAGTGGAAAAAAAAATTGCAATACAAGTTGACAGACTGGAAGTCACTGGTGTTCCAGTTGAGTTCTCCCAACTGGTTATCTACTGAGAAGATGTGTGTAGAAGAGATGCATAAAGACTGGCAGAATAGGATGCTTAGCCATAGTGATAAATATGTACCACCTGCTTTCAGACCTGCATGGAGGTCACTTTAGGCCTGTGCAAATTAGGTGTGATATTGGCCTGTAAAAGTGTGAGCGGAATTGGGTTTCCAGTCTGCCATTCATTGGCTGCTGGGGTCAGCTTCTATGGTTCAAAATAGGCAGCCTCTGAGTCGGGTATCACTGGTGTAATTACTTACATGGCCCTGGGAGGGAAAACCAATGGTTGCAGAGCGGAAGACTTAGGTGAAGGCAGCAGAAAGTCAGGGCTGTGGACAGGTAGCTAGGAATGTTAAGCTGCAGCAGTTCTGTAGAACAGTAAATTTAATAAAGAGCAAGTTTAGTTTAATTAGAATGGGGTCCTCTCATGATTGTCCAGCATTTGGAACATGAAATAACTTTGGGTGCAGGGGAGTGGAAGAGTAAAAGCTTAGTAACTGGATCAAAATGTCAGCTCCTGTTTTGGGAGAAAGTAGTGTGCAAACAGAAGAAACAACACTGAGCAAGTGCTTATAGAACCACTGGGGATGCTATCAGTATCAGTAAGTCAGCTATGTCCACAGATCTTTGTCTGTTTTTTCACAGGGTAGTTTTGGTTTCCTGATTTCTGGAAACGTCATGTTCACATGAGGCATGCTCAGAGACAGGGAGATTTATTCAGGTTATTGTATCATCACTGTGATATCTTAGTTCCCAGCTGCATTGCAGAGGAGTAGCCTGTCTCTCTGTATGTTTAAGACCCTCAGTACCATAGCACCTTATATGCTTAATAAACATTAATAGGTTTGTCCTCATTGTGTGAAGGAGGAAAGGAGTATTCATCTTCCTCTAATGTTTAGAGCACAAACAGGGATCTGAAGCACAGAGAGATTAAACAACTTGCCTAAGGTTACATAGGAATTATGTGCCAGAGGCAGGAATTGAACCCAGGCCTCCAAAAAACGTCTCCAGTGCTTTAATCAAAAGACTAGCCGCCTTCTTTTAGCACGTCTACACTTGGGCTAACATCACATCCCCTTACCATAATTACTTCCACCCTTATAACAAACATGAGAACTATATTTGTAAAACCTACAATTTCCCTTCTTTGGTTTGTGTTCCGAATTCAGTATATAATAACTGTGGCACATATATTCCGAAATTTCAACCTACATTCCTTTTGTGAATCCAGGCCAAAATTTCTTGCATAAGCAATGGGACATTGACTTATATTTTCCCTCCCTATCACGTCATATGATGATACAGGTTCAAAGATATGAATTCTCTGGCCAGGAAACATAGTATATAGGGGAAAAAATATGGCTTTATTTTGTGTGATATTCCAGTATTACCTAGTTCTACATTTTAAGAACATATCTTATACATAAATTACAGCATCATTAGTCTAATTGATAGTTGTAGAAGTGAGCTGTGTAAGAAGACTCGTTATTATTCCAAAACTGTAATAGAAGTAATTCCCTTGTTACATGCCAGGATTTGCATTCAAGTGGTGCGTTGTGAGTCTATAGAGCTAAGAAAGTTGTCCTGTTTTTTCCCCTTCAGAATTATTACAACTGTGCACAAATCATTATGAATATTTTAATAAATACCTTCAGGATATTCCTCTTAGCGAGGCAGACAGTGAGCTGATTAATTTAATGCGTTTAAAAAGGAAGGAGATTTTTCAAAGTTATTACAGATCATATCAACATTTGGAGAACTGGGGATGTGAAGCAGGAATTATCCTGTGTCATACAGGCAGGAAACAGATTCATGTGCTGAAAGACTATAACGACCTTTGTTTTTCCAACAAGTAAATTAACAAGCACCAAGGTTAAATATACATAATCAGCAAATGTATGCAATTAACCAGGAAAAAAACCTTAAAACTGTGAAAATTTTAGAGATTTCAAAAATGGTTCCTGTTCTGCCTCAGAACAAAACTGAGACCGTTTGAAATTTTTCATGAAAACAAGAGAGAGACTTGACCATCACCAACAGCCCAGCAGTTAGGGTACTTACCTATGTGAGATCTATGTTCAAGACTGCTCTATATGGACTTGACACTCTGAGTTGATGAGTAAGTACCCTAGTCACCAGACTATTGACTTTAACAGGTGAGATGTCTCTGGTTTTAACAAGAAATTTGATTCTGGACCCGACAAAAGGTTTATTGAAATTTATATGATCCTGCAAAGAGTTTCATTTTTGACAAACTGACATTTTCTGATTAAAAAACATAAAAAAAAAAATAATAATCCTGACCAAGCTCTACTTGGGACTGGCTGAAACATGAGATTTCTGGTTATGAGAATCTTTGCTTTATCAACATTTGGTTTTGTTCTGAATTAGAAAAAAAGTATTAAATAAAGCAAAAACTTTTCCCCAAACCAGAAATTAAAAAAAAAAAAAAATTTTTGGGAATGCCAACACATTGTGTTTCTAAAATGAAATCCCAGGACCCTGGCAGCTGGGCAATAATTGCCCCCTCTGGCCCCTGCTGCACCTGCTACTGAGCACACCTCCTCCTGCAGCTAAAGAGCAGCAAAAGGAGGTGGCATTAGCTTACAACAGAGTCCAAAGTGCAAGCACATAAAGCCCCAGAGCAGCTAGAATATGCAGGGACAATGAAATTGTACTGCTGATCAGTGGAGGGTTCTTCAAATGCCATTACCAAGGTGTAAGAAAGGGCTGGTATGTGGCTGTGTGTCCTGTTTTCTTTTAAATATGTAGCATGAAACTAGGCTAAGAAAGGATATATCGTGGCAGAAGCTTTACAGTGAAACAGAGGGAGATGGAATAGCTTTAGGGATAATAGTATCTGGATTCCCTCCGAGACCGCTTTCCACTTGGTTTCCCAAGAACTCTGTTTGACTCCATACTTTGTCACTCAGGTATCTGTATTTAGCATATAGCAACGCTACACTCTGTTGATCAGACTTAAACGTAGTGATTGGGGGTGGATTCAGGGTACATCACAGCTCCACAGTTATCCAGAAACTCTCTCCCTTTATATACATTGCACATCTCGGTATATTTAGTATACATTGCATTACACCTTTTTGGATTGGTGTGGTTACTTTGCAGCAACCAATCCATGTGCAGCATGTTGTGTCTATGCATTGTCCATACTTGACGTACTCTTTACCTCATCTCAACATCCCTAACTTATCTTGTTCTTTGTTATCTTGTTTGTAGTAAATGGTTCCCTGGGTATTCTCCCTCTTATCTTAGCTGGTTCGGACATTTGGTCTTTTTAGCCTAATGATCTGTTTTCCTTCATAACTCTGTCTTTCAAGAAACAAGAAACCTCCCTCCACGTGTTAATAACTCAAGTCAGCCCAGGCCTCAGCAACATTTCTCTGCTTCAGTCCTATTTTATATTAGTGTTTGTTTCATCTGCATCTTATGCCTGTCTTTCTGTCTTTTAAAGTTTTTTACCCAGAAACACATGCCAAAGACCACAGTGGTTGTAATTATTTGAACCACCATCAATATTGGGCTTAAAATACAAACCAGGGGATGCAAGCTCACCTTCTCTGGTACAGGCCACAATGGTGTTTCCACTGCCTGAACAATGTTGCCCCAGTTGCTTGCTGCGCTGCTATTAGCTGGGCAATGGAAACCAATTGCTTTATTTTCTTTTGTACCAAATCACTGGTGTTAATAGTGACAAGAGATTAGTAACCAGTGACTCCCATTTAGTGTTGTCTGTCATGGCTTCTGGCACATTGTACTTTATCTGCACATTTGACCATAGGGCATGAGTCCCAATCTGAGTTTGAGAAGTGAAGTTCAGACAAAATCCATCCAGGCTCCCCTGGCAAGTGTGGTCCCCACTGAAAAGTGTGGTATCCCAGAGGACATACTGTGTCCCCAAGCCATACCATCTCTGTCTCTCTCTCTCTCTTTGATAACTAATTGGGCACATCCTCTCTCATTTGTAGTCAAGTTAATTTGTGCTGAGCACTTAGAGAATCATCTCTGCTAGATTTGTTTACAGCAGGCTTTGTATATTTCATCTCCTACTTGTGTTCCCACTTCACATGGGGATAATGCTGCTTATAGGTCCCATTCTCTACTGTACCCATACTGTTAACATATACCAGTTCTTTAGAATTCCCTATCCATCTAGGAATAGGAATCATAATTGGCATTGTCAAATTATTGGTGCCCAAGGTCCAGGACCTTCTAGCCTTGCAAATTGCAAATGTTCCTTTCTGTCACAGAGCAGGTATACCCCAATATTTCTTAACGCCAGGTCCTGTGGCCAAGTCCAAATAACCACTCTTCTCAGGACAGGTTGGCCCAATAGTCAGAGTCAATCTGATTGTCCTGAGTTCAGGGCAATAAGGCTAATGGGTTAAAGTATAAGCCATCACCCTTCTTCCCAGAGTGCTATGACCTAATGGTAAGAGCCAGTGGGGTTGTTCATAGATTCAGGGTAGAATGACCTAGTGGCCCAAGTCTCTGTCCTTAGTTTCAGGGCAACTTGGCCTATTGGCTCATGTCTATGAGGTGGCTCTGTAACTCAGGATAGTATTGCCCAATGACCTGAGTCAGTGGGCCTGTCCTTAGATTCAGGGCAGTATGGCCTACCGACCAGGGTCAATAGGACCACTCTTTTCACAGGGAAGTATGGTCTAGCTGTCAGAGTCAATGATAGCCCTTCTACACCAGGCAGTTTGGCCTAGCGGCCAAAGGGGAATGGGCCACCATCCAGGGACAGTTTGGCAGCTGGGCTAGGGGTACCCAGCCCTCCTTACTTCACCATATCCTAGCCCAAGGCCCTATCAGTTGTGAGCATACCCACCATTGGGTCAGCAGTGATCTCATTGAAACACGCTAACTCTGGCCTTGTCTACACTACAGGGAGAGATAGACCTGAGTAACACAACTTCAGCTATGTGAATAACATAGCTGAAGTCAACATACTTAGACTTACTTACCATGGAGTCCACACTACGCAATGTCGACTGGAGATTCTCTCCTGTTGACTACCCTTGTGCTTCTCATTCAGGTGGAGTCCAGGAGTCCATGGGAGAGTGATCTGTGGTCGATTTAGCTGTCTTCACTAGACTCAGTAAATCGACCACAATGCATCGAACCTCCAGTAAGTGTAGACAAGGCCTCTGTTCCCAGTATCACAACCAGATTAATGTCTGGTTCCCCTGAGGTACTTCCTACCCTGTCTTCCTATTCCATAGTCCACAGGTCCTCTGGTTCTCCAGGGTACTCAGCAGGAGTGGTACCCAGCAACTCCTGTCCCTCGTCAGCTTCCACGGAGAGCTGGGTAGTCTCTGTGGTCTGGAACTCCAGCAGCTTCCTGGTAGGAGTCTGCAACACACATCTTCTCTCCATCTGGGTCAGCGCAGGCTGAACTGGGCTTCTCCCTCTTAAACTGTGGTTCCAGTTGGAGCATGCCCAGCTGGGGAGAGGGGAAATGGCTTCCTCAGTCCCTAGTATGGGATTAACCTCTTCCGCCCACTGTGTGGCAGGTATATCCCATCACACCCCCCAACATTCTTAATTCCATTTTCTAATAGTGTGACCAGATAAATGTGCTGTTTATCAACCTTGTCCATTCCACCAGCTTTATTTCTTCTATTTCTTTCATTAGATGTATAACAAGTTTGGTAGAACCCCTCCTTTTCTAATGGTTTGACCAAATCAAAGCAAAATCCATCTACTAGTGAGTTAATCTTAAAGTTTAATCCCTCAATGTCTGAAGAATTCCATCAGGAGTCCCAACTCCAGTGCCACACAGCATTACCTTTTAGCTCTGTGGTTTTTGTGTCCTTTCTGGAATATGCTTCCCACTGGAGCCAGCCATAAGCAAATATCTTCCCTGATATGATTAGTAAAACATTTCTTATATGGGGCTGGGCAGGTTCCAGGCGACCTATATATTGTAATGTTTAAAATGCGTGGGAGGTGTATCCATACTACATCTTCTATCATTGCTTTATGTGTGGTTATTTGACAAAAAAGAGGGGAGAGTGTTGACCCCTGTGTTGAGAGGACAGTGGGAACATGTTGGCTCACAGTGCTCAACCACCCTCCACCAAACCAGCAAATAAGAATTGATGAAAATACCAACTATCCATCTGAATCCAGTGTCAGTACCGTCATTGTATATATGGCATACCCATAGCTCTGAAATACCAGTGCATGCCATAGTTCCTTACGTTCACATCAACCTATACTTCAGTAGCCACCTTGACATTGCAGACTCACAGCAACTGGAAGCTGCAGCTGATCGTCTGTCACGGAACAGTTCAGACCACATTCGTAGGTCTTGTAGGTAGCCAGATAGGACACCCACTCATTGCATGGTAAATCACATCATGCTTCTATGACCTGAAGCATGGTGCCAGGCTTTTTTTCACAAGACCGGGTGAACATTAATCATTGGCAGCATGCCAACATCTCTAGCCTTCTAAATGGATAGGAATGACCCAAATAACTGTAAAAATTTACCAGTGGTCTAGTACTGCTCCAAAACACAAAAGTGCCCGCAATGTTGGAAACCACCAGCACTGTGTGGATGCAGATGTGCAAGATAAAAAGGGAAAAAAATCATTTCTCGCGTTCCTCTTTTGCTTACCTTTGAGCTGGCATATGTGAACCCAACTTTATTTATTTCCTTTATTTTCCAGGTGTACCAAGTAGACAGAAGGGCCAAGTCAATTCAGTATCATGCATGGACCATACCACTTTGCTTTTGGGATAGAGTGATAGTGAACCTGATCCTGGATCGTGACTTTAGATCCCACTCAATTAGATCTCCTTTGGCATAAAACTACACTTTGGTCTTCTGTTCTTCTGCTTTGCCAGTTGCCACAATGCTCTTTTGGACCTGAAACATTTACATCTACAAGTTTTATACTGAGGCTTCTGACAGCGCTACTGGAGCTAGATAGGCTGGAATTGGTACCTCTGAATCTGCACTCCCTAGCCTTGATACACATTAGTACCAGTCACTGCTATAGCATTAACCCCTATTCTGAGATCAGATTTAATGGTTCTGTTCATTCACTCAACCGGTCCTACTGCTGCTGGATGATAGGGAACATAGAACTTCTGTCCAGCAGAATACATATTTCTTTGAAAATGGACACCTTAAATCCGCTCCCATTGTCTGAGTCTATCATCTTATGCTCCCGCTATCTTCAGAACAAATTGTACACCAGTTGTTTTATTGTAGTTAGGACAGTCATATTTTTTGGGAGAGGAAGGACTCCACCCAATGTGAAAAAGCATCCACAACCACAGTCACGTATTTGTTACCCATTAGGATTAAGGGTAACTCCCCAAGATAGTCTATTTGAATTCTTTCTCATGGCCCTCTGGGTCCCTGTCTCATAAGCACTCTCCTACATTTTCTATTAGTTGGGTCATATGTGACACAGATTAAGCAAGCATCGAGATACTCCTTCTGGTCTCTTTCCTATCTGGACCATCACTCCATTTTTGCTAACTTGTCTTTGGCCTCTGCCTCTTTGGTGTGGCCATCCACAATGGACCCATGCACCCATGGTGGCAAATCTTTTCACATATGCTGTGGTACACATCCACACCAAACCTCTTTTCTGGTTTTATACATAAAAGTCCCTGTTCTATTAGTAAAACCTGACCAGTTACTTTCACTTCATAGCTCCCAAAGAGGTCCTAGCTCCAATGTTTTGCAGCTGTTCTGCTTCAGCTCGTTGTGATTGTTGATGACCTTGAGTGAAAACTGCTACCCATGACCATAATGGTCTAGTGACTGCTTGTCTACTAGGTCAGCTGCCTGGTTCCCTTTCACCAGTGGCCCTTTTAAGAACATAAGAACATAAGAATGGCCGTACCGGGTCAGACCAAAGGTCCATCTAGCCCAGTATCTGTCTACTGACAGTGACCAATGCCAGGTGCCCCAGAGGGAATGAACCTAACAGGCAATGATCAAGTGATCTCTCTCCTGCCATCCACCTCCATCCTCTGATGAACAGAGGCTAGGGACACAATTCTTTACCCATCCTGGCTAATAGCCTATTTATGGACTTAACCACCATGAATTTATCCAGTTCTCTTTTAAACACTGTCATATCTAGCCTTCAGAACCTCTCAGCAGGAGTTCCACAACTTGGACTGGTGGCTGCGTGAAGAACTTTTATTTGTTAAACCGCTCCATTAATTTCATTTGGTGACCCTAGTTCTAGTTTATGGTAATAAGTAAATAACTTTTCCTTATCCACTTTCTCATCATCAGATTTATATACCTCTATCATATCCCCCCTTAGTCTCTTCTTTTCAAGCTGAGAGTCTAGCCTCTTTAATCTTTCCTCGTATGGGACCCCTCCAAACCCCTAATCATTTTAGTTGCCTTTCCTGACCTTTTCTAGTGCTAGAATATCTTTTGGAGGTGAGGAGACCACATCTGTACACAGTATCAAGATGTGGGTTACCATGGATTTATATAAGGGCAATTAAATATATTCTCCGTTTATTTCTATCCCCTTTTTAATGATTCCTAACATCTTGTTTGCTTTTTTGACCGCCTCTGAACACTGCGTGGACACTTGTGAGAACTATCCATGATGACTCCAAGATCTTTTTCCTGACTCATTGTAGCTAAATTAGCCCATCATATTGTACGTATAGTTGGGTTATTTTTTCCAATGTCCATTACTTTACATTTATCCACATTAAATTGTCATTTGCCCAATTGTTGCCCAATCATAGTTTTGTGAGATCTTTTTGAAGTTCTTCACAATCTGCTTTGGTCTTAACTACTTGAGTAGTTTAGTATCATCTGCAAACTTTTCCACCTCACACGTTTATCCTTTCTCCAGCTCATTTATGAATAAATTGAATAGGGATTGGTCCAGGACTGACCCTTGGGGAAGACCACTAGTTACCACTCTCCATTCTGAGAATTTACCATTAATTCCTACTCTTTGTTCCCTGTTTTTAACCAGTTCTCAATCCATGAAAGACGCTTCCCTTTTAATCCCATGACGCCTCATTTACGTAGAGCCTTTGGTGAGGGACCTTGTCAAAGGCTTTTGGAATCTAAATACACTATGTCCACTGGATCCCCTTGTCCACATGTTTGTTGGACCCCTTCAAAGAACTCTAATAGATTAGGAAGACATGATTTCCCTTTACAGAAACCAGTGACTATTACTCAACAGTTTATGTTTTTCTATGTGTCTGACAATTTTATTCTTAACTATTGTTTCGACTAATTTGCCGGTACCAACATTAGACTTGCGGGATCACCTCTAGAGCCCTTTTTAAATATTGGGGTGTTACATTAGCTAACTTCCAGTCATGGGGTACCGAAGCCAATTTAAAGGACAGGTTACAAACCTTAGTTAATAGTTCCGCAACTTCACATTTGAGTTCTTTCAGAACTCTTGGATGAATGCTGTCTGGTCCCAGTGACGTGTTAATGTTGAGTTTATCAATTAATTCCAATACCTCTTCTTTCTCCTGTGTACCCAAATTTTAGCAATGTCCACTTTGTCAGTTATATGTAAATTATTTATAATCATCCATCCCTTAGTTTTACTATCAGATCTCCTTTCCTCTGTCTTTGTAGATAGCTGGTACCACTACCTTCTTTAACCTTGCCATCATGAAGTTCTTTAAAGATTACATGTTAGAGTGTTTGTTTAGATTAGATGTTAGTTCCAGTTTGGACTTGGTCCCTACCTCTGATAAGGTCTCCACTATTTGGGGTACCCGTGCAGGTGTGTCCTCTTCTTGTCATAGAGCAACTTCTTGTGCATTTTTAATAATCCCACTGCTGTAGCCATTGGCAAAAAAACCTCCTTCCTCGTTGCCCCAAAGCATCATATTAGCCAAATCCATCACTAATTTATTGTGTAATGAGTATACCGCTATGCAATAATAATAGTAATATGGTAAGTAAAGGATTAAGGAGTAAGGAACTGATAGCAGAAATGCAAGAGACTTATAAGCCTAGATGTATAAGGCTATCTTAAGCATTTAGCATAATGCCTTATAGCCTGAGTAGGAGTAGTTGTTCAATAAGTTAGCATAAGTAAGTAAACTAACAGTGACCTTATGTCACAAGATGGCACAAAGCTTTGTTGTTTTGTAATAATCAGAAAAGTTAAAAATTTCTGATAGATAATCATAAGATGCTAATTTATACCTGTTTAAGATATATTTAGTTAGAGAAATCAGCTGATATTTGATCATAAGAATGCCATGATAACTAATTTGCATATATGCTAATAACCTTACAGTAAAAGGAGAATATAGGAGAAGGGCACCCCGATATAAGTAAGGGCACTCCAATATAAGTAAGATGAGGAATTTTAAAAAAGGAAAAAGGGCTGAAATCCCTACTGAATATGCATTAAGTATAGTGGCATCAGCATAACATGTTATAAAAATTGAATCCCAGCCTGTGCCCTTTGGGAGGGAGACATGTAGTCCTTGTGAGATGCCAACATGATAACCACTGGTGATAGTGATGATGCTGAGGGGGAAGATGAGGAAGATAAGCAACACTTCAAGTTGTTTTGCAAGGCATGGTGTAAGTATATGGATGCTTAGCTCATTCTGTATTACTTCTAATACCTATATACATAGCATTCAAAGTGGAAGTCTACTCCTTTAACATGATCTCAACAACTTTCTGCTGATTAATAAAATACATCACACTTTATTATTTTGATTTGCCTCCACTTTGTGATATTAAATAAATTGTGGTGACTTCAGAATCCAAGTGCATGATACTGTGACATATTAAACCTGTTTGTGACATTTCTAAAAAGAGTAATGAAAACTCATAACTAGGCAATATTGCATCTTCTGTGCTTATTTAGGGTGCCACAACACGAATAACTGGTTGTTTTACTACATTCACCTTTCATTTAATGTGTTACAAATATTACAGGAGACAGATATTTTCACAAATTAGTTAGCAATTAAAAACTTTATTTATAAAGTCAGTTCATAAAGACGTCTTATTAAAATGCAAACTATTATTCCAGATGACTTTTAAATAAGAAATGAACAGAAATGCTAAAGATTGACTACTAACCATTCAAGAACATCTTCAAAAACAATTTGTTGAATATTAATGAACTGAAAATGTCATTTCTGGCCCAATTACTACAAGTGATTAGTTTTTGTCTTTTTTTAATTATGGAGGAAGTGGAATTTTAATAAGGTCAATGTTACAATTGTATTGTCATCATATCTTATATAATACATGGAATTAACTTGCTAACAGCTGTTGATTTTAATATAAATAAAGCAAAAAAATAATTTTGTTAATTTGATAGGAAGTGGACTTTTAGTGAGACCAGGTTCATGTTTAAAGCTAGGAAAATATTTTAGTTTCTCAGCCAGGAGCTCTTACAACAAAAGCTGAGGAATCATTATATACAAAGAATAAAACATTTTTATATACAAAAGAACTGTAGGCAGTAACATACAGTCATTCTTTCTATTCACATATTTGACTGCGTATCTGTTAAGAATACTGATATAATAACTACTTCCTGAACTGACCACAGATAGTATTCTTTACTTCTGCCTAGTCCAAGTCCACTAGAAGAATGTCTTTCTTCTCTATTAACAAAATTCAATCAAAATCGCATCATCTGCTGCAGTAATATTTGGAGGTGCTAAGATTTCAGTGTCATTATCTGCTGTTTACATTGCTATTCATCATGTACGTGTCAAAAAGAATCTTCTTGCTTAGTGTCCCTTAATGTATATTATTAAACTTGGTTAAAATTCAAGTCAGTTTTAACCTCTGTTTTTATTGAGTCTTTAGCAACAGTGCATGCTTTTTATGGAAAAGACGACTACTTTAATGTTTCAGATACCCTATCCAAGATGCATGTATACATCTAGCACAGAGTCACAGTTAGGAGACTTTCTTTTTTATAGCTGAGTGCAATACTTTTGCTCACAAAGTAATTATGCCAATCCGTTTATTGCACTTACCTTTTCATTTTTATGTACAATTATTCATTGTTTGCATGCAAATAATAATATTTGGGATGGACTATAGTCCTGAGAAATTTGTGTATGAAAATATTGCCTTCACTTTGAAAATTTAACAGAAGATATTTTGTATTATGGTATCACATGGTGAATTCTGTGTGGTTTCTTTTGTAAACTTTTTGACATGATCAACCTTAAGAATGTGTGAGGCTTACATAGGAGAGTGGTGAGGATGGTTTGGAAGTTTTTTGCCTTTATATGTTCAGACTGGATTTTTTTACTCTTACCTTATTACAAAAATGTAGAACCTGAGAAAAATGTTAATTGTCTCAAACTGGAAATCACAGATTTCTGTGCTTTCTCTTATATGTTCTTGGCAATTCTTTCAAGAAAATAGTACTTTGCAAAAATCAAAATGAACCCGATAAATTCCAAGAATGGCAATCAAGTCAGTATAGTTGATAACAACATAGGAAACATCTTTTTTGAGGGGGGCAGTGATACTACAAGTGGAAAGCAGCAGCAAATAGTTGAGAGAAAAGCTGAAGGGCTTCAAAACTGCGTTCCACTTTAGAAGAATAAAGCACTTTGTAATATTTTGGTCATGCTAATCTTTTATTTTAAACAATTTTACAGGAAGAAAATATTTCCAGCTGTTAAATGTATGTGTCATATAATTTATAATCCATTAATTCGTCAGGTCAGGGAATAGTATGAAAAGACATTGGTGACTGGACTTTTATTATTTCACCTGTTGCAGAATAGTGGAACCATTCTGTTGAAACACATCATTGCTGGACCAGAAAGGGCTAGATCAGTGCTTTTTTTAAAAAAAAAATAAAATAAATGAAGCTGATATATCAAAAAAACAGCTCTAAGAGAATCAGTAGCACATAATCCTAGGACTAAATTGAATATTTGCTGTACTGAGTTGCAATGCCCAGCTGACAAGGGAGTTCAGATAAGGACTGTAAGCCCTACCTATAGATAGGGGCTGATCCACAGCCCACCAAAGTAAGACTCTGAGTACTAGATCCTGCCCCCAACTGAAGTCAATGGCAACTCTTCCATTAACACAATGGTACAGGATGAGGCCCATAATGACACATCCAGGGCTGGAAAGTGAACCCAGATCTGAATTCAAGTCATGTGCCTGACTGACAAGACCATACTTCTATGATGTAGCTCCAGTAACTATCAACAGAGCTGTATGTATGTAGAGCAGAATGGGGCATAACATGCACATATGTTTTCCTTTTAGAAGCAGATGAAACAGAAGACTCAGCTGTTTCCCTCCTCCCCTCCCCCCGTACTTGGAATGCTCATAATTAGGGCCTGTAATGGGGTGGCTACTCCTCACTGTCCAAAAAGGGGTTGAAAGCAGCCCTAGGGAGGCTGCACCGGAGGCATCCAATCAGAGAAGGGCTGAAGGGAGCAGCCAATCAGGGCCAAGAAGGTTCATATAAAAAAGGGAGCTGCTGAGAGCCCAGGGAGGAAGGACTGTGTCTCTGGAGGGCTGAGAGAACTGCCAGCATCCTGGACAGAGCAGTACTGCTAACAGGAACCAGGGGAGCGGGGGACAGCTCCTGGCTGTCTGTTGGGATTTGCAGGCTGAGGCCCAGAGGCAAGGGCAAAGAAGATTCTGGGGCCACAAGGAAGTGACCAGACAATTTGTTGCAGTAGCTATTAAGGGAAGTGGCTAAACAGCGGACTGCATGTCCCCCAGAAGGAGGGAGCATAGTATGTGGCAAGGCTGGAGGGCTGTATTGCTGAAGAGGACACCATGGTCCTTGGAGAGACATAGGTCCTAGAGCAGGAGTGTTGGCCGCAAGGCACCACCCAAAGAAGGTGCGCTAACTTGCTGAGCTAATTCCCAAGATGGCCAGCAGGAGGCACCAGAGTGATGAGTGAACCCTGTTACAGGGCCACTCAAAATGTATTGTGCAGGCCACTTGTTGCTGCCATTCTGGTCTTGTTCGCTGTGGTATTTGCATATCAAGTTAGATTTGTTACCAAAACCAATGCTGAGTTATCCAAACATCATAAACACATTTTAACCAAATTTGGCAGAAGGGTGAGGGAACAAACTTAACTGGTCAGGTCTGGTATTAAGAAGGGACCAAAAATGGATTTTTAGGAAACTTTCATAAAAATGAAAGATAGGCAAATGAAGAGTGCCTGGGCTAGAATTCAGAAAGAGCCATTTCAGCACATAGTGAGATGAAAACAGAAGGGGAAAACAACTCAAATAAGTGATTATCAAGAATGGGCTGTCTCAGACTACATTATATAATTGTTAATAGTAACTCTATCCTGTATGTGATGTAATTATTTTGTTGATAAAAGTGACAGGAATTTTGCTAAGAGGATGAAAACAATGCGATGTGAGATTTATACTGGATGTTGTGATCATAAGGAGCTAACATTTCCAGAAGTATCAGTAGTTTCATTTGAGAAGCTATTTGATTTTTCTTTGTGTTTTTCCAGTCTAGTTCCTTTTCATTTGTAATTATGCTTTCAATAAATAAATATACATAATAACTAATGGGGCATTATTGTATCACCAAAAAAAAAAAAACAACCCTAAAGGGAATGAGATTATGAACCTGAACAAGAGCTCTATGTAGCTTGAAAGCTTGACTCTTTCACCAGCAGAAGTTGGTCCAATAAAAGATATTGCTTCATTCATATTGTTTCACCATACTACCTGACAATCACAGGCCTACAGCTGGTTGTCTTTAAATCCTGTTTTCTCACTGTTAGTCACTGTCCTCCTCTTTTGATATTAAAGGCTTGGTTGCCACGTGAAGCAGAAATATTATTAGATAGTCACAATCCATGGCCATGCAGGAACCTGACTATGATCAGTATCCTGCATGTCATCAGGGGTGGGTGTATGTGTTTTGCTGCCCCAAGCACGGCAGTCAGGGAAACATTTGTAAAATATTGTAAATTTAGATTATAATAACATAATTTGAAAGTTCCCCGCTGATATGAATATTATTTTCCTCACAATATCAGTAAACTACCCCAATTTTGCGTATAATATATATATATATTGTGATGTAAGAACGATTGGAGACAAAAATCTTAAGGTTGTTCATTTAAGAAAATTGCTTTGCTATTGTTATGGAAAGCTGTCACGGCCTGATTCCAGTAAGCCTCTTTAGGTAGCTTAATATTTTAAAATAAAAAAGAGAGATTTTTTTTTAATCTAGTTGCATATATTAATTAAATAATATATTAAAGAAAAAATGTTAGTACTGAATATATTAACCAAATGCAGAAATACTATTTTAAAACGGGGACTGTATTAAGAAAAAATAAACAAGTTGTAAGAACATTCTAACATTGTATATTAAAGTGTTGTTTTAGCTGTGTTTATCCCAGGATATGGGAGAAATAAGATGGGGAAGGTAATATCTTTTATTGGACCAACTTTTGGTGGTGGAAAGAGACAAGCATTTGAGTTTCACAGAGCTTCGAACTTCACAGAGGGACCTGAACAAAAGCCCTGTGAATCTTGAAAGCTTGTCTCTTCCATCAACAGAAGTTTGTCCAATAAAAGAAATTATCTCTCCCAATTTGTCTCCCTCATTGCGTATTAAACATTTTTAAATAAACTTCTCACAATCATTTGCACAATTATCTCCTTACAGCCAGGCATTCCATGCCAATTGTCTATATGTTGCTAAATCATAGTAGTTGATAGTCAATCATGATATTTTCCAAGTGTTCAGTTTCCAAAACATCATAACAAATTGCAGTTATATATATATACACACACACAAATTCACAAATTAGTGGAATCTACTTTGCAGAAGTGATAACTCTAGATAGCTATAGTTATTTGTTACAGTGGTTTGCAATTCCTTGGTCCATCACAAGATAATACATTGTCTGTAACCGTAATCTGTATCATCACTGCATGGATCTAAAAAAATATGTATATTCTAAAAACTTTAGCCAGAATGATTATAAAGAAATTTAAGCTAGATCTCTCATCATCACTGTACATAAAAATCAAGTTTCTGAACTTCAGTGATGGCTTGGCCACTTTGATTTAGTAAGTGCAACTTTAAATTACAAGGAAAATTTAAAACACACAGTTTAAAAAGTCTATGTTCTTTAGAATGTGTAGGGCTGACTTCAGATTTTGATCTCCCATTCCCTAAATTGTTATATGGCCAAAATTTTCAAAATGGGTTTGAAGTTCTTAGACAGGTTACATGAACATTTTTTGCCTCTGGAGATGATAGAAAGGGTTAAATGGCCAATCTCTAAGAAGACAATAACATAGGTTGGGGGAATGTAGACTGTTGGGACTTGTTATGTGGACTGAGGTTCAAATAATGGTCACACATTTTAAGATGCTTTTCTGAATCTGGATTTTCAGCTTTCTGAGGTTCTGGGTTTTTATCACCATCAGTGCTTTTTTTTTTTTTTTTTGGCATGTTATGTGTATTTTCCCATTGTTAAGGTTGCTTAAGGGTGGCTTGTTTTTTAAGACTGTAGCCTCAAGATTTATTCAAAATCTCAGACCATATAAAACATTTATAGAAAAAGATATATGTAGTGGCAAAATGTAATATTTAATGGGCTATATTGTATTCAGTATGATTTATACAATTGAAATATATTTCAAAGTTACATAAAATATTCCATCTGTTTAAGGATTGCAGAGAATAAATCCAAATAGGAAAAATGCATCAGCTGTTTTTAATAGAAAACTGAAAAATGTATAACTTGACAAAATAAATTATTGATAATCTTATAAATGTGTCAAACAGTCCCTACATAAATATGTATGTAAACAGAATGAATTTTGTTATGGAGTAATCAAGAGGCTGGAATTTTGCAAATGTAATATGGAGCACATATATATTCTGGATGATGAAAGCAGAATATATTTTGTCAAATATTATTTAATTCATTATATTTACTAAAGTATTGTAATCTATGTACATTTAATATGTAAAATGATTAGCCTATTTAGCAAACTGACTAAAGGATATTGTATAATATAGTAATGACAATGGTTTTCAGAAACACATTAGTCCAGATTACCTGTTGCGGTGTGGCTGCTTTACACTGCATTATCATCTGACCATGAAACTGGTTAGGGCCTGATCCAAAGACCGTAGAAGTCAATCGGAAACTTTAACAGCCCACGGAATATCACCCCAGTGTAATGGTGATCTTCAATAACCAAGAGATAATGTAACTCTATGCCACAGATCATCTTCATTTCATTTTTATGGACTGTGGCCAGTGGAGAGAGGGATATGGTCGGGATGCCCATGTGCTATGTCATTTCCTGGTGGTGGGTTTGGTTAGCTGTGACTTCTGTAGCTTGGGATAAGTTAGAGGAGTGGTTTTCAAACTTTTTTTCTGGTGACCCAGCTGAAGAATATTGTTGGTGCCTGCAACCCAACGGAACTGGGAATGAGGGTTTTGGGGTGTGGGAGGGGCTCAGGGCTGGGGAGAGGGTTGGGGTGTGGGCATGAGGGCTGCAGGGTGAAGCTAGAAGGGGTTCAGGATGTGAGAGGGGGCTTTGGGCTGGGGCAAGGGGCTGGGGTGCAGGAGGAGGTCAGGACTCTGGATTGGGGGTGCAGTCTCTGGGTGGGGCTAGGGACGAGGGGTTTAGGGTGCAGAAACGGGCTCTGGTTTAGGTGGGACTTAGGGCTGTGGCAGGTGACTGGGACACAGGGTTGGGGCACAGGCTTATCTTGGGTGGCTTCCAGGCAGCGGCGCAGTGGGGGTGCTAAGGCAGGCTTCCTGCCTGTCCTGGCACTGCGCACTGCGCTGCACTCCAGGAGCATCCAGCAGCAGATCCGGCACCTAGGTGGAGACAGCTCAAGTGGCTCGGTGCAGCTCTCACCCACAGGCACCACCCCCACAGCCAACGGGAGTGTGGAGTTGGTGCTCAGGGTGGGGGCAACGTGCCGAGCCCTGTGGCCTCCCTGTCTAGGAGCCAGACGTGCTGCTGGCTGCTTCCAGGGCCACGGTGTCAGAACAAGTAGGAACTAGCCTGTCTTATCTGGACAGCACTGCTGCTGGGACTTTTAATGGCCCAGTTGGCAGTGCCGACTAGAGTCACTGCAATCCAGTGCCTTACATTCCATGTACCCAGTACTGGGTCGTGACCCACAGTTTGAAAACCACTAAGTTAGAGCAGCCCTCTGGGGTAATAATTCTTCAATGGGACTACCCAGAGTAGTAAGTAGAGCTTTGATATATGAAGGATTATGAAATTTGGCTTTTTTCCCTAAATCACAACAAAACCCCAAATTTAGAAGTTCTTCCTAAAGGAAAAGAAATCAATTTGTGTCATGAACACATTTTTCTTCAACAAAATCAAAAAAGACTTTATTTTGTATGTATTATAATATATAACATAACACAAAATATAAAAAATCAAAATGAAAAGTAATTTGAAAATCAAAAATGGAAATGTTTCTTTTGGAAAGTGTGGAGATGTCACTTTCACACTTTCAGAATTTTTTTCTTGCTTTCATATTTTTTGTAAATTAAGACTCAAATTTGCAAAGTGCTTTGATTTTGACAGACCTGCATATTCTGATTGAATATGATTCCATCAAAGTTTCTCAGCCTAGTTTTATTAATAAGCACTACTCCTACTAATAAGAATTGATCAGAACATGCTGGACAATGAAACATAGACTGAGGGATATATTTTAAAGCAGAAGGTCATGCCCTAAATTAATGAACTGCAATGCCTGTGTATGAGGTATGGCTAACCATGCAAAATACCAGGCATTTATTTGGGGGCAGTGTGGTGCAAAATGGCCTCCATAACAAATAACTAGTATTCAGAGTTGTCCTCCTTTAGTGTAACTCCCCTCCTCCACCCCCATCCCCCAATTCAGCCCATCTCACTTCCTCCTGTAAGGTGGGGTGGTGGTGGGGGGGGGAAATGAGGGTACCTAAGTGTGCAAAGACTTAAGGTTTCCTCTTCTTCCTCCAGGCTAATAGGATCCATCAGTTACTCCCAGTCTCTGGTCTATATTTACCTCTGGCTCCTTTGAGAAACTCACTTATACTAGACACCTGCTGCAAGGGGTGACAGAGTTATGAATTCTATTTATAAATCTACAACTTTTAAATGCTGTCCTTACTCCTTCTGAACCTAAAACCTGATCTCCAGGATGCTACGAGGCTGGCACAAAGCAAGCTGCATCAGACACCACCTCTGTCTTGACATGAGGGAAAAAATCCTTTCTGATTCCAAAATCTGTCATGGGTCAGACCCACAGCATCTTGGAGACATAGTTCAAACAATGCCTCCATTGTGGAGAATGGAGATAAGGGCAGGGTTGCGGGGAGAGGAAACACAGCAGCCACAGCGCACGATGCGTGGAGGGATTCATATGCAGGAAATGAGGGTGGGTTCATGAGAGAAAAGGAACCCTCTCCTCCCCAGCCTGGTCAATGGGAGCAGGGTGAGGCAGAGAAATGTCACCTCATCCCCGGCTCTCCTCTCAGCCCACAGTATCCTCATGTTTGTATTCTGGACAGCAGGAAGGCCCCAGAGCAGCCAAGCTTGATCCTCCCTTACTTCCTCCAGGGGTTGTTTTCCAACTGGATGGGAAGGGAAGAAGAGCATGTGCAGGATCAGGATTGATGATTAGCAATGGCAGGAAAGTAAATGCAGAAAGCAATTATATATGTATGCTTAGTTCATTTGGAGTGAAACATATATTTTGTTTACAGCTTGTCCAAGTGTACCCAAGGCATTTTGGGTCTTGTATTCTTGTCTAGCCCCATAGATGTACCTTGCTGAATTTAACCTTTTAGCTAGTGTTTCCATGCAACACATTTTGTCAAATGCCTTAGATGTGATGCATCACACCAGAAATGGATGTGGCTTTTGTATGACTCAAGATGGCAACAGGCAGATTTACTCCAAACTTGTACTTTTGGTGCTTTGCTGAAAACCGCCGTGTCTACACAGTGAATTCACTGTATTTTATCATGGGGTCAGAATCTGCAATATTTAAAGTAAATGAATGTGCTAACAAGTGTAGAAACAACTCTTTCATGTTCTTAGTATATAAAGGCAGAAACCTTGCATTGTTTGTAAATGTCAAACTGTCTTTGTTATAATGAACCAAATAATTTATAAATGCCAAAAGCACTGAAGTTTATATCTGAAACTTTCTAAAGGACTGTTCTGATGTGGGATTTCCTTGTCTTTGGGGATTTTTTTGTTTTTCCTTAAGCTATACAGTGTAAACTAATTAATAGTAATTAGTACTGTTAAATTCTAGTGATAACTTTCCATTATTACTTCGGGTCAAGATATGCAAAGCATACAAAGTAATTGTGTTAATTACATTGTTTCAGGCTACACTTGTAATTAAACTTAAAGCAGTCTAAGAATGTTTACAATGTTTAAAATAATATTTGACCTAGAATTTCAGTTTATGTAGACTTTCAAATGAAATCCTGTTTCCTTGAGATTTAATTATAATGTGTTACGCATATTTATATCTGTCTCAATATATTCCTGCAAAATAATCCACTGAGATGTACAGTAATATCTCCTTTATCCGGACACCTTTTCACAGCACAAACAGCAGCTTGCAGGGAGTACAAATTCAGAAGAGAAATAATGTTGCACAGTTATGGGCTTCTCTGTCTCACACACACACACAAACAATGCACAGAAAACATAATGCTAAAATTAATTTTCAAATGCTACATTATGCTTTACACTTTTAAGTGTGAATCTGAAAAAAAATCTAATGTTTGACCTTGAGAAGGTATTTTTGGTTCAATGATCTATTCTTTGTTCCCAGTTGAAACCCCTGTTTTATGAATGGAATTGGCAGACTCTACCAAGTCATAACCTAGAGATGGCTGAAACAGAGCTGGCTACATTACCTTTGTACATTTTTTGTCAGTTAAAAATACAAGGTCACACTGATAAGCGAATGATTATTTTGTAACAACAGAATAGTTCTTATTTCTGATTTTCAGCTCTTCTTTAGACCTCTACATCATTCCCTGTCTCTGGTATGGTGTAACACTGTTGCAAAAAAGCAAATATCATTCTTGGATGTATTAGCAGGAGTGTTGTAAGCAAGATGGAAGAAGTAATTCTGCTGTACTCCACACTGATTAGGTCTTAACTGGGCACCACACTTCAGGAAAGATGTGGACAAATTAGGAAAGTCCAGAGAAGAGCAACAAAATTGATTAAAAGTCTAGAAAATATGACCAATGATGGAAGATTGAAAAAAAAAATGATGTTGTTTAGTCTGGAGAAGAAAATACTGAAGGGGGACATGATAAGTTTTCAAGTATGTAGAAGATTGTTACAAGTAAAAGGGAGAAAAAAATGTTCTCTTTAACCTCTGAAAATAGGACAAGAAGCAAATGGCTTAAATTGCAGCAAGGGCAGTTTAAATTGGACATTAGGAAAAACTTCCTAACTGTCAGGGTGGTTAAGCACTGGAATAAATAGCCTAGGGAGGTAGTAGAATCTCCTTCACTGAAGATTTTTAAGAGCATGTTAGACAAGCACCTGTCAGGGATGGTCTAGATCAGCGGTTCTCAAACTGTTTTAATGGGGTTACCAGGTTTAGACTTGCTGGGGCCCAGGGCAAAACCCAAGCCTGAGCGCTTCAGCCCTGGGCATCAGGGCTCAGGTTACAGGCCCCCTACCTGTAGCTGAAGCCCTTGGGCTTCGGCTTTGGCCCCCTGTCATAAACAGATAGCTAAGGATTAATGTCTCTTTCACCTGGAAAGGGTTAACAAACAACACCTGACCAGAGGACCAATCAGGAAACAAGATACTTTCAAATCTCAAGGGAGGGAAGCCTTTGTTTGTGGGTTTGGGGTTTGGGTTTGTTCTCTCTGGAGGTCCTGGACAGGACTTAGAGGTTGCAAACCAGGTTTCTGCATCTCCCTGCTACCAGTCTCTCATCTATTCAGATAGTGAGTAAGGTAAAAAGGCAGTTATAGTCTTTAATTTTTTTCTTTATGTGCAAATGTGTAGTTTGCTGGAAATATTTTAAATTGTATTTTTTCTGTTTAAGGCTGTTTATCCATTTTTTATAAGCTAAATGACCCTGTAATATTTACCATCTAGATTACAGAGATAACTTGTATTTTTTTCTCTTTCTTTTTATTAAAAGTTTTGCTTTTTAAGACCTGTTGATTTTTTCCTAGTTGAGGCTCAAGGGGATTGAGTCTGTACTCACCAGGGAATTTGTGGAAGAAAGAAAATACAGGGGGGAGGGAAAACCTGCTCTCTGTGTTTCTCTCTCCTAATGTCCCCAGGGCGGGAAGAATCTGGGAGGAAGAGAGGAAGGGGAAAGGAATGATTTGTTCCCGTGTGTTGTAAGACTCAAGGAATCTGGGTCTTGGGGGTCCCTAGGGAAGGTTTTGGGGAGACCAGAGCTTATCAGGGGCTCTATCCTAAGTCCTGATTGGTGGCAGCACTACAGGATCTAAGCTGGTAATTAAGCTTAGAGGATTCATGCTGGTACCCATATTTTTGGACGCTAAGGTCCAGATTTGGGAATTATACCATGACACCCCCTGGCCTGGGGAAGTGGGGCTTTGGCTTTGCCCCCTCCTCCCTGCAACCCTTCAGGGTGGCAGGACGTGGGTGGGCTCGGGCTTCGGTCCCGCTCCTGGAATCCTGTAGTAATTTTTGTTGTCAGAAGGGATCACGGTCCAATGAAGTTTGAGAATCCCTAGTCTAGATAATCCTTAGTCCTGCCTTGAGTGCAGGAGACTGGACTAGAATACCACTGAGGTTCCTTCCAGTCCTACGATTCTATTATTCTGTAGTAAGTCCTAACACTGTAAACAGTGTGTAAATGATATCTAGCTAATCTTTCATAGCATGCTAGAATATTTTCCCCTGCTTAAGCTTATTTCTATTTGCATATATCCTCCACTGATGTAAATCCCCCTCTGTACTTCTCCCTACTTTAACCCCTAGATTAGCATGTTAATTAAGAAGGACATAAATTAACTAGGATGAATGAAGGCTGCATTTCTCATTATTCATCTTACTTGCCTTCACCAAAAGCATCTACACTGGAGCTTAAGCACAACAGAGAAAGCAAACAGCAGTAGAAAACTGACAAAAATAAAAAGAGAGTACATAGGCTATGTGATTGTACAGCCAGACTTAGACTTGAGAAATACCAGAGAAATGATCAATATTTCTGAAAGCACATTTTTTCTGTTCATGTGCCTTCCAGTATATAATTACTCATCTTCCCCTGTTTTTGATCTTAACAATCTGAACCCTTTAACTTTTAGCATCAGTTAGTATTTCTGGTCCCATTATATAGCCTTTGTTGTAGCTAGACTATATGGATTTCCAAATGGTCTTGTTTGTAGCAATTTCTCCATATTTACTGTCGAACTCACTTGGCTGGATGTAGAGCTAGGCTGAATATGCCAACAATGAATAAAATTTCCATCTATGGGTGTTCCTGCCTTCTGAATGGTAAAGTTAGTTTTATTTTTATTATGAATTCTACTCACTTCCCAATAGGTTACTGACGTGTTTTTTTGTTGTTATCACACCTGAAAACAATTTTACAACCTTACGGAGGTGATATTTCAAAAGATTTAACCTCCATGTTTTAGCGTAAACAAGACAAAGACATTCAGGTACACTTGAAAATCATGGGTTTTAAGCATACATCCTGTTTCAGTGTATAATATTTATTATTCATTATTTGTATTGTAGTAGCTCATTGTGATGTCAAACAGAGATCAAG
Organism: Chelonoidis abingdonii; assembly: GCF_003597395.2. Taxonomy (NCBI): domain Eukaryota; kingdom Metazoa; phylum Chordata; order Testudines; family Testudinidae; genus Chelonoidis; species Chelonoidis abingdonii. The sequence continues at coordinate 37,049,496 of NC_133769.1, forward strand.
GCAAAGGTAGATTATTTGGGTATGGTATCTCCACATCTGTGCAGAAAGATCCATTATTCTTAAAGCATAGCTGATAAGGAGTTTCTCAGGCTACAAATTTTAAAAAGCAGCCAATATCTTTTTTTTCTCTGTTTTCCCAACATTGAGCTACTTAGTATTATACAAAGTTGCAATGATGAGAATTAAAGGATTAAACAGAATTGTCTCTATTACAGAAAAAAAAATTATTTTGCCTAACAATATTTGCTGTATGATAAATCTCATCAATATAAATTGGGGGACAAGGATCAACATTCATGTTGTGTTCTCCATCAATATCCAGGCCCAGGAAACTAATGATCCAACCAGCGGACCAAACTCAGTGACGAATCATGGTCATGTGCCACTTGAGGCACATTGCAGTCGTTCTGTAAGTTGCACTACATCCAAGGCCATATTAAGTCATTGCTAAGTGTATACAGTAAATGATGAGCAGATTTTTAAAATATTTCATTTAAAACCAATTCATTTATCAGCTGAACCATCCACAGCTTTGGCTAACAAAAGGATTTTGTTCAATTAGCAAGTGAATACAAGTGAATTACCAATGAGTAATTGGTCATTTTCTCCCAACAAAACCCCCCTGACAATCCAGCTACCATCCGGGTGACTCCAATGGCCTGAATCACATCAACAAAAATAGCCTGGCATTGTTCAATAGGTGTACTTTTCTCCACTTCCCAAAGGGTCCTTCTAGCTCATTATTGATCACTTAGACAAGAAAAAGCTTGTTCAACCATCTGCTGCTCACTAAGGTACATTATAAATTGCTCTTCTATCTTGGAAGGCTCAGCCAAGTTACAGGTTCTGATGCTCCTCTCTCTTGTACCAGGGTAAATAAGAAATAATTCCAATGAAGTAAAAGCAATGACTGACCAGTGTAAGGGATTGCAGAGTCAACCCACAGAATTCTCTCCTTTTCTAGAACTGAAAACTTTGGACCAGATTCTCTGTTACTCATCTACACCAATGTAATGCGATTGTAGTAATATTAGTAATTATAATAATATTAGTCAATAATAAGCTTCCAGATGGATGAACTATTGTATTTGTAAAATATCAACACATTTTCTAGTTTTCCAAAAATCTCTTCCCCCCCCCGCACACTTTGTTAATAGAGCAGTTAGAAAGGCCTATTGACAGTAGTATCAAATGTCATCAATGAAGTTGATTGTTAATGTAATTCATGTCACACTGCTCAGAGTACACATGACTGCTGATCCTTAGAACTAGTCACACCTTCAAAAAGATATGGTGACAACAATTAACACCCAGGTTAGAGAGATGGAGGATTCTGAGATAAGATGGCTTAAAAAAAAATAAGAAGAAAGCAAGTTTCATCATAAAATGGGGTCAATTCTGCTATCTATTCATGTAGGATAGCACTTAGAACCAATGGGACTATTCAATTAATAACTGTAAATATATTAGTTTTGTGTCAGGGAATGGTGACTAAGATTATGTTTAAATTAAATCCTTTTGCCATTTACATTAGACTACTGCTAAACAAGAAAAGTCTCAAATCCTGGCAATCAATTTTATCTTCCATTGTTTCATATTCTAAGGGGTTCTGTTTCTGGCTCTGGAAATGATCTGCTGGGTGACCTTGAGTATGGCATTTGACTTCTCTATACCTTTGTTTCTCTTCCCACCCTTGTCTTTTCTATTGGAACTTGAGCTCTTCAGGCCTGGGACTGTACCGTACTGTGTTGGCCCTGTGCAAACAGTATGGAGCTTTGTCTTGCTTGGGGCCTTTAGTTGCTAGTGTAACACAAATAATAAATAGCAATAATTTTCTCCAATGTCACTTTTTGAAAAGTAGTACTGTGAGACTTGTCTACATTACACACTGGATCCACGGGCAGAGATCGATCCAACAGGGGTTGATTTATCGTGTCTAGTCTAGCTCTTACTTGAAAGTGATCCACTTTTAATGAAGTTCATATCTCTGCTCAGGAGCACTTCTAGGGTATGGGACAGGGGCTCATACTTTCTCAGTGAAGGGCTCACAAAGGTAGAACCAATAGTCATCAGATTTTAGGATGAGCCAGAGTCTTATCGCCTTCCTTGTATGTTACAAAACATTCCTCTATATGCAGGCATTCTTCTATCAATTGAGCATGACATCTAAATCCACTTGGATTCTGACCCTTCATCAAAGAGTCTACAAAGGAGAAGGGGTTAGAGAGCTATGGTCCCACTGAGGAACATCTTTTGTGCAAGGATCATTAGAGGCACCAGAAACTTTAAGACTGCTCTGAATACATTTGCAGTGTTTTGAGAGAGGACTTCATGTCAAATGGAAAGAATACTATCCAGAAGAGTTTTAGCACAGAACTATGCCTTTTCTCTTTCAGTATTCAGTGCACCAGGACTGTTCTCATTTCTGAGAGAAAATGGAATCTAAGACATTTCAAGGGTGAGTTCATTTTGGATTTAAATCACTAAAGTCAAGGAGATGGGGGAGGCTTATACTTCAGTGCTGAGATAACACTCCCTTTGTTGTAGCTATTCATTTTTGTAACAATATATTTTGGCTGCAAAGCTCCAAACATTCTGATAAAATAAAATAAAAAAATGGTCATTTGAAAAAGAAAAATTAATTAATAAAATATTCACAGGAAACTATTCATTTTCTATCAACAAATCAGTGTTTCTCATTACTCACATTGGATGAGGTTGATTAATTTCCCACAAACATCTTTTTTTTTTTTGTAATTATGGCATTGCTATGTACAGTACCTTATTGTGTACTAATATGAATAAATATATTATGACTGCTAGCTAAACATGGAGAAAAACTGTATTTGTTGAATAAGAGGGAAAGCAAACCAAAGAAAGCTTGACTGTAAATTTAAACGTTAGTTGTTAAATATTCTGCGTTTATAGAATTCAGAGGTGTTTATCATTTACCTATATTTATTTATGTCTAAGGCAAACACTTCCTGTCCTCATAATCAAAGTGCACAGTTTTGTTCTGCCATTTAGAATTTCAGTACACACATTTCAATAATGTAAATCTATTAATATTTTATTACCAGTCTTAGATTCTACCTTGTAGTCATACCTAGGAGAGATGTATAAATGGATAATGTGTGCATTTGTTACTAATAAAACCATTAATACACTGCATACCTATCAATATCCAGGTAATTACATTTTAAAAAGCCATTAAAAATGACTAATTTTGATATAATGGACTGATATAAATAAAAATAATGAACTAGAATTTCCTCATGTCTTGCACATGTACAGCATAAGAGGAATATTCTTCCTCATAATCAGTAATGGGTTGTCACAGAAAGGCTGACTTAACAAGGAATATTGATGATACTTTACAAAACATTACTAATTTGTACTTCAGCACTTGGATATCAAGGTGAAAGATGCCTTCAAGACAGAGGCATTTCACAGCTGGTGTAACTCTTGAGGAAAAAATATTAAAAATTGCTTGTCTAGTTATTTAGATTCAGTTAACATATCGCTTGGAATTGAAAAAAGGGTGTGTCCCAGTTTGATAATGGAATAATTACTCTTGAAAGGTTATTTTTAGTGTTTTCAAATAATTTTATTTTTAAACACATTAGAAATTTCATGCAAGGTCTCAATTTCTTTTCCCGAAAGACCGTGTAACCTATGAAGACCAGCAAATGAAGAATGAACAGAATGACCTCAGAGACGCTATGAAAATGAAACTTGACTGAGGCCTCAATCCATCTCCTATTGAAGTCAGTGAAAGTCAAAAATCTCTGTATTTAATGGAAGTTGGATCAGACCCTAAATGAAAAGGGAAGGGTTGTTTGTTTAACTGTTGACAATAGACCTATATCAATTTACACCAATTGAAGATTTGGCCCTTTAAAAAGATTGGATGCTAAAGTAATAAAATCATTAGTAAAATTTGCAAATTCTTCTTTTTTTGAAACAAAGCATACTTAAAGGCATTACTTTTCATCATTTAGAACAATACTAGATATTTTTCTTCCATAATTTTTAAAAGAGTTAACATTCTCACCATGCTGTCATAGGGAACTTGTCATTAGCTGGCTTTTAGGGAAGCTCGCAGGACTGCTGGTATCTTAGTGACACTCAGTGTTACATGGAAACATAAGTGTTTACTTTTTTTTAACTGAGTCAATACAAGTTTCACAAAGGAAGGTTCAGTATTATGTTGATGTTATCTGTATTCATTCTGCAGAATGGTGTCTCACAAGAAATTCTGCAGAGCCCTTATATATTCTAGGATTAGGTAACCCTTCACTGTCCCACAATCCTTTTTATCTGTAATGCTTAATGTTTTGTCTTCTGTGCCTAATGTTTAAAGGCAGGCTCTATGTATCTAAAAAATGTCGAAACAATTTCATTGAAAAATTAATAATTTACTAAAAGAACAAGGAGTACTTGTGGCACCTTAGAGACTAACACATTTATTTGGGCATAAGCTTTCATGGGCTAAAAACCACTAAATGTGTTAGTCTCTAAGGTGCCACAAGTACTCCTTGTTCTTTTTGCTGATACAGACTAACACGGCTACCACTGTGAAACCTAATAATTCGCTGATCATTAGTATTCTTATGTGATGTACGTATGGTATATGTACAAAAAGTCATGGATATGTGCTAGAATTATGTTCTTAAACTGTATTTCGCAAGCAATGAATAAGCACAGTCTGCCCTACAAAAGGAAATGTATATTTGTTTGTCTTCCAAGCCTGTTTGTCAGGCAGAGGCAATGAAGACCCATTTACCTATAAAGTAAACAACGCTATCAAGCGAGGTAGAAGACAGCATGGCAGCTACATCCCAGCAGAAGAGAGAAACTTTATCTGAGTTATAAAGATCCAGATCTGAACCTCAAATGATAAGCAATTGAATTAACTGATTGTACACCATATTACTGTAGTTTAAAGGTATATCAAGTAAGGTCTTATGAAAGCTAATGACACAGTAGAGGTGAATGTCATTGTGAAATGTATGTAGTACCATTATGAATATTCACAATTATTATACTTTAAAGTCTGTGACTATAAGGTGTTTAAACCAGGCAGGTCTTTCGGAGACTATAAAGTGACAGGAAGGGAAGAACAGCATGAAGTTATTTTGAGTCTGGGGACAAAACAGTGAATTTGGGAAGATAATGTAAAGAGAGAAAAGAAGCCACCTTGGCATCCAGCACTAGACAGACACAAGTGGCCAGAGCTCTAGCAAGCTGAGAAAGATAGGTCTTGCAATCAAAGGAGTTGAGACTTTTGGGGACTGAATATAGATACAACAAAGGAAACCAGTACTTCATACTTCTGTTGAAGGTCCTGTCTGAGAGACAGTTAGCCATGATGGGCAAAGACTAATTGGTGAGAGAAACCATCTGAAACAAAGACTGTACCTTCCTAAAATAAGATTTAGACATTTAGTTGTATGTTTTCAGTTTTGTTTGTAACCATCTCTACCTATATTTTTATTTGGCATCACTTAACCTACGTCCTTTTGTTAATAAACTTGTTTTATTTCTCATCTAAACCAACCCATGAATGGAAGTATTTGCTAACTCCAGTTAATGTAGCTAGCTCTTTAAATGAACTTCATTATTCCTGATAGGTTCAGGAAAGGGCTGGACACTTCAGAACATGGTTTTGGTGAAATTCAAGACTGCGAGTGTGTTGGAGTCACTTGGCTAGTAGTAACCTAGGCAGAGGCAGACCAGCATCTGGCTGTGGAATAAGAAGCTGTCTGCTAAAGTTATAGTTGCTGAACCAGCAATGCTTAACATAGACACTCAATGCATGCTTGTATGCTGGCTGTGAGCATCCAGACAGGAAGCTACAGCAGAAGAGCATTTTAAAGCACTCAGGATTACAGGACAAACAGTGAAATAATGTCGTACTGGTCTGAATTGCACCTCAAAATGTGGTAACCTCCCAGTTGTGTAAAAAGTGATTCACCACAAGACTCTGTATTCTCCAGACACTGGTGCTGGATGATAATTTCTAGCTCTCTTTCAATAACCCATATTTAGTAGTGTTCAGTATCTTATTATTGTGGCCATATGATGCAATTTCATTATAATAAATCAAGGTTCAGAGCATGTTGCATACATTTTTTCTGTGACTAAATGAGTTCCAGTGTGACTCTCTTTAAAAAACAGAAGTATTCTGATGCTACCTGATACGCTTACTGAAGTCTAAAAATAGCAAGTTTATTATTGATTAAAACTACACATAGAGGATGAAAGTGCCGAGGGGAGAGTACTACTACCACAATTTTGAGGAACTGACAATAGTTTTGAGATGCAGGACATAGTTAACCTGATTGTAGATGACCTGTTCCTGAGAAGTCCTGAGCACCTCACTATAGCAAAGGTTACTGTTCTAATTCAACAAGACACTAAATCCTGTTTGAAGCTTCAAACATTTGAGTAGTTCACTGACTAAATGCCTTGTTGAATCAGGGTTTAATAAAGCAGCAGAATTAATAGCTAAAGTTATTATTCAGCAAAACAATTATGCGCATGCTTACCTTTAATCATGTGCTTAAATCCCATAGGCAGATGCTTGCTGAATCAGGACCTAAAAGCAGTACATTCTTCAGTAAAATGAATATGAACTCTACATCTCAGTATCAGCACTCCTATAGTTAATTCATCCCTTCTGTCAATCAGAGTGTTATAGTGATGATACTGAAGATTCGAGACACAAGGTGGGACCAACATGGCTACAACAACATTCCAAACTACAATGGAAGATATTGAAGACTATCCTGGGACTAACATTGGTATAATAAAACTAAAACAAAATACTGAAGATGTAAACTGTCCTTGTGATCATAAGTCCTTTCTCTACTTGGGGTTTTAGCTGTACTAAGAGCAACTTTGTCTTTGGCCTGTCATGGACACCTTTGAGCAAGTCATCAAAATTGGTTAGCACATCCTTAGAAAAGACTTCTTGATGCTTTTCTAAGTTAGCCACCCGTGCAGGAATCAGCTCTTTGGCCACCGCTTGAACTGGAACTGGCAGTCTCCCACCACATCTTTTTCGAGGAAAGATAACTTTTCCTCCCTTCTCCTTCCCTGTCACCCGCAGCTCATTCCATTCTCTTCAAACTTTATCTTCACCTGAGGAACCAGTTCCTCGGGCTGGTGTACCTCTGCAGTTCTGTTTCAAGGATGCAGGTCCACAGCCTTCACACTTGAGTTTAGAAGACTTACTGGTACTCTTCCTTTGACTGCATTAATCAGTACATTTCTGGCTGTAGCCCATTAGGTAGGATTGCCCCAGATGTAAGTTCTGCAAGAACTCCATATCCATTGGTATTTCCTGGTACCCGACAGTGTTCATAAAGGATCTTCCCTCTCCTGGGAGGAATAACTGTCTTCTATCTTCTGCCCACTTTAACATTTCCAATGTATCCCATGGATCCCGGGAATGACTCTGCCTCCCTGCTTGAGCCAGTATTCTACTCAGCACCATATTCTTCTTAGAGTGCCCACGATGTTTCATCCTCCTGATTCCTTCTCCTGGCAACAGCAGCTTCTTACGCTAACTAATGACTCCCTGGGACTCCTTATCCCATATGACTTCCTTCAGATGCTTTGTCTTTTAGGATGAAAATGAATTTTCTTGGCAGTCTGGCCTATGTACTCTGTCTGCTTTGAGGCATCCCGCCACTAGGATTGCCAGTCCATTAACTGCTGTTAGACAGATAAACCGTGTGCTATACATAGTCAGTTCCTTGTCCTTCAATATTTTTTGAAAATGCAACTCAGTAATGGTGGTGACTTCTGAGCCAGTATCTAACAAACATCTAGTCTTCACCCCTGCTATTCATACTTCAGCAGTTAGACAGTCTCAAAATGCTCGCTTACAGAAGTCACTAGATCTGCTGGCACCAGGGCTGGTTTTACCATGAGGCGAAATGAGGTGGCTGCCTCAGGTACCAGACTGTGGGGGTGCCCCATTAGGACCCAGAGTGTAGAATATTGTGTCTGCTGCTGCTGCCTATGTATTATCTTGGCTCTAGTTGCACAGATATGGTGGAGTGCTGTGCTGAAGGAAGGAGGGCACAAGAGACATAACAGGAAGGCAGGAGAAAAGGTGAGAGGGAATAACAAAAAACAACAGGAGCTACAGAGAGAAAGAGGAGGAGAAGTCTCTTATGTAACCCTCTAGCACCCCCAGGAGCTTGTACTGATTAACATCAGCTTCTCAGGGAGCTTCCTGTTTCCTGCTGCTTCCCTGAACCCACTTGAGGAGAACAGGCAGTCAACTGAAGCAGTAGGAGCCAGTTAGGCCCTTAAGACACTGATATCTTCCCTCACTCAGGCCCTGCTACCAGCCTGCTTATTTGTCCCCTTCAACTGAGTGTTGAGAGCCACTATAGCTGGCACAGAACAGCAGTCATGAGTGAAAGAAGAAAATGCCCCTCTGGGCAGCATTCAGAAAAAGAAAGAAAGCAAAGGAAAGCTTTTCTATCTAAGCAGGAAGGAGCTCTCTTGAGATACATAGACACAAATGTTCATGGTGAGCCTTCTGGCCCCAGTGAGGATGTGAGTGGTGAGGAGATGCCCTGATCTTCCAGTTAGTCAGAGTGCAGGTGACCTGGCAGCTACTGCAGCATCCATATCTCCATCTCAAATGGATGTAACCATGCACATTCCTGAAAAAAGTGTAGATCAGAGAAGAAGTGTGGTGGAGGTTGCAAGAAACAGCTGCTGCTGAGGCTCTGCATTTTAACTGAATTTTAATGAAGGCTTTTTAGTTCCTTAAGTCTAGATGATCCAGGGTGACCCGCCACTTGAGCAGTAGCCTGAAGGACTTCCTTGTACTGCATGGGCCCACAGCAAGTGAAAAACTTCATGTTCCCCAAAGACAATGAAAATAGAAGTTTCCATCCAACACATTACTGGCATGAAAATCCCAATGGTGACAAAGTGGAGAGGCCATGGCTTATGTACTCAAAAACCCAAAATGCTGCGTATTGTTTTTGTTGTAAACTCTTCCAGTCTAATGTTCCAGCCACATTGGGTTCTACAGGAACAAAGAACTGGAAAAATCTGGCTAGAAATCTGACATGCCATGAGAAGGCAGCAAATCACCAGAGAGCATTCCATAGGTGGAAAGAGTTTGAGATGAGACTAAGGTTAAAGGCCACCATAGATGATCAGCATCAAGAGAAGATTGCATCAGAGTCTCTTTACTGGCAAAATGTTCTGAAAAGGCTCATTGCCATTGTGAGAATGCCTTGCTACCAAAACCTAGCACTGTGTGGCACTTCAGATCAGCTGTATGTGCCAAACAATGAAACTTCCTTAAAATTGTGGAGCTGATGGCTGAGTTTGATGCTGTATCTCCAGGAGCATCTAAGAAGAGTGCCACCAAGAAATGTACACACACCACTACCTTGGAAAAACAATTCAAAATGAGATCATACAGTTACTGGCAACAAAAGTCAAACAGAAGATTGTGGCAGATCTGAAGTCAGCAAGATATTACTCTGTTATTCTGGACTGCACACCTGACATCAGCCATACGGAACAAATGACTTTAATGGTGCATTTTTGTAACAACAACAGAACCTAGTGAAAATGTCCTGCAATGGTGACTGTCAGAGAGAATTTTCTAGAATTTATTGACATTGATGATACTACAGGAGCTGGTATGACAAATGTGCTTCTTAAAAAGCTGGAAGATATGGGAATTGCAGATAGCTGACATGAGAGGTCAGGGCTACGATAATGGTGCCAACATGAGAGGAAAGAACAGAGGAGTGCAGACACAGATCCGAGAGTTAACCCTTCAAGCTTTTTTGTCCCCTGCAGTTCTCATTCATTGAACTTTGGTGGTCAGTGATGCAGCATCAGCTTCTAGTGAGGCTGCTGAATTTTTTAATGTAATTCAAAGCATCTATGTATTTTTCTCTGCATCAACTCATCAATGGCAAATTTTGAAGCAACATCTGGGAACATCCTCTCTGACACTGAACCACTGAGTGCCACATGATGGGAAAGTCGAGTGGAGATGATAAAGCCTATCAAACACCAAATTGGGAAGATAGATGATGCCATAGTTGCCATTATGGAGATAATGCTATGACAGGAACTGTTCATGGGGAGAGAACAGTGCAGAGGGAAACAGAATCACCAGAACATACATAACTTCAAATTTCTGTGTGGCTTAGTGTTGTGGCATGACATACTGTTTGAAATAAATGTTGTAAGCAAGAGACTCCAAGGTGTTGACCTTGACATATCTGGAGCAATGGAACAACTGGACAAAGCAAAGTCATACCTACAGTCTTACAGTCAGATGAGGATTTCAAAATGTTCTGAAGAGTGCACAGAAGTCTGGCAGAGGAACTTCACACTGAAGCTATTTTTCCCACCCATTCAAGAATACAAGAGTCACCAAAGAAGAAGACATTTTGATTATGAGGCACAGGATAATCCCATAAGAGACCCCAAACAACAATTCAAAGTTGAATTCTTTAACCAGGTGCTAGATTGTGCAATACAGTCAGTTGAAGAACGTTTCATGCAGCTCAAGGAACACAGCAGTATATTTGGGATGTTGTATGATATTCCAAAACTCTCACTATACCTGAAGAAGACCTACACCAGTAATGCAGGGCACTACAGACAGTGTTGACACATGATGACATGCGTGATATTGATGCAAGTGATTTAGGTGATGAACTGAAAGCCCTTTCAAGGTACATTTCAGCAGGATCAACTCCAAAAGCTATTTTGAAATACATGTGCACAAATAAGATGACCATCCCCTTTCCAAATGCTTTTATTGGTCTGCACATACTTCTAACACTTCCTGTAACAGCTGCCAGTGGAGAACTCTGCTTCTCCAAGCTGAAGTTAATAAAAACACATCTATGCTTCACAATGACACGGGAGAGACTGGTCAGCCTTGCAACCATCTCAATAGAGCATGAGATGGCCCAGACTGTGGACCTTCAGCAGTTCAAATCTTTGCAATCAAGAAGGCACGGAAAGCACCACTTTGATTATTCAAACAGATAAAAATGCAAGTGTTTACTATGCAAACAAGAAAAGTTACATTTGCTGTTTAGGTGTTTGAAAGTTAAGTGTTACTTAAAATTTTTGAACAAGGCATTTTAAGTTGTTAGTTCTCCTTTTTTGGGGTAGGTGGCAGAGCAGTACCATAAGAGGAGTAGAACAGGAAGAAGGCACAATTGAGACCTTTAAATGTTTTGGCCCAAGCGAAGGGGCATGTGGGCATCATTTGAGCTCCCCACCTCAGGTGCCAAAATGTTGTGGGCTGGCCCTGTCTGGCACAGCTCACATTCCTTTCAACACTGTACTTCCCTACCTCACAGGGGTGTTGTGTAGAAAAATACATAACAGACTGATTGGAAAGCACTCACATATTATGATAGAGGTCATATGGCCAAATGAGTACATGCCTTGTAGTATGTCATGGCAGGGACAAAATATGTTTCAATCACAGTTTAAGATAATTTATATTATGATTGGTTTATAATTCATCCTTAGTGATTAAATATATGTTGCCCCAGTTTTTCTATGCAGACAGCATTTGTACCAATTAGTTTTACCAGAATAGAATTCTATGGGAGTACTCAGACATGACAGGAATACTGCTCTGTTTTTCTGTGGCTTAAATGTAGCATAAACACTTCTAAAATCAGATCAGATCAATCTTCTATGAGATACCATTGAATCTTCCATTCAGTGGTTCCCTTCTCATTCATGAGTTTACTGAAGTTGTAAACTCATGAATGAGAAGGGAAACACTGATAAATATTAGAATTTGAATAGGTCTTTGATAGAATTTCTTCTTCAGAATCAGATGATTTGTGGTGTATTTTGTCTCAATTATGTGAACAGTCAATAGGGTTGAACTGAATTCATTATCCAGACAAAATCACAAAACTAACAGCCATTGCAATCTTGTTTTATCACATTTTTCCACCTGACTGTCTCAGATAAGCTTCCTCTAGTTTCATCAGCTAAGCAATGCATTTACTCACTCCTGCTTTATTCAATCAGCATTCAATACACCCCCTGTTTAAAATGTTGTGGCAGGCATAGTGTCTGAACCCCAAAGTCAGAAGTCTTTTCAGCTGTTGGATTTTTCCCTCCTCTTCTGAATCTGATGTCTATAGGACTGCATCTATTTACAGAAGAACCAGAATATATTTATAAGATGTTTTCCTAGCATCTGCATCTTCCTTTTATTTTGGGGGGTGGAGGGATAAAGGAGGAAGATAAAGAGTAGCGAGAATATTTAAAATATCTTTCCTCATTTACTCTCTAGCCTTCCACCAAGTTCAGAGTGAACTAACTAAATTAGAAAGAGAAGTTTCAGAGATACCCTTAGTTAGTTAGTTCAAAAGAACAGAAACTGGGATGTAAAGTGATATGCCCCATCCATTTTTTTTTGATTCAGAGTAACCATTGTCAAAATCTGTTTTATAAATCAGACTATCCATGTGATTCACAATGTCAAAGAGTGTAAAGTACATGCTGTATAATATATATGCTCTAATTTAATAAAGATTCTCTGGATGGTATAAGATTTCCCCTCTCCCTTACTTTATTACATTGTTGGGTTTTTTTCCAATACTTTCTTACATTTTGAACAGAGTCTATGCACATTTTTTTTCTGAACATCCCATCAATTTATTGATGGCAATTGAAGTCTGAATTAATTGGATTTTTCATATTAAATATACTTGTTTTTCATGTTAATGCTATTCCACAGGCAGGATCCCATTATACTGTTAAAACAACAACAACAACTATTCTCTGCTAAATTAGATGTAAAATTAGTCTCTTTTTGGTTCAGTAATAAAGTAAAATGCAAATTAACACTCATATTGCAATTATGTGAACTTATCCTTTCTATTTATTTTAAATTGTAAATCTGTACCATCCACAGGCATTTCTAGCGATTACCTGAATACAACAGTCAGTTAGAACAGATATTTGTTACAAAAAGGTATTTTACTTGATCTAATGCTCATGAAAGTATCGTACGATGACACCCTTGAATCAAACTGGAGTATTACTTTCTGGTCTCATGGATTTTATTTCTTTCCTCCTCTTCCATCATTCCTTCATCAGAAACGGTTTGTTTTTTTAAAAAAACTTTGGTTATAACACTCTTCATTTAACAAACAAAGGAAAAGACATAAAAAGCCTCAGATTGGCTTGGGGAATTCATCTTTATTCAAAGGTAGAACAATAATACATTTGCATGGTATAAGAAACTAACATCTGTGGGAAGCTTATATCTATTCCTAGACGGTCTTCAGTTTAGTTGCCAAGTAGACAGAAAGATAAGGCCAGAAGTAAGATCCACAGAAAATTAAGTCTGACTCAGCATTATTTGTAGATTTATGTGGTATGCTCCTGACCCCAAATCAATGCGACTCAGTTGAATGACTTCCATTGACTTCATTGATCGTTAGATTAGGCCCTGTGAAAATAATCGGAAACTATAGTATACAATGAAGACAAGAGCCAGGTTTTCAGAGATGTATGAGTCATTTGCATATACGCATCTCTTGGTATTTGAAAGTTCTCACGTGCACGTGCCTAATAAGTCATGTCATGCACAAATACACAATATGTTCAATGCCAGCACAGGGCAGGTCATCTATTGAAATGAATGTCATCTGTTTTTATACTTACCAGCTAATGATGTCTAATGAAGTGTTCCACTTGAACATGGTGCATGAAATTTTGCAGTGAAATTCAAAATGTTTGAAATTTGAGTATTTTCACATTCCTACTTTGTCCCAGTTTCACACAAATATTTCCTTCTAAAATTGCCATCTTTTAAAGTGAAATCAGCTCCTTTTCAAACAAAAATGTCATGGAAAAAATGATAGGAGACAAATACATAGGAGATAAAAACAGAAAATAAATGTGTTTCCTATACAGCAGCAAAATCAAGTCTAAAATTCTTAAGAAAAGGACAGTTTCTCTTTTTTTGTGGGGGTGGGGGAGGCAATTCATGCCATTAATATCACATAAGTAATTAATTCTGCCCAATAGCAGTTCCCTGTTAGGCAGTCACAGCATAAATACTGGTGAACTTGCAGTCATGGGAGCAGATTGGATGTTATTACAGAGGTAGACAATAAACACATTGCAAAGAAAACAAGTATTATTTTGGCTTTAATTTAGACTGCCAATTGCAAAGCAGATAGAGAACTTTTTAAAGAATGAAATATAAGAAAAATATATGAATAAAATAATTGGACAGAGGGAAGTAGAAGATTAAATTAAAAAGACAGAGTTAAAGAAAAATATATCTGGGTATTTGGACTTTTTTGTCTTATTAATACAGTGAGGTATTAGCTAATATCACATCTAATGCGCATAATAAACTGCCTGGCATAACATATAAATAATAATAGTTAGGAGAAATGAAAATGAGACTGAACAAAATACCTGTAGCAGATATAGAATAATTTAATGTGTTACTAAAAATCTCAGAACAAACTCACTAGTAAAACCAGTAATGAAATAACTTTCCTTAACAGTGCAGTGCATTACCAGAGTATCTGGTAATAGTAGGGACTGATGTACCTTTTATCTTAAATGATAAAAGTCATAATAAAAAAGAATAAATAAAGAAGGATAGAAACTGACTTAAAAAAAGTTAAAAGCATCCACTCAGGAGTTTACAGAGCCTCCAGGAACTCTGCACTGTGGATCTCCCCTTTAAAGAGGAGTTCCAAGGCAGCTGTTGGCAGAGAAAGAGCTGTTAGCACAAAACCACACCCTAGGAATACAGGGAGAGCTACAGAGGACAGCACTGAGGCACAGGACTTCCATGTCAAAAATGTGGCCTGCCACAGATTCAGATCTGTAGCATTTGGAGGCTAATTCTCTGGCTTTTTTCACATAGAGCAAACCTCTTCCCCAAACTGAACGAACTGTGGAGATCTCTACAAGATGAGTCACACTGAGTTTCCTTCTCCTCTAGGACCTTTCCTGTATATCTCTGCTTAGGAAGAGTCAATCTGGCCCTGGAGTATTTTACATAGTCTCCTAAAGAGCATCTGAGGTTTTGCTAGGTCCCACTGTTTACTATCACTGCCAGTACAGTAGGAGCTGTCAGATACAGTAGGGAAAAGAATACACCACGACAAATAGATTAATAATTAAAGATGTAGCAAAGAGAGGTTATTTGCATTCTCTCTAGCAGAAGTATGAGACAGGGCTGGAGTTTGTATTTGATGCCAGACTAATGCTTCAGATTCTGGAGCAAGTTCAGATCAGGGGCAGCTCTAGGTATTTTGCCACCCCAAGCACGGCAGGCAGGCTGCCTTTGGTGGCTTGCCTGCGGAGGATCCGCTGGTCCCGCAGCTTCAGCAGACCTCCTGCAGGCGTGTCTGCAGGAGGTCCGCCGAAGCCATGGCACCAGCGAACCCTCCGCAGGCAAGCCACTGAAAGCAGCCTGCCTGCCTCCCTCGTGGCGACCAGCAGAGCACCTCCAGTGGCTTGCCGCCCCAAGCACACGCTTGGCATGCTGATGCTTGTAGCTGCCCCTGGTTCAGATGTGATCGTGTCAAATTCTCATGAACTGGTCTCAGGCATTGTGGAGTAGTGTCAGTGATGACATATGTTATGGCCTCTTTCATAACCAAAAGGATTTCCTTGTGGTTGGAAGTGTGCTTAGACCCCACACTTGAACAAAAAGGTGAAAAGGAATTACTTTTAATTACTGAAAGAAGAGAGGGATGGGTTTCAAAAAGAATTTTGTAGTAGGCCATCCAGAATCTAAGGGTATGTCTACACTATGGGATTATTCTGATTTTACATAAACCAGTTTTGTAAAACAGACTGTATAAAGTCGAGTGCACGCAGCCACACTAAGCACATTAACTCAGTGGTGTGCGTCCATGTACCGAAGCTAGTGTCGATTTCCAGAGCGTTGCACTGTGGGTAGCTATCCCGTAGCTATCCCATAGTTCCCGCAGTCTCCCCTACCCATTGGAATTCTGGGTTGAGATCCCAATGCAAAAACAGTGTCGCGGATGATTCTGGGTAAATATCTTCACTCAATCCTTCCTCCATGAAAGCAACAGCAGAATCATTTCGCGCCCTTTTTCCCTGAATTGCCCTGGCAGATGCCAAAGCATGGCAACCATGGAGCCTGTTTTGCCTTTTGTCATTGTCACCGTATGTGTACTGGATGCTGCTGACAGAGGAGGTACTACAGTGCTACACAGCAGCATTCATTTGCCTTTGCAAGGCAGCAGAGATGGTTACCATCCCTATGCACCACTCTGCATTGTAAATTGGTGATGAGATGACAGTTATCAGTCGCTTCTGTACGTCTGCTGCTGTCACGGTATGCTTCCTGGCTGGCCTTGCCTGAGGTCGACGGAGTCATGGACAAAAATGGAATGAACTTCCCGAGGTCCATTCCTTTCTTTATGTTTTTGTCTAAAAATAGAGTCCAGTCCTGGATAGCAATATGGGGCAAGTGTAACTAGAGAACCAGAGAGTACAGCCGCTCGTGTTCAAGGAGCCCAGAGATCCCATAGAATAAGAGCTGCATACCATTCTAAGGGTGGCCCCTGCAACAACACCACCATGTTTCCATCCTCTCGCAACCCTCCTGGGCTACCGTGGCAGTGTCCCCCATTTGTGTGATTATAATAGAATGCAGGAATAAGAAACACTGACTTTTAGTGAGATAAAATGAGAGGGAGAGCCTCAGCTGCTATTCTAGTCGGGCAGTAAGAATTTTTCTTTAGACATGAAAGGGGGAGCTGATGGAGCTCAGCCTCCAGTTGCTATGATGAGGGCAGTTACCAGCCGTTCTGTACCATCTGCCGGGAATGACCTGGAGTCATTCCCATTTTTACCCAGCGCCCCTGGCTGACCTCACTGAGGCCAGCCAGGAGCATCACGGCTGATGATTACAATGGCAAACAGTACATATGACTGCTATCCACCAGGAAGGGGAGCTGGTGTTCAGCGCTGCAGCACCTCGTCTACCAGCAGCATGCTAGATATAGGGTGATATTGAAAAAGTGAGAAATGTTTTTTTTTCCTTTTTTGTTCTGGGGAGGGAAGGGTGTAAATTGACGACATATAACTCTGAACCAGCCGGGACAAATGTTTGTACCTTCAGGCATTGGGAGCTCAGCCCAGAATGCAAATGCTTTTCAGAGACTGCAGTGACTGTTGGATAGCTGGAGCCTCAGTCCCGCTCCTCTCCATGCGGCATCCATCTTGATTCTTTGGCTTTCCGTTACACTTTGTCACACCGCACTGTGCTGTGGCCTCTGTCTGTCATAGCCTGGAGATTTTTTCAAATGCTTTGTCATTTAGTCTTCTGTAACGGAACTCTGATAGAAAGATTTGTCTCCCATATAGCGATCAGATCGTATCTCCCGTACGGTCCATGCTGGAGCTCTTTTGGATTTGGAGCTGCATCGCCACCCGTGCTGATCAGCAATCCATGCGGGGCAAAACGGGAAATGAAATTCAAAAGCTTACGGGGCTTTTCTGTCTACTGGCCAGTGCATCCGAGTCAGATTGCTTTCCAGGCGTCACAGTGGTACACTATGGATACTGCCCGGAGGCCAATGCCGTCGATTTGCGGCCACACTAATCCTAATCCGACATGGCATACTGATTTCAGAGCTACTGCTCCTGTCAGGGAGGAGTACGAAACCGTGTTAAAGAGCCTTTATATCGATATAAAGGACCTCGTTGTGGTGGACGGTGCAGGGTTAAATTGGTTAATGCTGCTAAATTGTTAAAAGCGTAGTGTAGACCAGCCCTATAATCTGAAAAGTGCTTCCTCTTGCTCTTGGGTGTTAAGAAAACTGATCAACTGGAAAAGTGTACACATCTCTAGATCAAGATAACAAAGTATAGTGAACTGATTGTAAGCTTGTGGATGCTGAATAACGCGTAGCTGTGCTCAGGATAACAATTAAGCTCTTCACAATAGAAGTGAGTTCCTGCAAATAAGATAAAAGCAAACAATAGGCTTCTAGCGGTTGTGGCAGAAAGAAGAGGAAAGACATGCCTGATAGTTTGTGAGAACGTTAAGGGGAAAATGTAGATGCATTGTTTGTTTGAAGATCACATGCAAAGCTCGGGGAATTCTAATCCAATATGTGTGACGCACAAGAATCAATTTTTTATTTTGGAATATGAAATATAGTAAAAGTATTCAAAGTTCTTATTGCTAGAAGTAAGTAGACCGATAACTTTAAATTGTAGCGATTTATAGATTTCCAGCGCTATGAGTCCTCTACTCTACAGGGTCATAATAGATAGCAGGGTTAATGTTTCTTCACCGTAAACGGGTTAAGGGGACACAACACCTGACCAGAGGACCACAATCAGGAAACGCGATTTTTCTCAAGTTAGGGATGGAATGTTGGTCGGTGTCTTTTGTCTGGCTGCTTCAGCTATAGAGGGGGTCCTTTTAATCGTCAACTCTAATCTTCAGTGTTCAAAGTTGTAATACAAAGTAGAAAAGCGCAATAGGCTGTTATTGGTTTTTTTTTGTATTTAACATGTGTGGTAGTTGCTGGAATGTTTTAAATTGTAATCTCGTTTGAATAAGAGGCGTTTATCTATTTTTTTTTAAAGCAATAGCCCTGTATTGTCACTTAAAACAAGATAATTTTTTTTGTCTTTTCTTTCTTTTTATATAAAGCTTCTTTTTAACATCGTTGACTTTCTTTTCTATTATGGCAGAGGGATAGGAATTCTGTGCCAGGAGTATGTCCCTTCTCAGGAAAACTGGGGAGGCGGGGGAAAGAGGAAGGGGAAGGTAATATGTCCTCGCGTTTTTGTGTTTCCGGGATGGAAGCAGAGGAATCTCCTAGTATTTACCCGGGCGGGAAAATCTGGGAGGAAGTAAAGAGCAGGAAGGGAAATGGTTTATTTCTCCTTGTTTTAAGAATCCAAGGGATTTGGGTTCTTGGGGTCCCCAGGGAAGGTTTTGGGGGACCAGAGTGTACCAGGCACTGGAATTCCTGGTTGGTGGCAGGCTATCAGATCTAAGCTGGTAATTCAGCTTAGAAGGTTCATGCTAGCTTCTCAGTTTATGAACGCTAAGGTTCAAATCTGAGTAGGAAAGCTACGACAACAGGATTCAAATCCCCTTCTCTGTCACACAGACATCCTATGTGTCTTTGAGCAAGTCATTTAACCTTCTGGATTAAATGTCTTTGAGGATCTAGGTACCTAACTGCCACTTTAGTCACCTAAACACAAAATGTAGATTCTCAAAACCACCTCTTAACCCTGTAGGGGCCTAAATTCCCTCAGATCTAAATTTCTGCTGATAAAAGTCCCCATGGCAGCTACATTTCTGCTGCTGGACACATGACCTGATGTGTCTGATGCACAGGCACCCAGCTGTGTCTAAGCTCAGGGATCAGGGGGTAGCCATGTTAGTCTGTATCCACAAAAACAAGGAGTCCACTGGCACCTTAAGGACTAACAGATTTATTTGGGCATAAGCTTTCGTTGTGCCACCGGAATGTAGAATTTTTACACAGAATTTAGTGCAAATTCTCTGCTGACAAAACTCCACTTGCAGGTGAAAAAGTATGTCTGCAGAGAATTTAGCACTAAATTCTGTATATATTTTTAAGATTTTGTGATTACTCTAAACTTAATATATTGCATCCTGTACCTTAAATATGTTTTGGTTCTTTATCCTGTTCTCTCCATACAAGATGATATATTAAGACAAATTTTTACTGACCACTTTATGTTGTTTTCAACTCTGTCTTGAGACGGCCAGACTTCTAGGAACTGCACAGTGCCTTATTACTATTGTTTTAGTTTTGTTGCTATCCTTGTATCTTTGATGCACACATTATAAAATAAAATAAAAACAGTTTGCTCATCTATATGGGAAGATAATTCTTCTTCATTAGGCTAACTGATGTTGTTAAGAAACATATTCACATTCTTTAAAAGCTTTTTAAAACAGTTAGCACCTGTGCCTGCTTACCAAAGTGCCACTGTTTGTTCATTTGGTATTGATTGCCTCTCCATAACAAGGTAATATATTTGTTTCAAGCTAGCACAACCCTTGATGGTGACACTAATGAGTGTTGGATCCAAAATCCAATACTCAGATTAAGATCTGTGCTCTCTTCAGTGTGAAGACAGCTAACTCTTTTAGTCCTTTATTATTTTTAGGTTGTTTATAAGTACACCTCTACCCCATTATAATGCCACCTGATATAACACGAATTTGGATATAATGCGGTAAAGCAGTGCTCTGGGGGCAGGGGCTGCGTGCTCTGGCAGATCAAATCAAGTTCAATATAACGCGATTTCACCTATAACACGGTAAGATTTTTTGGCTCCCAAGGACAGCATTATATCGAGGTAGAGGTGTAGTTTCTTTCTCACAAAGAATTCCATGGAGGATTGATGAAGGTTCATTGTCTTTAGAATTATATAGCACTTAAGATCATAGGTGACGAATTTCAAAAGTGACTACTTCCGGTGCCTCTGTTTCTGAGTGCCCAATCTGAGCCAGCTATAATGGGCCTAATTTTCAGAAAGTGCTAAGCAATCTGTGGGAGTTAAGTGCTTAAATACCTTTAAGGTTCTGGGCCCCAATCTTTCATAATCAGGTCCCTCTAAGATGTCCTCATTTGGATACTTGTCACTTTTGAAGATCTTGTCAAATATTTTCCAAACACAAGGGCTTCAAATCGAGTACCTAGATCATAGTTAGATCTTTAAATAAGCAATTTGGGGCTTTCGGAAGTGCCAAGCTCTTGCAAATGTCACTGAAATAAACTGGAGCAATAAACTGGGCATAGTATGTAAAACAAAACATAAAAATATGTAATAGAAAATGTTTATCATGCAGACATTGCAAAGAGTAATCACAGCTGTGAAGGAAATAGTCCATCAACAGGAAAAGGGATCAGCAGGTTTGGGTTTGAATCTCATCCATTTCACTTAGAGGATATGGAAGTGATATTTCATGGCAATTTCACCTATCACTAGTCTCACAGACATCTTTTCATGATAGGCACTCAGTTAATGTTAGAAATCGACTTGCATTATTGCATCGTTATGAATAATAATATTTATTATTTTCTAATTACTTTTTGTTCCATTACATATATGAAAAAATATATATAATGGAACTTGTAAAACATTAGTTTTGTTCTACATCATCATTTTCTAACAGCAATAGCTCCTTTTGGCTTTAGATTCTAGCACATGGTAATTTACCCTGATGTCTGTTAGGCAATCTCACATTAAATTTGGGACAATTAACTCTGGACTTCAATTATTAGAGCCCATAACAAGATGAACTATTTTATTAAAATATTAATATTTGAGTCAAACTAAACTTATCACCAATTTGGACTCCGTTTAAAACAAGAAAAAAGCAGATGATGGGGAAATTGTGAGGTGGATAGGTAAAGTGGGTACACAATCTCAAACAGGGCCTCCAGATAGAGCTACTGAAATACAAGATGAACAATCCAGGTGAAATAGTGCAGTGACATATTATGGTATGAATCCTGTACTACTAGCATCTTATGCCACATATCTTTGTTTATACCAATAAAATAATAGTAAGTGACTGCTATGTGAAATATACTTACTTAAATATAAGCTACTGTATAGAAAATGTGCAATAAAAAGTACGTCCTTTTTGCTGAAACATCCATATTAATTTTAGCAACAGATAGTCTATTTTAATAAACTTGAATAAATGAAATGGCTTCTCCAAAAAAATGTCTTACATTCATAACAGATAAATGAATCTTAGTTATCACGTGAATTTTTTCCTTGACTATTTTGCTATTTTCTTTTTTATGAAGCCCTATCTTGATGAAAGTATTCAGCACAGTGTGACAGGTTATTCTTTTTTATCAAATTACAGTATCTTTAAGACAAGGAATACTATATTAAATGTATTCTCATAAACCTGCTACAAAGTCTCCAGTAAATTTACTGGGAGCATTTTTTTAAGTAAGGAAGATAATAACATTTATATAAGTCATTCCATCATAAAGACTTTGACAGAGCATTTGGTATTATATGTGATGACAAGTTCATATACAATGTGACAATGATAACTGTTAACGTGCCCACAATGAAAGGAGAAAATATACCATATATCTTTAGACAGGGCTTCTGAAAAATGTCCTTCTGCATTCTGGAAAGGACATAGGATCCTGCTAAATGTATTGCTTAAATTGTATTAGACTAGCAAACACCGAATGTATTTAGTAAAATACTTTTGGGAGTGAGGAGGAAGGGAAAAAAGGAGGGAGAAGGCTGCAGTGGGATTTAGAACACTTTCCTACAACACAGATGTTTAAACAATTCCAAGAGGGAAAATTCTGAGGTCCTTTTTCAGACAAAACTGTTGATCTCTGTAGGAATCTTCACTGAAAATGAATTGTGTAAAATCTGAATAAGGACCTCAGGAGCTGGCCCAAAGAAGATACAGAACTACACTCTGTTCAGCATTTTGGGGCCCAGTTCAACGCGATACTTAAGCACATGCCTAACCAAGTGAGTCATTCCTAAGGTCAGGCATGAACCAGGGTCTTGGGCAACTGGGCTATATTTTCTATACATGGTCTCCATGTATGGAGACCCAGCTTGGAAGGTAATCACTGGCATGCACCATTTAAGCAATATCAATTGCAACATAAATGACTTGTGCAAAAGAAAGAATTAATCTCTTTACCTGTAATTTTTATTTTGCATAACAGAAGCTCTTCACTGTTGTGCGCATTACTCACACCCATGTATTTCCCCACAATAATAGCTGTTTCTGTTTGGATTTAGATTACTGATTTATTTTAGGATGGTGGTTAACTGGAAGGACTAAAGGCTGCATCAGCCAAGGGAGGAAAGTTAGTCTTTATAGTGCCTGATGAGGGAATTGTAGCTCTCATTGTTCAAAGCTCTATACTTGTCAACCAAAGACTTTAGAAGCCCCATGTAGAGTGTACATTGAATCCTCCAAGAGAAGGTCTTGTTGGTGCTTTGCTTGGTGGAGATATCTTTGATCTGATCCATTGAGAATCAGAATATTGAAGGCCTTTAAGCATTGTCTCCACAAGAGAAAAATAATGTATTTGTCTTTCTCCACTCATTGGTTCAGTGTTAATTGGATATAAAATGGGATTTAAAGTAAAAGTATGATGTGGTTCTCCAATGATATTAGGACCTAAAATAAGAGAAAGTGTTTTAAGTGGAACCCTGATCCAGATCAAATAGCACCAGTCTCACTGAGAGGGACAGTAGGATTCTTGGCAAGGAGAGAGAAGTAAAAGACACGTCTGTGCTTCTCCATTGTAAGCAACATTTAAAGCTCCAGCCTGAGCGATAAAAGTACCACAGCCCAAACCCTGCGAGCCAGCCGCAGGTTTTCCTTTGCTGTGTAGACATACTCTTAGATTGTTCCAGGGCCAGCCCACAACAATTTGGCACCTGAGGCGGGGAGCTCAAATGACACCCCCATGCTCCCTCGCTTGGGCCAAAACTTTGAAACGTCTGAGTTGTGCCTTCTTCCTGTTCTACTCCTCTCATGGTACTGTTCTGCTCTCTACCCCAATAAAGGAGAACTAACAACTTAAAATGCCTTGGACAAAAATTTGAAGTAATACTTAACTTTCAAACACATGAACAGCAAATGTAACTTTTCTTGACTGCATAGTAAACACTGGCATTTTTTTTATCTGTTTGAATAATCAAACATCCATGCCCTCTTGGTTGCAGAGATTTTAATTGCTTCCTGAAGATCCACAGTCTGGGCCAGCTCATGCTCTGTTGAGATGGTTGCAAGGCTGACCAGTCTCTCCTGTGTCATTGTGGAGCGTAGATGTGCTTTTATTAACTTCAGCTTGGAGAAGCTGAGTTCTCCACTGGCAGCTGTTACCGGAAGTGTTAGAAGTATGCATAAGCCATAGCCTCTCCACTTTGTCACCATTGGGGATTTCACACCAGTAATGTGTTTGATGGAAACTTCTATTTTCATTATCTTTGGGGAACATGAAGTTTTTCACTTGCTGTGGCCCATGCAGTACAAGGAAGTCCCTCAGGCTACTGCTCAAGTGAGGCTATGGTCCTGGATCATCTAGACTTAAGGAACTAAACTCAGCAGCAGCTGTTTCTTGTGTTGCCACCACACTCTTCTCTGATCTACATTTTTCCTCAGGAATGTGCTTGGTTACATCCATTTGAGAAGGAGATATGGATGCTGCAGTAGCTGCCAGGTCACCTGCCCTCTGACTAACTGGAAGATCAAGCATCTTCTCACCACTCACATCCTCACTGGGGCCAGAAGGTTCATCATGAACATTTGTGTCTGTGTATCTCAGGAGAGCTCCTTCCTGCTTAGACAGAAAATCTTCCATTGCTTTCTTTCTTTTCCTGAATGCTGCCCCAAAGGGGCGTTTTCTTCTTTCACAAATGACTGCTGTTCTGCGCCAGCTATAGTGGCTCTCAACACTCAGTTGAAGGGGACAAATAAGCTGCCTGAGTGAGGGAAGATATCAGCATCTTAAGTGTCTAACTGGCTCCTACTACTTTAGTTGACTGCCTGTTCTCCTCAAGTGGGTTCAGGGAAGCAGCAGGAAACAGGAAGCTCCCTGAGAAGCTGGTGTTAATCAGTCCAGATTCCTGGGGGTGCTAGAGAGTTACATAAGAGGCTCCTCCTCCTCTCTCTCCCTGCAGCTCCTGCTGCTTTCTGTTATTCCATCTCACCTTTTCTCCTGCCTGCCTGCATGTGAGGAGAGTGGGCTACAGGCACAGCACTTCACCATCTCTGTGCATCTAAAGCCAAAATAATACATAGGCAGCAGCAGCAGACACAATTTTCTACACTCTGGGTCCTAGTGGCACCCCCCTACAATCTGGTACCTGAGGCGGCCACCTTATTTTGCTTCATGGTAAGACCAGCCCTGGATTGTTCTTTTTGTTTCTGGTGTCTAGAGAGGCTAGAGTTCATTCTGCTTAATTTGTCTGTACTGTCAAACACGCCAGCCAAGGCAATACAGATTCAGTCATTGTTTATTATTTTATAATGATAATTTTTGCATAAACCCACTTCACTGATATTCTGGTCATAGCTTCTCAGTAATATTTTGATGAGGTTACATTTCATTTCCCCTTCCAGTCATCTAAACTGAGAGCTATTTGTATACTTGAGTTAGGCTCATCGTTCTGCCCTTCTGCCCATCCATTATGTTTCAGGTTACTGCTGATGCACAACATTCATTTTTAAATATATCTTCCCTTTTTGATGTATTAGCAAGTCGCCTGCATGTCTCTGAAAATCAAAAACTTTCTTATTCATGATTGATGCACATAACAAATATTCATAGAATACACAAAGGAGCAGGGGGACGGGCACACAACAGAATAGTATATTTATACAACATAATCTGAGCATTTTAAATCAGATTCTAGCCCCTTCCTCGTGTAATCCTATGGATTTAAAATGGGTTGATTTCAGTGGAGTTTCAAAGGGGAGGGTAAAATTTGAACCTGGAAATTCAGTCATGCTGTTAAATTCAAGATGTGCCTTTTATGTGAGTGCTCAACAAGTCTGTTTCAAAACAAAACAAATTCTTTCAGGTTTATGAATCAAGGACATGTGTAATTAAAACCAACAAGTCATGAGAAATAAATATTAGAGAGTTTGCATTTTGTGCAGTGCTAGCAAAGTCTCTCTCTCTCTAATTGATTTCATGGAAGATCAGAGTCCTTCCACTTATGTCTATATTTTCAGTTTTCCACTGTCTTTTCATCCTTATCCTGAAGGGAAGAAAGGAATTGAGTTTGTGATCTTACATGGTTGTGAAGCTCTGATGAGCACACACTGCCATGTGGGTGTAGAGTCACAGAACTAAATGTTAGAAAGAACTGTGTTTAGTTATGGATTTATCAAAATTATAATAAAAATTAATTTCATGATGATTAATTTCACTATCTAAAGGAGGCTAGAAACACACAACTGGATATCAACTCTTCACACCATCAACAGCCTCATTCAGATGAAAATCAAAGGGTTTCTGTTCAAACAAGAATCCAATATCCAGTCCTGAAGTATTTTGACTATTATGAAATGAGCCTGATCTCATGTGTTGCAATGTAAAGAATAACTTTGGTGACCTATCTATGGAGCTACACTACTGTACAATGAGTCTAAAGGATATCAGAATCAGGGTCTCAGTCCTGATACTTCTTTGTGTCAGAGCTGAGTAACAATGTAACAGAAGGTGAATATGTACGTTAGGTACTTTGATGTGTGGTGCTCACTAGCATCATCACCTAGTGGTTAAGGAACTAAGTATCTGTCTCCTGTGTCTCTCACTGACCACTATCACACTCCATGGTGGTCTGCCTTCTTGTAGGTGTGGACTCAACCCTCTAGTCAGTTCACCAGTTAGCTCTAGCCCTCTCCAGAGTATCAATCCCAAGGAAGATATTGGTTCCCAAGCCTTCATTAACTGAAACTTCACCCCCTTGGGGCTCAACAGGCAGGATCTTTCTACCAGGGAAAGCCTTCTGAGGTACCCTTCTTTAGAAGCTCTTAAGGTAGGTATTTCTCCCTGTCCTCAGGCTTTTTTTAAGCTCCACCTTCAGCTAAAGCATGCTCTACAGATGAGGATGGGCAAGGTCACCTGGGCCCAGAGTTGCTCCTTAATCCTTCTGTTCCAGTGTGGGGCTTATACACTCCATCACAGGTACCATATATCAAGAAGAGAAAAACCCATACATGTCATTTTCTTGCATGTACAAACTGAGTCTGATTAAACTAACCAATAGAGTTCAATTACTTCCAGTCTGAGAGAGTGGTCAGGGATTGATTTGGGGTATTTTACAACCTCTTTGTTGAAATGTATGTGTATAATTAGGGCTGGCAGATGCAAATCACAGTCAAAAAAGTAAGAGCTGGGCTTCAAATTCTCTCGTCTGGTATAACATATGCAACCTTGATAAGCTAATGGGTTAATAGGCATAATGGAGGGCAGAATTTATTTTGAGTTCTATTTTAACTTCAAATCTAGCAGATATACATGTCTCTTGGATTAAAACATGCATTTCCACTGGGCCAAATCCTTCTTGGCAATCAGTAGTCCACAGCCATGCCAAGGATTTGGAATCCACAGAGTTCATTTGCAGACAGCCTTCCTTCTAATCTTCTACCTTCCAGAAGGGCCTGGGACAATTGCAGTCTTTGTACTTAAGCAGCAAGGGGCTGGTTCTTCTATGTATCTAAAAAGGCACAAGTGACCTGAAGGGAGGAGGGCAGGAGGCAAGGCCATGCCCTCAGCAATTTCTGCACTGGCTTTCCTTCACAGAAATCATCCTCCAGAAATTATCAAGAACTGATGTCATACCCCTGAGAGCTTAATTTTTATCTGTGATATAGCTGAGAAGAGAGTGAAAACGTTGGTTAGACAGCTCCTTATTGGCTACTTCTCTGAAGAGGTTCTAGTTTGTAAATTTTTTTTTTATGAAGTTAGTTTGATTGTGTGCTGAGGACATTACTACCTCATCTACTTTTTTCAGCTAGTAAAATAGAACCCCCACTCCCTCTAAAACTGATGTATTGTGCTAAACCATTTTGGTCAAATTCCATCACTTTGGGAGTATCAGCAATCTAAACTGGAGAAGGTATAAGGGTAAAGCTATATACTTTGTGCAGTATGACTGAATAATTGGTAGATCAACAGTAGCTAAGTGTGGAGACTACTATTAGCTACTCAGTGCTTAACTTGTTCTAAGTGCCTGAAATATAGAGTGCAGAAAAGGCAAAATTGTCCTCAAAGGATGGAGCTTTAGGATTCTCTCTTTAGGTTATGGCAATGCGATTAATAGTTTAAATTAAGAACTTCTACAACCCTGCAGACTGAAGTTACTTTCTTGGCCTCTGTGACTCTCAGAACTGATTTTACTTTCTTGGACTCTGTCTGTAAGACACAAAGAGGGAAAAGGATACAGCAGAGATAAAAATACACAAAAGGCAAATTAAAGACAGTTCTATGTGTAAAACTCTAGGAAATTTTTCTTAGATACCTTTCTATAATGTATGTAGAAATTACTGAACCATCAGTAACTTTTCAGAGAATACTCACATAATTGTTTCCTGTTGATTGACCAATGTAGGCTGATGTGTTCTTTCAGCATGTATTGTCTGTTTATTATTTGTCTAGCCACAATAAAGTTACAATATTTAGGCGTCTTAATGGTAATCACTGTGTGCTTTGAAGTTTGAGCTGTAACATGAATAATTTTTTAGGTTCATAAGTTAAAGAGGATAATCTATCTTTCAATAGTTTGTTTTGTAGTAGACTGGGAAAGAGGAGAAGGGTGGAAAGCAACGATATGTGCAAACAGTAACGATTTCAGTTGTTTGACCCCTGCAGTTTGGTTGACAGGGTTCGGAGTGAAGCATCATATGGAAGCTTACTTAGAGGTGAGCAAGGAAGTTTGCACAAGACTTGAGAAATTTATAATTTCTCGCTCCCTTTGTTTATGTCACTTCTCTCCTCCTATTCTACCAAGCCTCCTTCCTCAACATCATTTTCACCTTGCCTTGTAGCATAAATCATATAACTCAACATTGTAGGCAATCAACATTGTGATAAAGCCTCTGTCCCAAATCTGGACCTTAGCATCCAAAATCTGGGGGTTTAAGATGAAACTCCCCCCAAGCTTATACCCAGTTTGGCTCTGATCTCGCTGCCACCAACCAGGATTCAGTGCCTGGTACACTGAAGCCCCCCAAAATCATCCCTGGGGGACCCCCAAGACAGAACCCCTGGTCCTATCTCAAGGAAAAACAAAGTTCCTCCCCTTGTCTCCTTATCTTGTCCCGCTTCTCCTGGGGATCTGGTGATGCATAACTTAACTCTGTGAATACTAAACAAAAGAGCCAATCAAACCTCTCCCATAGCGATGCATTCAAACTAGTAACTAACTAAAAGGATTTTCTCTCCCTTTCCTGAGCCTAACCAGAGAAAAACCAAAAACCTCAACAGGTTTTAAAGACAACTTTTATAAAAGAAGAAAATACAGAAAATATAACCCACTGCTTTAGAGTTCATATTACAGGCCTTCTTATAGAATTAGTGAATGACAGTCTGATTCAAAAAAATAGCCATATTTAACCAGTTCAGCATGTACACACTAACATACAACTTACAATATTCAACCTATTGCTTTTACCTTTGTAATCACACTGGTAAACAGAAAGAAGAGAAAGAAGCTTTGGAGATAGAAGGAAAGTCGATCACACAGCGGAGACAACAAAAGACCCGGAGTCCAATTCCCGCCCCTGACTTTTAAAAAATCCAGTTTTCCGATTGGTCCTCTGGTCAGATGTTTGGTTCCCTTTGTTCACCCTTCTCAGGTAAAAGAAAATTAACCCTTACCTATCTACTTATGACAAACATATAATAAAATGTGTAAACACACACACATTTGCAACATGCTTTCAAGATGCCTAAAATGGCACCTCTTTTATGAACTGAAGCACTAATTATATTCAGTAAGATAATGTCAGTATTGCCAACCTAAGATATTCAAAAATTATGAGTCAGACCTCAAAGTCATGAGATTTTTAAAAGTCTCACAATATTTAAACCAAATATTGGGTTCTTTTTATTTGCCTTTTTGTTTGGGAGCTTTTAGGAGGGACTTGGGTCAGGATTTATAGTTTCTCTGACTGCGAAATCTATAAACCTACAGCTGAAAAAAGAGTAATCTGAGATTCTAGCATACTCACAGGACTCCAGGAGCTTAGGCTTTTATTATAAAAAAGAATCGCAAGAGTTAGCAATGCTAATTTAGAGTGCATTATTATCTTTTATTCTTCCTCTCCATCCCTTACCGCCCCATATACTTTTCCCCACAATATTTTATTTTGTTTTATCTCCAGCTGTCATGATTTTCTATCCTTTTCTCCTGTGACTCTGTGTTTCATACTTCTCATTTGCTTTCTCGTAAAAAGTCTATTGCCCTGTTCTGTATATTTACTTTAGTGTTTAATTTGTATTCTCTCACCCTCTTAGTTTCTTTGTACAGGATTTTTTGTAAACTTTTCTTTGCTCCCTTTCCATTTCTGACAAACTTTCTCCCATATACAAAGGAGTATATCTTTGAGGCTCTATGCTCATCCCATCTTTTTTCCTCTGCAACAGGCCCCTCTCTCTTATTTGATGCCTTCTCCTTCTCCCCACAAGTTTCACACTTCCAAACCTGTTCTTTTCCTCAGAGCTAAAGTTGTCCAATCCTCACCCCCAGTGAATTAGGTCATTTGTGCCTCAGTCTCCGTCTCCTTTTAACCCTTGAATGTGTCAAAGTACTTTACTATACAACATGGGCAGGCCCAAACTTCATAGCTCTGAAATAAGTGATATTTTGAAACATTTCTGTCACACAGACTGACACATTATAGATGAGTGAGTAAACCACAAACAACAATTAAATCCAAAAGAATTAGTTCTTTTTTCTACACTGTCATTTCTTCAAGTTCTTTTTTTTTAAGAGTCTTCAACGCTTTATTTGCAGTCTCCTTTTTAACTTTAATGGGTTGAAAACTAAGCCCTCACTGCATGTATCAGCTATTCAACTTTAATGAAAAACAGAGAACAAAATAATTATCTTCCTTCTGAGAAGGAGCAGTGATGTCCTGATACCTGTCTTATGAAAGGTTAGAAATATATTATTGAGATCAATCATTGCTAAGGGTTTTCTAAGTCAAGTAGCTAACACAGTAGGTAACTCAAAGTGCTTGCACTATCAGTATTCACCTCCCCTGTGAAAAATGTGTTGAAATGCTTACTCACAGCCTGAAGTTTTGTACTGTTAATGTAAAGTAATGATATTGCTTCACTATTAACTCTAAATCTCTTTGATTTTATGAGCTTAAGGTATATCCTAACATTACTTTAATGAACTCTGAGTCTCTGAATCTCATATAACCACTACATTTAAATCCAAATAGATTTTCATTACAACAAATCTACTATTTGCCAAAACAGTAATTTCTAAATTGTTGGATTTTTACCAGTATAATTAATATATTTCACAAAATAACCGTTAGCACAATCTGGTACAATACAGTATGTGTCTATGCAAAACACAAAGGGAGAGGAGTTAAATTGCTTGATCCTCTCAGCATTTCCACTGAGAAAATACTATTATCCAAGGGAAGAAGTGAAGATAGTTTGATTCACTAAGAAGAAAGAGCATTTGCATGATAACAAACTTTTTTGCCTGCATTTGGATGATAGGAAAGCACACAAATCAGGAAGACACCAAATAAACAACATTTTTGAACGTAACAGTTATGCACTACTATTCAGGGTAAAAATATCACTTAGATGAGTTCAGACAGGCTGTTGACATCAGCTGTCAGAAAATGATCTATCTTCCCTATAGAATAAAACACAGACTTTAATGAAGAATACAAAAACCCTGCTGTCCTGCTAAATTATACTCACCAAAAGTGAAGTTTCTAACTTCTAAAAACCTTTGACTTGGAAGGATTCCACTGCTCTACAGCCAAAATGCTTCTGAAATAAATGTAGTCAAACTTTACTAATTCTGGGTCACTGAGAACGAAAATGATGCTTAAAATTGTTGCTTGGCTCTAGTCTAGCTGGTGGGCTCCAGACTACAGCAGTGGAATCTCCTGGCAGGTGATGTTAGGGTTTCCATGTTCCGTGACCGTCAAAAGGATCTTGTCCCATTCTTCTTCATGGAAGGTGATCTTGTAGCCTGCAACAACATCGATGGTGTGATGGCAGCCCTCAACATCGTTCACGATCCAGATGAGTGGAGACTGTTCATTGATTCATCGAAGACGAGTCTTAAAGCTGTTTTGCTGCATAATGGCAATGTTTTGCCATCAATTCCAGTTGGTCATGCAGTCCATATGAAGGAAACCTATGACAACATGAAACAACTTTTGAGGTGCATAAACTATGACCAACATCAGTGGCAGCTTTGTGGCGATTTGAAGGTTGTTGCTCTCTTGCTTGGTCTGCAGACTGGATACACAAAGTACTGCTGTTTTCTCTGCGAATGGGATAGTCGTGCAAGAGATTCCCACTACATCAAGAAAGATTGGCCACTCCGACAGTCACTGGAGCCTGGGAGGAAAAGTGTTCAGCATCCACCACTTGTTGAATCAAGGAAGATTTTGTTACCACCCTTACACATCAAGCTGGGTCTGATGAAGAACTTTGTCAAGGCCATTGACAAAACACAAGCAGCTTTCAAGTACCTCCGTGGAAAATTTCCAAGGTTAAGTGAAGCTAAGATAAAGGAAAGTCTCTTTGTTGGTCCTCAGATTCGTGAACTTCTTCGAAATGATGCATTTGACCATGCACTGCCTGGCAAGGAAAAGACGGCATGGAAAGCCTTCCAGTTAGTGGCAATAAATTTTCTCGGAAACAACAAGGCAGACAACTACAGGTTGTTGGTGGAAAACCTCCTCAAGGCATACAAAAGCCTTGGTTGCAACATGTCACTAAAGATACATTTTTTGCACTCTCATCTAGATTTTTTTCCACCGAACTGCGGAGCAGTGAGCGACGAGCACGGCGAGCGATTTCACCAGGACATTGCAACAATGGAGAAATGCTATCAGGGCAAATGGAGCCCATCAATGCTTGCAGACTATTGCTGGACAGTGACAAGAGATGCTCCATTTAATGAATACAAGAGACAAGCCAAGAAGCGCCGAGTAAACACTGAATAGGACTAAACTATGTACATAATAGTTTTTTGCCTTTTGTTTCATAATAAATTTTATTTATATAACCCTTTTGCTGATTTTTAAAGTGTTACATAAACAGGACAGGTGAAATATTATCATGTAAAGCAACCATAAACACATGAAAAGACCTAGGTTTACAATTTATGATTAAAACTCTATTATCTACACAATATACATAGACATAAAATGTAAAAACTTAAATATCTTAGAAACAGTAGCCAATCAGTTGTTTTAATTGTCATATTTGAATTCAGCACATCAAAATACATAATAAATACCACATTTTATCTCTGAAGCAGACGACTTCTCAAAAATTGTAGACCAGTGTTCTCCTAGAATCCTGTCTTGAGGGATGTATTTTGCCTTTAGAAACAGAGTCCTTAATGTGTTCACACTCAAATAATCAAATATATTGATAAACATCTATCTAGGTTTTACTATTGGTTCAAGGGGAGAATAGTATCCTGGTAATTCCATGTGGAATGATATAAACATTCATCATTTTTGCCTTCCTGAGAATTGGGGCCAGATTTCCCATTGCCCTGCACCTTATGTTGTCATTTATACTGGTGCAAAGTGAGTACACACTGGGTGTGACAGGTCACTAAGTCCTAATGGTTGCATGCACTTTGTACTTTGTTGGCACTGGTGAAAGTGACTACAAAAGTTGCAGGGCAATGGGAGATATGGCCCTTTAAAAAAAAAAGCCCATTTTGGTTAAGAGGATCAAGCACGAGCAGCAGCAAAAAAACCAACTCCCATTGACTGCAATGAGGCCAAGATTTCACACAAGTCTTCCTTTTTAAGTTGTACTTGCTAGATATAGTAAATGTAACATAAATTATAATTATTTTTTAAAAAGTAGAAGGAATGATCCAAACTATGGAACAGAATGGGAGTTTGTGGAAAGGTATTACAGTTGTAATATGACATGAGACTGCTGAAGAACAATTCTGACTAAATTTTTTTTGAGTATTTTATAGTTATATACCAGTAAAAGATATATGTTCATTTCCATACCACCTTTTACCTGAGGACCTTTAAAAAAATCCTTCTTGACAAACATGAATAAAGCCTCATAAAAGTAGGGAAGGTAGGCCATTAGGCCCATTTTACAGCTGGAGAAATGGAGGCACAGAATGATTGACTTCGATGAATGCAGAAGAGATAAGTGATGTAGGTTGTAGTTCCTACTCTAAGTTTTCGGCCACAATCACTAGGCCATGCTTCTTTTATTTATTTGCAGTTTTGAAGGTTGCAATGAAAGGAATAGTATGTATCTTAATGAGCATTCTAATTGCATTTAGAAATATGCAGAAGTATAATGGCAGCAATTGAAAGGGAAAGTAGAAACTATACTATTTGCTTATTAAAATTCTCAAAGAATATACAGTTAAAAAAACAACCAAACAAACAAAATTCTGCCAAATGGTGAAGTACCCAGTCATGTGTGTTTTCTGCAGCAGTTGGAAGTCATTGTGTCTTAAGTCTTAAAAAATTGACTAGTGCATCTGGGTAAATTTTAGACATCATCTTAAAGGGGCTTGCTTTTCAGAAAATGCTGAGCATCCACCTTCACAAGTGTCTCTGTAAAGTGTCTCAGGTTGGGCACCCAAACACTTAAGTACCCAGAATCACTACTCCCTTTTTAAAACTTAAACCTGTAAGCTTTTTGAGTGCTTTCAATTTCAGTTCATGTTTGCCTAGCGGCTAGAACAATGTGGTCCTGATCCCTGATTAGGGACGCAAAGAGCTATTATAAAACAAACAAATGTTCAGAGTTTTATCACTAATTTCAATAGAAAAGGTTAGGGCCCTATGTAAAAATGTAAAGATTTTCCTCGCAATAGTAGAATAAACTAAAATTAGAAGAATTCTGAACAGAGTAGTATTAATCATAATTAGAGTTGCACTTTGGTAATTAGCAGCGTTAATAAATATATAGCATTTACAATTCACCCTGCTCTAATAATAATATTTATATTCAGTAGTATCTGGCAAATAGAAAGCATTACATTGTTTGGGAGGATTTTTGTAAATTGCCAGGTATTAGTACCTCTCTTTCTAATAACTTTGTTATTTCAAATTCATATGGTTTCTATATCAGTTTAAGCTCCTATCAGAACATGGGTACTTTACATTTCATACATGAAATATTAACCTGCCAGCAATTCACTATCAACAGAGGTCTTTGTACTGTGTCACAACTAAATTATTAGTATTGAAATAAAGGGAAAAAAAAGCAGCATGAGGCTCAGAAAACTAGCATTTTATAAGGGCATTGAATTTTGAGGAATAAAGCATTTTCTTAATGTTTGTTATTCATTCTGTTTCACATCATTTATCTTAAGTTTAAAAAATAAAGTCTTCTTCCCACCTAATTAGAGGGGGAAAAAAATCTTTACTTTTTCTCATTCTAGGCTTCTGCTAAGACAGATAACCTTTTCTGCGTGAGATAACATTAAAGAAACATTCTTCATGCTTGTTACACTTGTATGCTGCTACAAATTGCTATAGTTGTACACCTACCTGGAATCCAGCTGAGAAATGATGCAACTGACTTGCTGTGCAGTGAAAGTCATAAAGTAATTAGTTTATGAAATCATATCATTGTGACATTATGGTTCAATAATAGGCAAATAAAACAACAGGTAACAAATGTTTGTACTGCCTTCAGCAGAGGCTGTGTTGTGTGCTAATGTTCTCTTCTTACAAATGAATATCTCCTTCTTTCAATCTAAATGGATTGAAAGACTAAAGTCTTTACTTAGGAAAAACTCCTATTTTGGGATGTGTTTGAGTATGGGCATAGTAAGGACTTCAGAATTTCACCCTACTGGAATTCAATAGCCATTGTTTTTCAAACATGCCGTACAACTTTGCTTTACAACTGTTCATAAAGAAGAGAGCATATTCCTTTCAGAGCAGACTCCTACAATTTTGGTTTTCATGTCTTTTCTCAAACATAGCAAATATATTTTCTGTCAGATCTGCATGATAGGACCTAGTGCACTATTTAAAATCAAAAGTTTTCTGATGGAACATACAGTTTACTTGAAGCAGAAACTTTTTGTGAAAACAATTTTGATAAGGTAAAAATGGAATTGTTAGGGAAAATAACCCCTCCCCTATTATCTTAGGCCCTAGGCCTTTGAGCAAAAATAATTTAGAGCTTTAACTTAGCTTGTTTTACTGTATAAAAGGCATGCTGAGGCAGAAAGATGTAGTCAGGGCCCAAAAGAGGAACTAGATTTGGATAAAGGGGAACCAGGAGATCTGTTTTGATAACAGCTGACCCTGGTGTCGAGACTACAGAAAAAGTGTTAAAACGGTCAAACCGCAGACCTGACTGGCAAAGACTATAACCGGAAAATAGGAAAATGTGTGAAAGTTGCTTGCTAAATAGCAATATGTATGCCATAGGGTAAATATTAGTCATGTTTTGCTGCATTAGCAATTTGTATTCCAAATAAGGCTGTATCTGTGTGTGACGTTTTGCGGTTTTAACCTTTAAAGCTCAGTAACATTTGTAACAGGCAGGTCAGCTTAACCCTTGCTAGGGAATACGCTGGCCTCCGCTTGTGCACAAGTGTATAATGAATAAAGGTGCCTCAGGCTGTCTGATCAAATCACAGAGGTGGTCTTCTTTTCCCTAACAGAATGTTGAACATTTTTGTAATGGAATGTTTAGATTTTTCATTTTGAAATAACTTATCATTTAAAAAATATATTATAAAAAGTAAATAAAATAAAATAAAAGGCAAAATCAAAACAAGATATTTTGACTGGCCCAAAATTTAATTCATAGGAAAAATCAAAACCCTGTTTTCATTCTCATTTCTGCATGAGCACTCTCCAAATTGGTGAGTGCTCTACTGAAAACCACTCACCAATTTGGAGTCTGAAGTACAACTACCTACCACTGGATAAGAAGGGTTTACAAAAAAATCAGGTATTGTCTGGCTATGCCAAAGGAAGGACAGGAGATATTTGACATTTAATCAGGCTGCAACTTTATTATTAGATGTCTGGGACTACCCTGCAGATAAAAGCGTACAGTGCAGGTAAATCCATGTTTATTCCATAATTACCAGGGGGCTTTTACCAGCTCTTACCAGCTTCCCCTCTTTTTCCATCCAGGTCCCTCAAGCATATCCATTGCCTGGACCTTACCATCCAACCCCCCGTCATAGAAGGGTTAAAATAATGGGGGCTAGTTCCCTGTCATACCAATCATAGGAGTCCCCAACCACCCTGCATTCACTCCTTTATAGAACACCTCTTTTTAAGTCCTTTTCCAAGCCATTTATCTAGTCACTGTATACCAGGGATCGGCAACCTTTGGCATATGGCCCGTTAGGGAGCTCCACTGGAGGGCCAGGATGGTTTGTTTGTGGTTTGTTAGGGTGATCACAGCTCCCACTGGCCACAGTTCACCATTCCAGGCTAATGGGGGCTGCAGGAAGCAGCAGTCAGCACATCCCTTGCCACTTCCCACAGCTCCCATTGGCCTGGAACAGCGAACCGCAGCCAGTGGGAGCTGCGAATGGCTAAACCTGCAGACACTGCAGGTAAACAAACCGTCCTGGCCTGCTAGCAGATTTCCCTAATGTGCCATGTGCCAAAGGTTGCCGATCCCTGCTGTATACCTTTCCTATGGAGTATCTGCACCGGACATCCCAGCACAAGGAGGTGCCAGCCATTAGCTTGACTGCCTCCTCCCTAAACCTAATGAGGGTCACAGACATCTCCTAATGACATCTTTTATATGTCAAAAACATGACAGCACTTAAATCTGACAGGAGAACCCCGTCCTCCCGAAACAACTCTGGTGCCCAATATAGTATGTCAGAATGTGAAATTACTGCCTCTCCTATGATCCTGAGGAATTTGGCCACCTCCCTGTTCACATACCTCCTTGCCTTGTCCACCTGGGGGCTTGAGGGCGGTGTTCATGGCTCCCCACCAGAGCCTGTGCTGAAGCATTTCTGACCATACAATGGTAATTCCAGGAAAAATGTCAAGAATCAGCCTCAACTCCCTCCTTGCTCTGAGGATTAGTTCCACCCATTTAAGCATTCCCAAATCGTTTTCCCCAAGGTACACCACAATTATATCTGGTAGCCGCTGACGGGCCTGCAGAGCATATAGCCAGGGTATCAGTCGGTCCCATAATATGCCCCACTTTACATGCCAGCTGAGTACTACTTCACCACTAAAGCCCAGCTGTGAACCCTTGAGCAACTTGGACACATGCCTATGCACTCATCTGTATGGCTGGTCATCCAACATCTGTAATGAGATTACAACAAATTAATGCTGATTTACTGCCTGAGGTCTTACATACGTTCGGCACATGTCCGAATGCCAATGCCTGATTGCCTGAATAGCTGTTGCTCCCATACCTAGCAGTGCTGTTGCCATTGCTGCCCCAATTCTGAATGAATGGAAATCAAATTCATGGGCTGGCAGCCCCAACCTCATCAGCCCCCATCTCAACACGGTAACAAATTGACATTTTGTGAGAGGACTCCTGTCATGGGCATAAAAAAGGGGGCTTTCTCCCTTTCACTGTATCACCATGTAAGCCTTCAAAGCTTGAATGGGGCAGACTCCAGGCTCACCATCCTCCCAGAAAATAACAAATTCACCCTGGACAATTTGATCATCTTTGACCTTCACAAGTGTAATATCACTGAATGCTCATTCCATTGTATA
This sequence comes from Chelonoidis abingdonii, assembly GCF_003597395.2. Lineage (NCBI taxonomy): Eukaryota > Metazoa > Chordata > Testudines > Testudinidae > Chelonoidis > Chelonoidis abingdonii. The sequence goes on from NC_133769.1 coordinate 37,088,029, forward strand.
TCATGCAGTTCCAAAGCACTTCCTGTGGAGTTCCTAACAGAACTGGCTTGCTGATCCTGAAAGCACCAAAAAATGCTATCAACAATGCCTCCTGGAACAAGGCCACCTCCTGTTCACTATGACATATGGCATCAAGGATCTGTACAAAACCCCCGAGAATGTAAATTGTGATGGGATGACAGGAATCCTTCCTGGGGCCACTGGTACGTGACCACCCTGCCAAAAACCTTCAAACTAAAAAAAAACTGCAAGGATCCAGATAACCATTTAGCCTACTGACAAATGTAATGGCAGAAAGGTGATACGAGATTGTGGAAGATGCCAGTTGACAGGTTGCCTGTGACAGCATGTACCGCACCATCTGTTCCTCTGTAATGAGTCATATTGTTGACCGGTCTTCCTGATCCTGAAATTGTATGAAATCATTAAAACTTCTTTCATAGCTCTGCCACGTGTGTGGAGCAACTGATCTCCGGACCACACTGACAACCATCCTATGCCAGGGTTCCACAGCACCAGCGTCATCTGCCTGGGTTCCGACTGGCTCCTTGTGCCAGCTTCAGAAGTCTGTGGAACTGAAAATGAGATAAGGTGTCTGCTATGCCATTATCAACCCCAGAGAAGCCTTCTTGGGGCCAAGCCTCGGGTAAAAACTGAAAAGTTATCCACAGGCAATTGGTTGAATGGCCCTGCTGCTCTATCCCCAATTCATTCCTGTGGAATTATTGTCTTAAAAAAACCCTGGGGAATACTAAGGAGAGGTTAATGCAACCCCTCCTCCTCTGTTTAAGCTAAATCCCTGTCTTTTGGAGCTACCCCCTGAAGAATGGGTCATTGTTTAGGATTAACTTTTCCTGGAGACTGGAGAGCAAAGCTCAAGCTATGTAAAGAAATGGCTGAATGGCCCAACTGGGCTTTTGATTCTGAATCTGAGATAGTTATGAACTTGTAACTCTGGGAAAAAATCTGGTTATGAGTTCTGAATGACTGACACCTATCAGAGCCCCAGGTTAGAGTTGTGGTTGACCAGGGGTAAGCTTTTTTAGCATGCATGTAGATTCTTTAATTGTTTTTAAAACATCTTCTCTGTAAGGTTTCACCTTAAGAATAAATGCGCTAGCTTATAAAGAACTGAGTGATAACATATGACAGCAGGCAATACAGTGACCATAGCCTCTGGACAGAGAGCAAAGCACAGATGCTCACCTTTTAGGCAGTTTGCCTTTGGGGATATCACAGTGTAGAGCAGGGCAGCCTTAAAGGCCTGCCCAGGCAGGAGGGATTGAGTTGCAGATCCCCACCCAACAGAGGTAATGTCTGAGAGCCAAAAGCCCAAGGTGGGTGCCCTTGAGGCACCTCAGACGGGGAGTGCAGATGCAGCTGTTCTGAAACTGTGGCAGCTCTATTGACTCCAATGAAACAATGATAGTTTATCCCAGGTGAGAATCAACCCCATGATGTTTTCAGTAAGGATAAAGGACCAAAAGCTTTGACTAGAATCAAACAGAGCAGGGACAAGCACTGATCAATTTTTCCTGTACAGTTTTAACAATGTATGTCATCTCTGACTTGCAGTATCTTTGTTATTCTAGTTCTTTTTCTACGCCAAGTCAAGTGAGACATTTATGCTAAGAGGTATGTATGGGGAATTTGTGATGTGGTAAAAAATCTACTTTGGATTTATTTCTAAATATCAATATTTGAACCCTGTTTTCCCTAACAAAGTACAAGTAATTCCCATTAAAATCAATGGTATATACTCATATTCTGACTCTTGGAGATAAGGGACAAAATGTGTCAACTAACTGTCAGAACAACTCCTAAATTCTAAGTATTTCATATAAGATGAACAATTAATTTAGACTTTGATGTAAAAAATAAAGCTAGATGAGATAAAGCATTATATGCTGCAGTATAGTGAAATGAACCATGACAGGCAGGAAATTAGACTGGATGACCTAGTAAGTTTTGTCTCTTGACATTCTATAAGTCACAGTTCTTGTTTATATGCACTATATTATTGCATATTACATATGATGTAAATTAGAGTTTTCTTGTGACAGCGTTAACTATTCTATCAAAGTATTTGTACATTATTCTTGGTTTGAGATTCACATTTTTGTTCAACTTCTCATTTTCCAGGTGGTTCTTCCTTTTAAAAAAATATTCTTGAGCGGATACCATGCTCAGAGTATTTCTAATTCAGTATGATTGTCTCCAAGATTATTAATGCTGACTTTAATTTAGAAGCTCCTTTGTTTGCTGATGCCTTCAGACTTAAGTTATCAAAATCTCCTAGGACTGCACAGTGGTCCAGTTATTCAGGGAACTAGAAGTGTGTCTTCTTCTGCTTTTAGAAAAAATTTGGAGTCAGATAGAAGATCATGACTTCTGTCAGGTGTATTTTTGTTCTAAGTTGTACCGTGTCCAGCGCAATGGAGTCTTGGCCCATGACTGGAGGTCGCAGATGCCAAAATACAAATTGTAATAATAAATAATATCAGAATGGAGGATTAGTGCTGGCTGAGGTTGAGAGTTGCCTCTGGGAGAGTTGACCAGTATTTTCCATATGTGAGGCACAGGAAAACAGTTTAAATTTGAGTGTTGGCAGTTAACCAAAGCACCCTCACACAAACCATTGCCTTTGCCAGTAGGACTGTCGGCTGTGATTTTCAAAAAAGCCTAAGGGAGCTCGGTGCCTTACACCTTTTAGAAAAACCCAACCATAGCACATTCTGAAGGCCATATCTTAATACACTCAATGCAAACAAACTGAGATCATAGCTCCCTGACACCAGATTGCACATATTGCATATATTTCATTCTCACCCAGCTTTTCTGCAGTAAGCATAATGCTACTTTACCAGCAAATCTATCATTTGAATTTTGTCTAGCTTCCTGCTGTCTTTGTCACGGCTGACTTTGGAGGTGGAATATCAGAACAATAGACGTGGTGTGTTTCACTGTGGTTGATTTGTCCCTCTAGCTGCTCTGGTTAGGCTCTCACTATGACCTATACCAGGGATTGGCAACCTTGGCATGCAGTCAGTGGGAGCTGTGATAGGCTGAACCTGCGAATGTGGCAGGTAAAGAAACTGGCCCTGGCCTGCCTGCCAAAGGTTGATGATCCCTGACTATAGTAATTTCTGAGCAGTCATAGTCTATAGTCCTAGTAGGAGATCAGAAGTAGTAGCAGCTTTGGGACTCTATTAGATTTATATTCCACCTATCCTAGACATCTTTCCTTATGCAATGCCTGAATAACTTGCACCAGCATGTCTGCAGCCTTGTCATGAATAGCCAATGTATACTGAAAACTTAACCCTAGAGTAAGAAATGTGTATGTGAATTAGCACAAGGGATCCAGAGACCTTTACTCTGAATATTTCAGTAGTGAATTGGATGTTGGTTAGGATAATGTTGCATGGGAAGAATAATTTGCAACAGTTTTAGCTCTACGAGTAGAAATAATAGGTTATTTATGTGTAAACTAAGTTTGACTAGAGTAACTTTGCCATTAAAGAAACATATAAACGTGACTAATAGCTTTTGTTGTTGTATACTGAACATCAGAAAGGTTTAAAAGCACCAGGTCTGCCGTAATATTATATTTATTTATTCCAGCAAAGCTACAACAGAGGAAGCCACATTAGATGGATAACTGCCCCATGGGTTATTCACCTTCTCACAAGTCAGTAGAATATGCTATATTTTCTCTCTCTGCGGGAGCATAACTGAGCCATATTTTGACTCCCCATAAAATTTGACTCTTCCAATCAGTTCTCTTAAAGGAATGCTGTGGTGTACTGTGCACATTTTTAAAACAATATATGGCCTGCAACATATTTCCCCACTTAAAGTAAGGGTTTATAAGCAAAGCTGTGTGAATGATTAATTTTTCAGTTTGCTGATTGAACCAAAAACTCCAAACAAAATTCCGTTTTAGATAGACCCAAAATGATTTTTAGTGTTCTCAGTCAAACCAAAAATGCACAGAAATGTTGTTTTGTGATGAACTAAATGTTTTGTTTGACCCAAAACAAAATATTCTGTTCCAGTTGGGGGCATTTCAACCACTTTTTTTAATGAAAAGCAAAGAATGTTTGGTAATGCCATTCACAAAATTTCTAGAGGCTGTGATGCCCCCTTAAAGCCCCATAATTACAGCTCTCACCTGGCTGTGGGATATTCAGGTTCAAGTCCCCTCTCTGCTTGATTCAGAGCAGGGACTTGAATTTGAGTCTTCCACATTGCAGGGTAGTGCCTTGGCTATAGGGAATCTCTTCTTTAAAAACTGTTTTACTCTGTATAAAATAGTTTAATATTAATTGAAATAGTGTCTGGAACCTGAATACTGGGCTGTAGAGTCATTCTCACATCCTCTAGCCCACTGACTAATTATTTATCAGCTTCAATGGGAAAGATTGAGAGATTCCCACACTTGAATACTCTATAGCCCACTGGCTAGGGTTAGGAAAGATCCATATTCAAATCCCTGCTCTGAATCTGGGGATGTGAATCCAATTCCCTCCCAGCCCAGATGAGTACTCTACCATGGCGCTAAGAGGTATAATAATAAGGGGGAGGAAGAGAAGATCCCAAACTCCTCCTCCTGTTCTGTGAATGGCATCTAAGTCCTCTTTAGACTCTTAACACCCACTCTGGTCAACTCAAAACTGCATTTCCCAGCAAATATACTATTCGTCCAATTTTTTTTTTGCCCAGCTTTTGTGAGCACTAGTGTCTCAGATGCACCTGTTCTTTCCAAGTCAAATTCAACTTCTATTCTTGTGTCTCCACTATTTTAGAATCTGTTAAGTGTATCATCCTCTTCATAAGGCTGCTGTGCCAACTAGGGCTTGCAGAGCTTAGGCTGTGGGGCTGTTTCATTGCTGTTTTGACTTCTGGGCTTAGGCTGGAGCTGGGCTCTAGGACAGTCTGAGGCGAGAGGGTTCCAGAGCATGGACTGCAGCCCAAGACCAGAAGTCTACATAGCAGTGAACAGCCCCACAGCCTGAGCCAGCTGTGGGTTTTTCTTTGCTGTACAGACATACCTTATAGCGAAAAGATCAAGCCCCATCTTTTTTTAGTTTCCTAAGTGAATCTCTAAATTCTTTTATATGTTAAGTTTTATTAAACTTTTAACTCCTTGCAGGCAAGCTCTATAAAGAAGAAAATTATGATGTGGTCTCCCCCACCAGAAGCAAATGAAACATTCAAAATGTGTGGATACATGACTGCTTGAGAGCTCAAAAGGCAGTTTGAAGAGCTGTGGCTATGAAGCTTTTTTACTTTGTTTAGGAAGTCAGGAAAGAAAAATGGCTACCAGTCTGGCAAAGAAACAATCCATAAACTCATCAAGTATAGCACAATGATCTGCTTCCCATTTCCTCCTTGCTTCCCAGTCTGGGCTTAGCAGGCACAAGCACTTCTCCTCAAGGCCTATTCCCCTCAGCCTACCTGTGCATTCTGTTTGTATCCTTACTATAATGAGTCCCCAGTTAACCACTTGACTGCCCACTGTAACGTAAGGTGTATATTGGTTATCTTTGTCATATCATTATTATTACTCTCTCCTCAACAACAAAATACAAAACACCAAAAAACACTTCTCCTCTGCAATGGCAACCAAATAAAGCACATTTTGGAGTTCTCAGGCCAACTTGTTTTAGAGGAATGGTGAGCCAAAGGCAACAAAAAACAACAACAACAAAAAAAGACATTTTCAGAGAACTGATAAAAGGAAAAAACCATCACTATACCTTATTTTTGAAACTGGCAGGCAGGCAGGCGGCCTAGCGAGCACCCCGCTGAAGAAAGCCCTGGCCACCCCCCTTTCCTCTCTCCCCTCTGCTAGCGGGGGTGCGCACCCCGCTGCCTGGGGCATGTCTGCAGGGCTGGGAGTCCCCCTGCACCTGCGCTTCATCCGCCCCACAGGTTTGGGGGGTTTTTTCTTCCCTTCGCCGCTCTGGCCAGCCAGCAGTTTGGTTTTTTTTCCCCCTTCGCCGCTCCCTCCGGCTCACAGGTTTCTTTTTTTTTTACTTCCGGGGGTGGCCAAAAAGTCAGAACCGGCCCTGATGCACATAGCATAGTCCAGATTTCTTCATTTGTACAAAAAGAAAAAAAAATGCTGCTCAGAGAAACCTGATTTTGCACTATCTGCAATACTCATTTTTTCCTTCTCTCTTCTTCGATGTTGTGTATTGCTTACAACCACATACAGAGCAAAAACCAAAATAGATCCTTGGGGGCTTTTCTCTGGCTCCTTTGAGTATTGTTGAAATTATGCAAACCACCTGGCATTCTTAGATAAATTCTTGTATTTAAAAGAGGAAAAACATTTAAATATAAATCTGACAGCTGAAAGATGGCTTAAATATTAAAAAAACAAAACAGATGGTGGTCTCCTAGAAAAGAAATCCTAATAAAACCTCATTGGATGTTCAGACCTTGTTGTCAGTTACAGTGTCTGTTTCCTTCTATCTCTCACAGCAAATCCATGTTGTATCCTCCTGTAGTTCACCAGCATAAGAAGCATTCACAAACCTAATAGATTGCATACATGACAAAGGCCTCAGTATTGTTAGGACCATATAGAAAATCCCAGTGTTCAGCAAATGTTGCAAAGACTTTGGCATGTGCTTAACTATATGCACAAAGAAACTATTCATATTCATAGAGTTAAGCATGGTCTTAAGTGTTTTCAAGTTTGGGGCCTACAATATGAAATTTAAATTACGGCTGAGAGTGAAATAGAAATAAAGAATAGAAAATCAAGGCAAACAATCCCTTTTGATGGGTCAGGACAGGCCAGAAGTCTTCAGATAAAGCAAGTGAGCTCTGCTTAAGGCATTCACAGCATAGGGGCTGACTCCATGGGTGCTCCAGTGCTGGAGCACTCAGGGAAAAAACGCAGGTGCTTAGCACCCACCTGCAGCCTGCTCCCTCCCTCCCCCAGTGCCTCCTGTCTGCTGGCTGCCCGGCTGATCAACTCCTCTTTCCCCCCTCCCCTGCCAGTGCCTCCTGAGGCTATGGGAGGGAGGGGCAGGAACAGGGACAGGGTGCACTCAGGGGAGGGTGTGGGGCAGGGGCAGAAGGGAGGAGGAGGAGGTGGGGCAAGGTGATGACTGGCCCTGGGGCTTAGTAGGGGTTTCGCAGCCCCCAGGAAAATTGGAAGCTGGTGCCTGTGAGTCACAGCTAGTTAAAAAAAAAAAGAAGAAGAATCAAATGTTCTCACAAAATAACCAGTTAATCCTTTGGCACTGATTCTCTGAAGTAAATATGTCATTACTATATATTATGGAAAATTTCAACCAAAATGAAAAAAAAAAGTTCCTTCCAAACCCAAACTTTCTCACAAGATATTTTCCCTATTTTTTGAACAGGTCAATTAGCTTTATTTTAAAGGTCCCCCAAAGTATCTAGTCTTTCAGTTAAATGGGTGTATCAATAAATCATATTTGATTTGTATATTGCTAACTGGCAATGAAGTATTAATACTGAAAAGAAGGCCTTTGTCCACCTATTCAAATATAAATATGAGTCTAAAGCAAAGCACTGGAACTGAAGCTGATAAAAAGTCAATGGGAAAGAAGAGAAAAAGGAAGTATAGATGCTGAAAATGAACTCAATTTACTTTACCATCAGCCTGGGAGTAAACAGGAGTAAGAAGGAGTAAAGGCCTGATCCAAAGCCCATCAAAGTTAATGAGAGTCTTTACCTAAATGCACACAGTCATTTTCAACCTTAAACATTTGCTATTTCTAACAAAAAAAAAAAAAAAAAAAAAAAAGTATTGATTTTTTGAGGAGGCAAAGGGAGAGGGAGAAGGTCTATATGCATCAGGTATGTTCACATGCAGAGAAAGCAGGAACAGAGCATGCCCCCCCCCCACAATTGCAACATACTTTCTAATCTGTACTTGTATCATTTGAAGGGGAGCAAAGGATCAGGAGTAAGCTGATTTTACACTTACTGCCAAAATATCTCTATCCCCATTAAACTTCTGTTCTCTTTTTAGTTGCATACTCCTGTGGCTTCAGAATGGAGAAAGTATGTAAAATAACGTGCTCTTGGGTATCTCAATTTTCAACACAGAGCAAATTTTTACTGCCAAGATATAAACTCTTTAAAATGTGGTTTATAATATAAGTGCTGCTACAACCCTGAACATAGGTGAACAAACAGCATGACTATACCTATGCTCTGTGAGAAATATAATGTATTTTGAAGTCATAATTACATTTTTAGTTTCTTTTTAAAAAATTTATAAACAGCATGGGTTTCTCAGTAAAAGTCAAATCAGCTATCCATCTAGTACCACTGTACTTGCCAGCCTTTAGGCTTCCCTTTTATTCCTCCCTCAATCACTTGGAAGAGTTGTATGTATATGGAAGTGAGATTGAGGGCCACATTTCCCGAAGTGGCCTCTGAGTTTTCTGTGCTGTTTCTCAGCGAGTTCAGTTTGGAGCTGTAAGTGCTCAGAATCTCTGACCTAGCTCTCTAAAATGAGGCAACCAAAAGCTGAATCTGTCAACATTCAAGACAACTTTTTAAAATTCAAATGATCTCAGATGGTAGGAGGCTAACTCAGATTCTTAGGGTGGAAACTTAAGAAGTGCTGTGTTTGTGCCCAGTTCTTTCTTCTAACACTCCTTTATACTCTGCCCCTTTAATGTAATGATAGATTAATAGATTTTAAGGCCAAAGGGAACCATTAAATCATCTAGTTTGACCTTCTATTTAACACAGGCCATAACATTTCATTTAGTTACTCTTGTAATGAGCCCAAAAACAGTGACCAAAGCTTATCTTCCAGTTGGGATTCAAGCTAATTTAAGCATAAGCAAAGGAAATAATATAACATTTAAATGAGTTGGGTCTTTTAACCTTGACACAGAAACAATATGAATTATTAATGCCCCTTGGCTTTAGCAGCTAGTCAATATTCAGGGCCTTGCTGGGATGTTTCTGTTAGGAGTAGAAATTGATTATACAAGGGACATATTTCTTTGCTGCAACCATGTTTATTTAAAAAAATTCTTTACAAAGTCCTGTTTCTCTGAACACAGTAGAAACAAACAGTAGCAGACAGTTTCCTTGCTCAGAGTTTCCCTCCCTTCCTTTCCAGCTACTCATGGGAGGGGCACAAAGGATCAAGTGACCCTCCAGCAGAGTCAAGTACCCGCAGCAGCCAGTCCAGGTTGGGAGAGGAAGGGGCAGGGCCAGATCTTCTCTTTTCCCACCACGCTGCCTGAGATGCTATATGGTACAGCACAGCAGCTGACTTTGACTGGGGGAGTACCTGGCTGTGGAAGCAGCAGGCTTCCCCCCTGCCAGGCTCAGCTTCTGGGAACAGCAGCTGAGCGAGCAGGAGCCCTCCACCTCCCTTCTGGCATGCTCAGAATTGGCTCCTGTCCCCAGAAGCTGAGCCTGGGCAGAGAGTGGCGCTTCTGGGGACAAGATCCAACTCTAAGCATGTTGAGGAGGGAAGAGGGGCTCTGACTCATTCAGCCGCTGTCCCGGAAGCCAAGCCAAAGTGGGAGATATCCCGCTGCCATTGCAGCCAGACACTCTCCGAGGCAGGTGCTGTGCTGCAATGGGCAGAATCCAGGAGTAGTTCTGAGGCTTGTCTTCCAGGAAGACCAGCCAAATATACGAGGGGGATGCAGTGCAGTGGGAGGACAGAGTCCCCCTCCTCAGGTAATGTGGGATGGGGAGAGTGTGGGGTCTCCGGGCTGGGGGCGGGAAGGAGTCATGTGGGGAGGTCACTTGCAGTGGCGGCTCCAGGCACCAGAGCTCCAAACGTGCGCCTGGGTGGCAAGCCATGGGGGGCACCCTGCTGGTCTCTGCAAGGGTGAAAGTGAGGCAGCCTTCAGTGGCTTGCCTGCGGGAGGTCCACTGGTCCCACAGATTCAGTGGCAATTTGGCAGCGGGTACACCAAAGTCACAGGACCAGCGGATCTCCCAAAGGCAAGCCACCAAAGGCAGCCTGCCTGCCATGTTTGGGGCAGCAAAAAAGCTAGAGCTGCCCCTGGTCATTTGTCCTCTCTTTTAGCTGGCACCCCTTTCATGTCCCTCCCATGAATCACCTATTCTCTGCTCCGTCTCAGGACCATGCTCATTGTTGCTTCTCTGGCTTTCTGTTGGCTGTTTTCTGGTTATATTATCTTGGCTTCCTACCCGGTTTCTCTCTCTGACCCACGGAAGTAGCTCCAACCCCTTTGCAATCAGACCCAAGGAAACCCTTCACACAACTAGTTTAGCTTCTGCTTGGGCCTTGACATACTGGTCCATGCTTTTTAGGCTGACTAGACAGCAAGTGTGAAAAATCGGGATGAGGGTGGGGGTAATAGGAGCCTATATAAGAAGAAGACCCCAAAATTGAGACTGTCCCTATAAAATCAGGACATCTGGTCACTTTAATGCTTTTAGATGGTGGTTAGCATGCCCATCAGCTTTAACAAGATCTGTGATCACCTGTAGATCAAAGACACACTTTATGGCAGCCATTAACACCTTGCAGAATAAGAATATGGAGAAACCACATGGGCACAATAGAGAGCTAAATAAATATGTTTAGTCAATAGATCAAGCATTCTAGGTAGCTACATATATGCTGTTGCTATGACTGGTTTCCTGCTTCTAACAGAATATAATGAGGGCCACTAAAGGGTTCAAACAATTTCAAGGAATACTACACTATTCCTGTAAGTTACAGAATAAGAGCAGGAGTAAGTGATCTTATCCTGAATAATGCCTTATTTTTCAACAGCTCCATCTGTTTCATATACCTGAAGATGTTTAAATATGTAAAGAAAAGCATTGAACTATTTTGGAATTTAGTTTGATCCTAGCCAAAGGGAGAACTATGGAAAGAAGTTAAGAGGACACTCCTCTTAAAAATCACATCGTAAACAAACATCTTTTACCTTGTGAATTTAAATGATCTAAAATTAAAAATGGCAAATATAGATGAAAACCTTTTCCATGTATGCAACTGGCCATGCATGGATACAATACAGTTACCCAGAATGATACTGTGAGCTGTTCATTACATTTGGAAGGTGGTGTGAAAAGGACTAAGATATATCTTTAACTTTTCATCATGGTTTTAAAGAAATGCATTCCACAATAATTCAAGGCAATTTTTAAATTACCCTAATGCTAAAGATACCAGCATCTTTCTTATGCATTCGCAAATCCCCAAGGAATACGGAATGAAGATTTAAAACTTTCAAAGCTATTATGTATTAAAGTAAAATGGATGCAATGATGAATGTATCTGAATATCTTCTTTCCATCTTTTCTGATCTATTGTTGTCTGACTTGATAACTCCAGCATGGCCTCTGATTTTAACTTCTGACCTCAAGGGAATGTCCTTCTAAATGAGATGGACATTTCACTGGAAGAGGCCAAGCATGACTGATTGGAGAAAAGGGACAGGAAGACGAACCAATTAATGTTCTTAGTTCAAATAAGTATCACTGTTATCTGTCAATCATATACGTGTCACTACAATGAGAATCTATGGTTCAAAATGAACAGATCCCTATTCCTTCTGCTAAAGGAATAGCCCCTTTATTTCAGCCAGTTCAGAGAACTCATAGATGTGAGCAAATCTGAGTTAGTCCACCTGGTAAAAGGCCACAGCAGGAATTAAAGAGAAAAGGGGGAAAGTGTGCCTTCTGCTGAAAGCAGCAAGAGGCCACTCCTCTTGGCTTTTGGAAAGCTCAGTTGTCCCATAGATCCCCCTGCTCCAGCCTAACAGAAGTGCAGCATGAGGAGATGTTTCTGGGGTTCCCACCTGGACCACTACTAGGTAGAAAAATAGCATCTCATGATAGGACATGAAGAGGTGTCCCAACTCAGCATCCCATATCTGTCTCTTGTAAAAATAGTTCCATCCCTCTGCCAAATTCTGCACTCTTCCAGTGGGAAAGACAAATAAATATATATGTTTTACACACGTAGCTCATAAAGCTAGCTAAGCCTTCTATTATATTCAGCAATAATGCAAGGAACTTATTGGCCTGTATCCTGTAAGACATTAGCTTAAACAAGTTAACATAAGTATAATCAAGCATAGTAGGCCTGTGACCCTTGGCACAGATAAATGACCTGACAGTTACCCTTTGATTTTGGGGAGCTAGGGATAACTTGCTCAATAGCAGGAGTTGGAATCTAACAAAATCAGGCAACTACAGCAACACTGAAGTGATACTGGGCTTGGATATTTTATGACAGAATAGTTGGCAGATGTCAAACCACAAACTTCCTTGAGCATTAGGCTACGTATATACAGGGGCGGCTCTAGCTTTTTAGCCGCCTCAAGCATGGCAGGCAGCCTGCCTTCAGCACCTTACAAGGGTCACAGGCCTACTATAGGTAGCCTTTGGCAGCATGCCTGCGGGAGGTTCCTGGTCCTGCGGATTCGGCGGCATGCCTGAGGGAGGTCCACCGGTCCCGCGGCTTTGGCTTACCCGCCGACAAATTGCCGCCGAATCCGTGGGACCAACGGACCTCCCGCAGGTATGCTGCCGAAGGCTACCTGACTGCTGCCCTCGCAGGGACTGGCAGGGCACCCTCCGTGGCTTGCTGCCCCAGGCACTCACTTGGAGCATATATAATAATGAGTTAAACAGCCTTAATATGTATTCATATGTTAACCTATAGGAAAAGTGCACCCCAATATTATTATATAATACTTAGTTTTAGACATAGAAGGCTGTAGATTATTCACGGTAGAACTCAGGCCCTATAATAGGGCAAACCACCACGTGGAGGTTTGACCTTTCAGTTCTATTGTTATCTACCATCCATCTGGGGCATTGAGGAACCCCAGACTCATTCAGCATGCCAGAAACAAGGCTGTTCCTTTGTCTCTCGCCACCAGGTCCTCAAACGAAGGGTGTAAATGTCAAATCTAAGAGCATATGCAAAAAATGATACCACAGGAATCCCCAAGACTGTATTATTCCTATTTGTTTGTGTTGTTTGAAGCTTTTCAGACTTTATTATTGATCCTAATGAAAATCACTAAGGCTTTGCTTTTCCCTCAGTGTGAGTGCTCTTGCCATACAACTTGAGGTTCCCTACATTATATTGAACTTGTTGCTTTTAGTTCTGTGTAGCCTGATTCTGAGACAAGAACCCCATTACCCTCAGCTCATTGATCAGGATGAGTTGGCAATCAATATAAGTATTATTAATCATTGAAAAGGATCAGGCAACACTAGAAACCTCCCTTTTGTAATGTTGAAAATGCAAAAGATGCCAGCATCTTTCTAATACATTCTCAAATCCAGAGGGAATACCGAATGATTATTTAAAGCCATAACAAAATAAAATGAGTACACACATTGCACTAGGAATTGAATATTTTCTTGGAGAAGAACACTCCCAATTTGCCCATTTTAGTTTGGTTGCACTGATTCTGAAGAAACTGAAAGGATGGCATTCATAGAAATGGTGGTGGGAATCACAACTCCACAAACTACATAATTTTTAAAGGGGATTTGTCTTGCCAGGTAGATATTTCAGCGCTCTCATCTGAGTCTGCAGAGGAGTGCATGAGCTAGGTTTTTTCCTGAAATCGACTTAAATTAGACCATTTAAACCATTACATTTAGAAAGTAAATTGTCCTCAAGTTGGAATCAGCAAATGCCATCAATTATTGCCTGGTGGGTCAGAGTGACTGACCACCAAGGGGGAGGTGGAGGCAGGAAGGGAAGGAAGCCAGAGAGAATGTAGTAGTACAAATAAAGACATATATCAGAATTTAGTTTATCTAAACCAAAGTTGTCTGTTTCATTTCCCATAAGTTCCCTGATCCCCCACACAATTCCAAATTTTCCTGTTAAGTCAGGTCCCAGTTAGTGCCCAAAACTCAGTACTTTTCCACCTCTCCTTTTGCCCTTTTCTGGACCTATTTCCCCCCCTTGGCAATCTGTCACCATCCCAGTCTTCTGGGATGCTGCTTCTGCTCCTCCCCCTTTCTATTCTTTCTTTTTTCTCTTTATGGTGAAATAGGTTTGACTGAGTAGTCTATAGCCACCAACAACTATAATTCCTCAGAACTTACCAGTTTATATTCTCACATTTTCCCCTTTGTCTTTCAGGAAACGTAACAGCACCTTTTTAATAATGCCCTGTTTCCCTGATGTATTTACTAAACAACATCATGTAATTTTTGTTACCTTAAGACATTTGAATTCCTCAGATGTTCAAACTCCCCTTTCTTTATCAAAGCATTTACACACTCATAAAAGGTGATGAATTGTTTCTTCCACCTTACCGAGTGTGCATTGTCCATCTCTGTGTCTCCTTATTCAAAAAAGATTTTTGTTTAAGACACAATGGTCAATAGTCCTCTAAACAAAAGCACTTTATTAGTCCTATCCAGGCCCTGAAGTATGTAGTCATCTTTAGCGAAAGCACAATTCAAAAAATTCAAATTACACTTTTATTCATAAATTCTTTTTTTTTTTTGCCAGTTTTTATTAAAATGTTTCTATACAAGGCTTTTGAATTCCTGTTTACTTAGAAGTATTTCAATCTTTCCATTTCTAATAGCTGTTTTCAGCTGCTTTGTCCTCCATTTCGTTCCACGTTTTTCCAATAAGCACTATGATCAAAACTAATGCTACATGTATTCCCATCCTGTACTATATTGTTAAAAAAATAATTTCATTGATTAGATCGCTTCTACATACCGAGACGCCCATTTTTTTAATCGCCATAAAGTCTGAGATTGAATCCAAAAAAATGAGAGCTGCTGCTGGGTTTACGTCCCAGATCCAATTTAATGTTAGCACTATTGCTACTAGTTCAGCATTCATGATATCTACATATCTGGATGTTCTTTTAGATATACCAATTCCCATCTGTATACTAACCACTAAGAAGTCTAGACAACTCCAAAGCCACCAAAACAACTGCTTTACCCAAAGCAGAATTGATGCCACTGAAATAATGTATTTTATAGATTGGCCTTCGTTTCCTAAAACATTTGCCATGAAGTGGCATAATGCACTGAGATTAACTAAAGTTAATCGTTTCACAAATCTTTTACTAACCCTTCATGTATACCAACACTTTTAACCATACTTAACAAAAACATGGCATCCTCATGTCATAGATTTGACTTTGACAAGACAGAAGAAAGAAAGAATATAATGATGGTGGCAAAAGTTCTACAAGAAGGGCCTTGATGTATGACTTCAGTAAATAGATGAATAATGGCACAACAATTCTTCTGTCATGAAGGCTTTGGGAAGGCTGTTCTTGAAATATTGTGTACAGTTTTAGTCACCTAGATTTGAAAGATATATCTGGGTGTCAAAGCACAGAGGAAAACAATGAGGGCAACCCATGTTGTGGGATAGCTGTCATATGAAGAAAGGATCAAATTATTAAGTGTGTTTCATTTGGAAGAAAAGAAACTGAAGATGGACATGATAAAAGATGAGAATATTTACTGAACAGGTTTTCTACATTTGTCTCATCCTGACCATTTTACACTCTTAGATAAATGTTGTCAACTTAGTTTATTATTATACTTAAAAATTCTTGCATGTGCATAGATATCACACAGACAGTCGTGCACTAGACATGATGATGAGATACATGGTCAAGAGTCCAGCCTATTGTATAGTAAACCCACACTCTTTTGTGCATTACTTTTTTCAGCCCCAGAAGGCCTGATTCCCACAATGCTGCTAAATGCAAAGTCATGGTATTAATACAGCAAAGATCGAGCAATATATGCATGGAAGTTTGTTTCTTTGTCACTAGTCATTGGGAGCCACTAAAACTATTTTCATGCTATCTACCAGCCTGAAGGCTGATATTGAAGAGTCTAGGATGCTGTCGATTGCCAGTCCCACCTTTATGGGAAAGGTGTTTGGATATAGGTTAGTAGTTGACAAGGTCATGGTGTCTTATTATGCTTGAGAACCAGTGTGATTATTGCCTACTTCAAAAGACTGGTTGATTGCCTTTGCTAAAGCAAGCATTAATTATCATGGTGAGGAGGACCTAACTGCTCTTGGCTTGCTTTCATCTGCAAAGAAGAGTAAGTGGTCTGCACATCCCTCAAAGCTTCCACGTCTTCTTTTTTGTGCAAAGAGGCCACAATTCATCAAGTAAAGTAAAAAGCTTGTCACCGTTACTTTAAGTTGGCTCCTTTGGACTTGAAAAGGCTGTTTTTTATTTGATCTGTCTTTTCAGTGAACTGAATGAGATGACAAATTTTGGAGTCAGAGATTACTGGATCTGAGTTTTTATGAAGATAGCTTGGGTTGAGATTAGCCAATTTGCTCCTTGGAACAATTAAAATAGATGTGATTTTGATGATGATGCAGTGGATTAGAAGAAGTTAGCTTCCTTCATGGCTACATTACAGGTTTGTAAAAAGTCCTTTTGTTGCTGTTGCTCTCATTCAGAGCACATTAGTCCTCTGCCTTTATGCTATGCCTGACAAAGTTCATCTGTGAACTGCGTTAATCAGTGGTGATAATAAGAAAAGAGGGGGCTTTTTGGTACTGAAGCATCAGTAGTTGAGGATGTTAGATTATGGTACTGGTTCACCAAGCTGTCCAAACACTACATGCCTTCTCCCTTAAGGAATTCTGGAAGGTCATTGGAGTCATGAGCCTCTAGGAGTGCACCATTGTTATCACTTACCCTTGTTGTCTGAGGTGAGAGAGTGGGAACCTTTGATGTCATCTTGGTTGGGCCAATAAAGAAGGATACATGAGTCTTAAGGTCAGATTTTTAGAGATATTTAAGTGCCTAAAGATTCAGATACTTACCTACTGGGATTTTCAAAACTGCCTAGGCAACTAACTCCCACTGAAATCAATCCTTTTGTTCCTTTTGCCAAGTTATTTACAGGCCCTATAGTGAGGCCTCTATTATTCAACTTTTTATTCCTGCCCATTGACCATTTATAATCTGTTGGCAAGATTTTCCATGCACAGTACCCAAATAGCAGGACCACAATGGTGGCAGAAAGATTTATAGAGGAAAAAAATGGATTGAACATGTTGTACTTTTGAAGGAACCACAAGGCTATTATGACTTTACTGAAATTCAATAGACATTTGAATTGGATGATAAAGAAAGCAAGGAGAAATTATTTCAACCCTGAACAACAGGCACAGGGGAAAAAATCATCCATCCATTATGCAGCAGACATTTGTGAAATATGTAAATAGTTATTTGAAAAAGGACATATCATAATCCTAGCACAAAAGGGAACAAAACATAACAGCTCTCCAAGGTAAATCAAGGCTAGAGAAAAGAATCTTATAGAGACAGAGTCTATAACTAGTAATGGATATGTAATGGCAAAAAGGAAAAAAAAAAGTAAATAAACAGAACTCCACAATCTGCTTCACTCGAGTTGCAAACTGTTTGCTTGGTCTATACAATGATGTCGGCAGAGGAAATCCTATCTCTCTCTGGTAATTCACTTGCAATACTATGAACAGGATTTCTGTGTTCATGGGCTCTAGTTCCTAACATCAATGAGAGCCAGGTGCCTAAATACCTTTAAAATCTGGCCCTCTGTGTAGACTGTGCATTTGTTATAGTTCTAGGTGCAGTGACAAAATCTGTTAAGTGGCAAGTCTCTAGATGCAATATTCAGCTGTGTCAGTGTTGAATTATAGTATATACAGAAAGATGTATCATTACTTTATATAAAATAAGAAATGATATATGTGTAAAATCATAAACTCTTGACCCATTGTAGTCAATTGGAGTTTCCTGAGTAAAACCACAGAATATGAGCAAGTAGAGAGGAAAACTGTAAAACTGTGAGAAAATACGTTTAGTCCCACATTGATCCATATTAGTCCTCTGATATTTTGTAATATACACTGAAGATGCCCCAATTCAACAGAGCACTGAGATACATGCTTAACTTAAACGCGTGCTGAAGTCCAAGGGAAGTCAATGAAACCATATGATTCAATATTACTGACATGGAATGCTGATGTCCTGCCTTAGACAATATATTGTTTAAACAATGCTCACCTCTAAATCTGAACACCCTCGTCTTCCAGCTATCACATTGTAACCTGGGAGAGATCAGATGGGTGTAAAAGGGAGAAGGAAGCACTTCAAAGATTCTTGCCAGAAATGTAACATCACTTCCAATACAGGGTGTCTATCATCAAGGTAAGTCACAGCTTCGTGGTCCTTCTGCATCTGAAAATCTAAATTGCTGTAGTTCTTAATCACACGCACTTTCACCAAGAGTGACCCAAGCATTTGTGAGCTCCAGACTTGCCTACATCAGATAGATGGTTTCAAAGAATTAAATAGCCAGCTGTTGAAAAAATGTCATCTTGTTCAAAATATAGTTGTTGATCATTACAGAAACTTCGATTCCCTGTAACACCAAATCAAATTCAAGGACTAGATCCTAATATTTATAACCTCTCATGAGATGATACCAGCTACAAAAGAGTCTGTGTGTATCCACAACTGGGACCCATTTCAGGATCAATGGGATTGTTAACCATGAAGTAAAGACTTGTGAAAATGCCGGACATTATTAATTGACAGTCAGCCCACAGCTGTTGCATTCACTTACACGACAGTTGAGGATGACCATGAGTCTCACTTCTTGCAGAACAAATTATAAAATGTTCCTTTTTGACTTCGATTTCCTACAACACAGAAAAAAACAAACAAAAATCTTGCCAGGTGAAGAGAAAGAGGGATCCTTGTCAAATTACAGTAGCTGCACTGGTTTCAATGATGTCATGCCAGTTTGCATCAGCTAGGGTTCTGGCCTACCATATTTAGAATTATTCAGGTTGTACAGCTACTACCGAAATAGGACAGTGAATCTTAGATAGAGGGATAAACAGAACCTTGAGAAACTTGCTGATAGAACTTACTTCTCAATTCTGTCCTATGAACTGAACGTTAGAAACAAGTGTAATGTATTATTGGTGAGGATGGGGAATAGATAGGCTTGGAAGCATTTGATTTTTATTGGGAAAATGTTGGCAAACATTTATTTTGACTCACATAAACAAAGAACAAAATATTTCCATATACAATAATAATCAAATTTACAGGTAGGAAAAGTAAGAAAAATGCTTCTTGAGAACCCATTAGAGATTACTTTAAGTTTTTTAGCTTTGTATATGTTCATATGTGAAACTACAATTTGTGTTGTAATTGTTATAAATTGTAACGTTTGAATCTCATTGTCTACTGTTGTTAAGTAATTGTATGACCCACCCTCCCACATTGTTTGACAGCCCCTCCATAATTTTCCACAGCTGTGAACATTTAAATTTATACAAATGGAAAAAATGTTTAAAAATAAACAGATATTATTTACCAAAATTATATGAAAAAATGAATTTTGCCAAGCCTAGAAATAGAATATATTTTACCAAGGCACCAAAAGTGGAGTTCTTTCCCCCTTGTTAGACAAGAAAGCAAAACAGATTGTTGGCCCTCTTTCAGGACAAGCCTGAAGATATTCACGTTACCAGGTGCAGGGTTTCGAGACATTTTTTCTAGTCCTGAAATTAATCAAGTATGTTGCCTGTTTACTGTAAGTTTTTTTAAATTTGTCTTTGGGAAGGCATCCTTTGGGACAGGATCATCCATAATTAAAAGGCTATTTATTTGTTTATTATATATTGGCCAAATCTTGTGCCCCTCAGTCTGTATTCAACTAAATCTCCCACTGAAGTCAATTGAAGAGGTGCTCAAGAAAAACCTGCTGGAATTATGCTGTGTTACTTTTTGCATTCACAGTTTGCTTCTGTATTTATTATTTCATGATATATTTGCAGAAGAGACTTGGATCTTGCAGCTATTTTCCTTCTGATCCCACTCTAGGGATACCTAGCTAGCTAGCTAGCAAACCCCTATTGCCATAGTATCTGAGAGCTTTACAAATATTAAATTTATCCACACACCATGTTCTAATTACATCCCCAAAAGATCTTATCTTGGGAATGTTTATGACCATGAGTAACTTTACTCAGGTGAGTAGTCCCCTTGACTTCAATGGAAGTACTCCCATGAGCAAAATTACTCACGGGCATGTTTGCATGATTGAGCCCTTACAAACTAAGATTTTCTGGTTTTCAGACTGCCCACCAGGTGCCCAAATATAGATTTAAATTATTAAAATTAGGCACTTCATTTTGAAAATTTTGACTTGCCCAAGGTCACCCAGGAAGTTTGTGACAGAGCTGCCATTGTAATCTAGGTTTTAGAAACATCTGCATCTACATTAGAAACAATGTCTTTTGCTATCACCTTTACAAGACCATCTGCATGGCAGAGTCAATGGGATAAAATATGGCATTATGTGCAAATGTATATCTTTGGGTTGCATTTTTAATAAAAGAAAGAAAAGACAACATTCAAATGAGAGGGTGACAAAGAAATATTGGTATTCAGTCTACGATAGCTCACTTTTTAACATTACATTACTCCAATTATGACAATAATTTTCCTTTAAAATGGTGCTTTTTCCTCATCATCCTTTTACAGAAAATATTGTATTTCAGTGAATAATTCTGTACTTCTACAACCTTTGTATTGCTGTATGAAACTTTCATATTAATGTTGTATTTCGGTAAAGAAACTGTCATCTAAAAAAAAAATATGGTGATAAATTCACTTACATTCTCTTACAACAGCAGTGAATTTGGCACACTGAATGCAGATTCTATAGAAATGCAATTTTTAATCAGTTCAGAGTCATATTAAACAATAAAGGATTTACAAATATGACTTTCCCACAATCAATACATGAATTACAATGAAACTTGGAGTTACCAAGAATATGTAGTTCAAATTACTGCAAACATACATGAAATTAAAGAAATATATTAAACCATTTAACAATGTAAAAATGGATGATTTTTTTTTCTTAAGCACAAATGTCCTCTAAGAGGAGAATAACAGAGTTTGGAGTGCCAGATGCAGGGGAAAGATGGTGGGACAAAGGATTAATATAAGCAGCCCTAAAGAGACAGCTAATATTCCCCTTGTGATGGGGTGGGTCACACAGACCACCTTTGGACAGTCACCTGACATGCTGGAATTACCAGTGAGCTCATTTTCCCTACCAGCTTGGGACTCCAGAACCTGTCTTGTTGAGCCAGACACACTAGCCTGCTCCAACACAGATCCAAGTCTGATCCATGCCCTCAAAGCTGCAGACTTTAACCCAAAACTGCTCAGCATGTCACCTAGACACTCAGTTCCCAATGAAATCCCAACTCCAAATAATTCCATTTTACTCAGTATAAAGCTTATATAGAGTAAACTCATAAATTGTCTGCTCTCTATAACACTGATAGAGAAATATGCACAGCAGTTTGCTCCCCCAGGTATTAATTACTTACTCTGGGTTCATTAATAAACAAAAGTAATTTTATTAAGTATAAAAAGTAGGTTTTAAATGATTTCAAGTAATAACAGAACAAAGTAAGTTAGCAAGTAAAATAAAGCAAAAACACTCAAATCTAAGCCTAATGCATTAAGAAACTGATACAGGTGATCAGAGATGTTCCAACAGGCTTCTTTCACAGAAGAGACTCCTTCCTAGTCTGGGCCCAATCTTTTCCCCTGGTACAGTCCTTGTTAGTTCCAGCTCAAGTGGTAACTAGGGCTTTTCTCATGACTGTCACCCCCCTTTGTTCTGTTTACCCCCTTTTGTAGCTTTGGCACAAAGCGGAAATCTTTGTCTCGCTGGGTCCCCACCCCTCCTTCTAAATGGAAAAGCACTAAGCTTAAGATGGATTCTAGTATCAGGTGACATGTCCTGTGAGACCCCAACCTTAATTCTTCCAAGGCTGGCCTGCAAGGACCGAGGAAGGTTTGCAAGTAAACAGATCATTTACAACCAATTGTTTTAGTCAATGGGAGTCACCAAGATTCTAAACCACCATCAGTGGTCCACATTATACATATTACAATAGGACTTCAGAGTTATACTTTATATTTCTAGCTTCAGATACAAGTATGATACATACATGCAAATAGGATGAACACACTCAATAGATTATAAGATTTATAATTATACCTTACAAGAGACCTTTTGCATAAAGCATATCACAGTTACATTATATTCACACTTATAAGCATATTTCCATAAAACATTATGGAGCACAGCATCACACCCCTGTTGCATAGGAATTCCCTGGTGGTATAAAGCTGGCATTCCCATCTCTATGCTCCCCGCTCTCACTGCTGGATGGAGCATGAGAAGGTGAGACTAGAGTGTACTGTGTTTAGTATATGTGGGTCAGCTGACTTCTCAAGCCAGGTTAAGTTAGAGCAGCCCTGTGGTCCCCAGTCAGCCTCAGGATCAGAGGAGACAGAAAGGTGGGTACACTGAGCACAGCTGAACACTCAGCCCAGTTTGCTTACATTTCAAAGTCTTTCTAAACCAGTATAAAGGCTTTAAATTTCCTCTCTGGGCTGGGCAGGGCAAGTTCTTCCTTTTCCTTTTCCCCTCAGGACCCTTCCCTGTATACTCCATTGGCTCCTTTATACTGCCCCATTTTAATGACCCCTGAGTTAGCTACTTTACTGTCTATCTTAGTGTGGGTAATCGCAAGCAGCTTCCATTACATCTTCATAATTACCACACCTTTTCTAAAAAAAACCCCTCATCTCCTCAGCAAGACCAAACGGAAAAATATAACTAGAGAGTTTCTAGGTCAAGGCAAAAAGAGGTAGAAATTTTTCCCAGAAAAACTTCAAAACCCTTTTTCTGATTTTTACCAAATTTCCGAAAATATTGGGTTGAGATGCACCATGCAAAATTTCAGGAAAAGCTGTTTCTTTTGGAAATAAAATGGAATAAGAGAGAATTCATTTTTGGTTGTTGACAATAAGGCTTATAATGGCGTCAACTCTACTTATGAGTGCATGGAGCAGCCACTGCCGCACTATAATTTGCTATGCAAACTGCTGCATTGCTAGAGAAAGAGAGAGAGAGACAGAAGTTACTAATGAAGAAAAAGCAAGATCTTGCTAACATTGCTACATCTAAAAGAAAGAAGATGGTTTTCTCCTTAGTTTTCTTGCCATTTTCCTTCTGGTCTGGAATTTTGTATTTCAACATAAAACAATTTATCTACAGAAAATTAAGCAAAACCTTTGCCAATAGCAGTCTAGCTAATAAATTGCTATACTTTTTAATCAAATAATATTTATTTTAATGGCTAGATTTAAATATAAAGTATTAATTATGTTGCATGCACAGGTTGATCAGTTTATTCAAATTACCATTCTATATTTCAAATAGTAACAGAAATAAACTCATGATCATGAACTTAATTTCATATAAAACAAATAAAAATGCTACAGTAAAGTTTGTTTACTATAATGAAGAAAATTATATAATCATTGCTTTTGGCTTAATCAGCTTTTTAAATCTTGTATATGTTGTATTCTCTCTTTTTCAAATAATTCTCCATGTTGTCAAATCTAATTATCTTTAAACTTATACTTTATTAAGGGGATGACTTGTCCTTCATAGAGAAATTTCTAAAGTTCATCATGTTATTTATTTCTAATAAGATAAATGAATGAATTGCATTTACAACTTTTTAAATGGTGTATGTATAACCACAATATGTCTCAATTTATCATTTTATTTGTATACAACATTATGTGTGTGTATATGAGATATTTTTTGACTCAGTTCGTAATTGTAAGATTCTAACCTAAAAAAAGTTAGAAATAGAATTCTACCCAGTTTTGAGCAATACAAGTATGTATTACTGTGGATAGATAGAATAGCTTTGTAACCTAGGATATTTTAAATGTCTGTTATAAATAAAAAGTAAGAATGGCCATATTGGGTCAGACCAAAGGTCCATCCAGCCAAGTAGCCTATCTACTGACAGTGGCCAATGCCAGGTGTCCCAGAGGGAGTGAACCTAACAGGTAATGATCAAGTGATCTCTCTCCTACCATCCATCTCCACCCTCTGACAAACAAAGTCTAGGGACACCATTCCTTACCCATCCTGGCTAATGGCCATTAATGGACTTAACATTATTACATTATTATTATAACATTTATTACATAAATAATGTAATATGATCTTATTCCTTTAGGATACATATGTTAGAATCACATTTAAGTTTAGAATGCTTGTTTCGATCTTTAGTCACTTCCGTACAATATCAATACATGTTTTCTTAATTGCTATATGCAATGAAAGCATTTTGGTAAACTGAAAAACATATTTTGGTCCATTGTCAGTTGCAATAGTGTGTAAAACAGCCAAAGAACACAGTATTGAAAAAGAGCCCTGTACTCAGTGGATTTATTAAAAATTGCAAAATTAATTTTCCATTAACATTCTCTATTTTGGCATCTTAAAGAGAGTGGGAACTGATTTCAGCGACAATCTTGTGGGAAAATTAGTTCATTTTGCTAAAGTATCTTAATAATTACAGTGACATCAAGGTTAATTGCTTAATCTGTATTGCCATAGTGCAGTCCTGTAGAAATCCCCACACAATCTGTTCTATAATTAGTGCCAAAATATCCATATATAGAACAAGCTGTAACCTAAATAAAAGTACAGCCCTGATATGATTAATAAATAAGATCCTTGGCCCTATATGGTAATTTGCTTTATTTATTTATTTTTCTGGGGGGGAAATAAAGATTTCTTAAAGAAGTTGTAATTTATAAAGTGTAGTGTGCCATATCCTTTCAGGGGAACGTAGACACATGAATAGAGAGCAACTTCCAAGCAATAATGTGATATAAAATCAGCACCACCAGAAATAGCATCAACTCCCATTTTCTTGTTTTAGTACACTAGGATGGATGATGTTTTAAGTAACATTTCCTGCTACTCTTTTTTGTACTGTGAAGTTGTGTTTGTTTGCAAAATATAGCAGTCAAATTACATAAAGTGCTGCTCTTCCGGGGTTCAGCTTGAATATATACACATAGCTCATCTCTAAACTTTAGTATGATCAGTAACCAGTTCCTTGATGTTTCATTAAAATGTCAAGGACCTGATTAACCCACCATCAGTTGCAAATGTGTAGCTCCTATCAAAGTCAATGACAGCTGTGTGTACACTGCAGATAGAATAATTGAGCCCTGGCATTTACCTATGCTTTTCATGAACAAGTATCAGTAGTTTGTGTTGTAACAGGGTGGCTTGCCTCTTAGGGTATGTCTACACTGCAGTTAGACACCTGTGGCTGGCCCATGCCAGCTGCCTCACGCTCATGGGGCTTGGGTTAAGGGGATGTTTAATTGCAGTTTGGATGTTCAGGCTTGGGCTGCAGCCTGAGCTCTGGGACCCTTCCACCTTGCATGGTCCTAGAGCCTGGGCTGTTGAGATTGTGCCAAACTATTATGACTTGCTATGACTGACAATCAAGCTAGCCCCCTGCTCGGTGGCAGAGTCAAGTAAACCTAGACCATCCCTGACAGGTGTTTGTTCAACTTGTTTTTAAAAGTTTCAGATGATGGGGAGTCCATACCCTCCCTTTGAAGCCTATTTCTTAATATCTAACCTAGCTGCAGATTAAGCCCATTACTTCTTGTCCTATATTCATTGGACATGGAGAACAATTCATCACCATCTTCTTTATAACAGTCCTTAACATATTGGAAGACTCTTTTCAGGTACCCCTTCAATCTTCTTTTCTAAACATGCCCAGATTTTTTAACCTTTCCTCATGGGTCTAAACCTTTTATCATTTTTGTTGCTCTCCTCTGGATTCTTTCCAGTTTCCCCACATCTTTCCTAAATTGTGGTAACCAGAACTGGATAGAGTGCTCCAGCCAGGGCCTCCCACTCACGTAGAGCAGGACAGTTACCATCTGTGTTTTACATACCATATTCCTGTTAATACACCTCAGAATCTTATTAGCCTTTTTTGCAGCTGCAGCATATTGATGACTAATATTCAGTTTGTGGTCCACTATAACCCCCAGATCCTTTTCAGCAGTGCTACCATCTAGACTAGTGATGGGCAACCTGTATCCCATGGGCCACACACAGACCATCAGGGTAATCCACTGGCGGGCCCAAAGAGAATTTGTTTATGTTGACCATCTGCAGACACAGCCCCCCACAGCACGGGCCACAATAGATCAGGTAGTCTTGCAACCTGATACTAAACATTATCTGGGACTTCTTGTAACTTTCCACTAAGAGGGAAGCGGGGGTCAAGTTTGGGAGACAAAGGATTCTCACCTTATGTAAATCCTATCTAATGATGGAAAGGAAGACAAACGAGACTCCTTCTCTCCATGGCCAATCTGCTCGAGAAGAAAGACTGCAAAAGACACCTGAATGGAAAGCAAGGGGGGAGTCCAGACTGAGACAGGAGTCCAGTCTGAAAAGAAATATAACTGGAACCCTAAACCACAGAAACTTTGCAACCTGCCTAAAATAACCCTAATAATTTAGGGGTAAGAAATTACATTTTGTAACCTGTTTCTTAAGTATATTGAGTTTTTGCATATTTTGTTTTATTTGCTCAGTAATCTGCTTTATTCTGTCTGTTATCTCCTATATTCACTTAAAATTCACCCTTTTTAGTTAAACTTATTTTTTGTTTATAATATAGCCCCCGTGTATAAAATTAATAATTGGGAGTAAGGGGAAGAGGCTGTGTATACCTTCCTCCACACTGAGGGAGGAGGCGGATTTCATAATCTACCTTTGGGGCTGCATTCCAAGTGAGGTGGACATCTGAGTGCTGGGGGCAAGTCCCTTAATCTGAGCCTTTCCAGAACTGATCTCAGTTCCTGTTTAGTTCTTCAGTTGGGTGTGGCCCTGCCTATGTGTGTGCTAGGGAAGGCTTAATAGCTTGACTCAGCAAGACAGATAAAAAGGGTGCCCAGGCTGGCATAACAGGCAGGCTCAGCACATCAGGTGACATCCTAACGGGTGGGCAACCCACCACACCCACATTTTCAAAAGTAAGTATCTAAATTACATAACTACATCTAGATAATTGGCCTTATTTTCTGAAGTGTTGAGAGCTGGGGGTGTAGGTCCTCACCACCTTGGAAAATCAGGCCCAAAACATGAAATGAAGCGGAGGTTTTGTTGACTTGAAAGGAAGAAGCAGGAATTAAGGATCAGAAAAAAAAACATATCCAGAGCCTCATCTGAACATGCACATCTGCAAAAATATATGTAGATTGATGCTGCCAGGTACCTTGTATGTATGTACTGAATTACCAAAGCTAAGTAAATACCCTTAAGATATAAATTCTGCTGATTTTATAGAGGGCAAACACCAACCCAAATTTATGGTGTCATTATGATAAGGCCATATTATGGACTTGATGTGTTCACACACCCCTCCAATGGAAGTGGCACAGCTGAGGGACTTGAAAGCATGATATGAGATCTTATTTTTCAAAAGGGGAGAACCTGGTTAGTATCTACCAATAAATCTTACTTAAAATGTAACTATTAAATAAAGAGGTATCTGCAACAAATAAAATATTTTAAATTCTATCATTCTTTCTCTTTTTAAAAGGAATGTCCACCTAGATCAGCAACTTGTATCTGTCTATCCCAGGAGTTTTTCAATTGGCAGTCCTCATTATCTAGGTACTATATAGATAGGTGTTGTATGTGTGTAAATTTTAGTCTGACGTGTTTTAACAGAACCAGCTTCTTAAAAAAAGAACAGTAACTGAGGCTACTGTGTACTGTAAAATCAAATGAGCAACCCTGTAATTTTCACACATTTTACTTACTTATTGCTTCCGATTCAGTGTTTAATAATTTCCAAGAAAACGAGAATCAACTCTCTCATATCCTACAGTAGTTTCCATTTAAATGAAGGCTTTTCAGTTGAGCACCACTTTAATTTTAAATGCTCAAACTACATGGTTGGAATTTATACAATTTTATAAAACATTTACCACAGCAACTGGGAGCCTGCTACTGAGAAACATTTGAGTCTTTTTTTACTCCAAGAAAGGCTGTTCTACAAGTACCCTTTAAAAAGGCAGTTGCTAACCTGATCATTTATTTTGGCAGTCAAACTGTAATAACCTGCAGTGTTAACAAAGAAGAAAACTCAAGGTTAGTACAGTAGTGACTTAATACTTGCAAAATAATTGCAGCTTCCTATTTGAGTCAAAACAATAAGAACTTGCAAAAAACTTGTACAACCTTAATAATGTCCTAGAAAGACACTGTGGATTTTAATGTAACACTTTGTAGATGAACAATATTTTGCAGTTTTCCTTTTCCCTCTCTCTGTCACCATGGAGACTGCTTAGAGAAGTTCTTCAAATCATATGACTTACATCATTCCATTTGAGACTGAATAACTGCTAAAAGGTAAAAAATATATAGAAGACCCAAAAAATCTTCTTTGATTCGTTATTTTCCTATTGTATGGTATTCCTTCTTCTGCTTCTAAAATGTGCTCTGGGACCAGCCCAGCTTGTTGTGTGTCCTCATGCCAACTTCTCCTGTGTTCATTCCTTAAAATATATATATACAGCAGGGGCCAGATTGCCACTTGGTGTAAGCAGGAACAACTCCACTGATTTCAAGCACCCTCTTACACCAGGTGAGAATTTGGCTCAGAGTTTCTAAGTTTTGATAGGAGACAATTATTCTGGTGTGAGTTCAGTTTGAACTGTTGGGAGTTGCATGACATAAGATGCGAATGAAGAGCTGAAACATAACAATATATGTTTGTGCTTTCATCACTAAATATGGAGGTTTGAGAAAATACTGCCCATTAGCTAAACAATCTTCAATTGGTCTGACACTTTAGCCCAGATTCATGAAGAGTCTCAGGCATTGGTACACTGAGCATTGCAGTGCCTAGCTTTTAGGTGCCTATAAAATCACAGCAACAACAATGGGATCTACAAAGTCTGAGTTAGGCCCATAGACTCCCTGCATACTAAATGGTGAGAAATAGGCATCTTACACTACGACTTTAGGTCGCATTTAGCAGCGTTATCTTGATTTAACCCTGGACCCATCCACACAAGAAAGCCCTTTTTTTTACTTAAAGGGCTCTTTAAATAGATTTCTTTACTCCACCACCAATGAGGGGATTAGCTCTGAAATCGGCCTTGCCGGGTTGAATTTGATATAGTGTGGATGCAATTTGATAGTATTGGCCTCCGGGAGCTATCCTAGAGTGCTCCATTTTGTCTCCTCTGGACTGCGCTCTCAACTCAGATGCACTGGCCAGGTAGACAGGAAAAGGCCCGCGAACTTTTGAATTTAATTTCCTATTTGGTCAGCGTGTTTGCAGAGCTCATGCAGAGCTCATCAGCATGATGTGCACATTGCCCGGCCCATACTTTGTGAGAAGTCTATGTCACTGTGCTGTCGTCACCTTCTCACCTGGTTTTGCGTGAAACAATTGTCTGCTGTTGCTCTGACGGAGGGAGGGGAGACTGAAGACATGGCTTACAGGGAATTAAAATCAACAAAAGGGGTAGCTTTGCATCGAGGAGAAACACAAACAGCTGTCACACAGAATGCCCCCCTCAAGGATTGAACTCAAAACTCTGGGTTTAGCAGGCCATTGATTTCACAAAACAAATCGGGTCAATTTCTTGTTTTGATCCATCTATCTTTTACATCTTAAGCTGGCAGCAGATGATGCAGTATGACTGCTAGCCATCATCATCTCCTGGGTGCTCGACAGAAGATGCTGCATTATAATTGCTAGCCATCATCATCTCCTGGCTGCTCAGCAGAAGACGGGAATGACCTGGCTGAGTCACTCCCATGTCTGCCCAGGTGCCCCTGACTAATCTCACCGAGGTCAGCTAAAAGATCACTCAGGAATATGTTGACGATGGCTACCAATGCGCCATCTGCTGCCAAAAGGCAATGAGCTGCTGCTGTGCAGCAATGCAGTCCCACATCTGCCAGCATCCAGGAGGCGTACGGTGACGGTGAGCTGAGCGGGCTTCATGGATGCCGTGGTATGGCGTCTGCTCAGGTAGCCCAGGAAAAAAGGTGTGAAATGATTGTCTGCTGTTACTTTCATGGAGGGAGGGAGGGAGAAGGGGGCCTGATGACATGTACCCAGAACCACCCATGACACTGTTTTTGCCCCATCAGGCATTGGGATCTCAACCCAGGATCCCAATGGGCAGCAGATACTGTGGGAATTGCGGGATAGCTAATCACAGCTACCCATAGCAATGCTGTGGAAGTCGATCCTAGCCTCAGTACTGTGGAGGCAGTCCATCAACTTAATGCACTTAGAGCATTTTGGGTGGGGACACACACAATTGACTGTATAAAAATGATTTCTAAAAAAACAACTTCTATAAATTTGACCTAATTTCATACTGTTGACATACCCTTAGATTGCAATCCACAAAACCAGCATGCTACGCAGCAAGCCACCTAAATTAGTCAATAGGAGATGCCAACCAGAGGGGAGTGTGCTATCTCCTACTCCTCTCATAGAGACAGGTGCTTCCATGTAGCCTGGACTTAAATAGGGTGACCAGATGTCCCAATTTTATAGGGACAGTCCTGATATTTGGGGTTTTCTTATATAGGCATCTATTACCCCCCACGCCCTGTCCCGATTTTTCACACTTGCTATCTGGTCACCCTAGACTTAAGTGCCTAACATTGCTTGTGATCAATACACCAGGGAAAGGCTTTAGCAAAGCTTTTGATTCGGTCTCCCACAGTACTCTCGCCAGCAAGTTAAAGAAGTATGGGCTGGATGAATGGACTATAAGGTGGATAGAAAGTTGGCTAGATCATCAGGCTCAACGGGTAGTGATCAACGGCTCCATGTCTAGTTGACAGTCGATATCAAGCAGAGTGCCCCAGCGGTCTATCCTGTGGGCCGGTTTTGCTCAATATCTTCATTAGTGATCTGGAGGATGGTGTGGATTGCACTCTCAGCAAGTTTGCAGATGACACTAAACTGGGAGGAGTGGTAGGTACACTGGAGGGTAGGGATAGGATACAGAGGGACCTACACAAATTGGAGGATTGGGCCCAAAGAACTCTGATGAGGTTCAAAAAGGACAAGTGCAGAGTCTTGCACTTAGGATGGAAGAATCCCATGCACTGCTACAGACCAGGGACCGAGTGGCTAGGCAGCAGTTCTGCAGAAAAGGACTTAGGGGTTACAGTGGATGAGAAGCTGGGATATGAGTCAACAGTGTGCCCTTCTTGCCAAGAAGGCTAATGGCATTTCGGGCTGTATAAGTAGGAGCATTGCCAGAAGATTGAGGGACATGATCATTCTCCTCTATTCGGCATTGGTGAAGCTTCATCTGGAGTATTGTGTCCAGTTTTGGGCCCCACACTACAAGAAGGATGTAGAAAAATTGGAAAGAGTCCAGTGGAGGGCAACAAAAATGATTAGGGGGGCTGGAGCACATGACTTATATGAGAGACTGAGGGAACTGGGATTATTTAGTCAGCAGAAGAGAAGGGGGGAGGATTTGATAGGTGTTTTCAACTACCTGAAAGGGGGTTCCAAAGAGAATGGATCTAGACTTTTCTTAGTGGTAGCAGATGACAGAAAGAGCAAAGGTCTCAAGTTGCAGTGGAGGAGGTTTAAGTTGGATATTAGGAAACACTATTTCAGTAGGATGGTGGTGAAACACTGGAATGGGTTACCTAGGGAGGTGATGGAATCTCCTTCCTTAGAGGTTTTTAAGGTCAGGCTTGAGAAAGCCCTGGCTGGGATGATTTAGTTGGGGGTTGGTCCTGCTTTGAGCAGGACTAGATGACCTCCTGAGATCCATTCCAATCCTGATATTCTGTGATTCTATAATTCTAAGATAGGCATTTGGTCACCTATGTTGCGTGCAGAGCCTGAAATCAAATGACTGGGGTAGATGGAGGCAGACCTCTTTCATAATCTTAAGTCTAGTGGTTAGGGTACTCACCCAGGATGTGGAAAATCTTGGTTCAAGTCCCCCCTCTGCCTGATGAGAAAGGATTTGAACAGGGATCTGCCATCTCTCAGTGGAGTGACTTTAGTACAAAGATATAGTTATGCTAACTCTTTGACTGGCCTAATTCAGTTATTTCGTTAAGTTATGGGAGAGGTTAGGGCAACCCATATCAGAATGTTCCATGGCATAGTGGTTAGAACACATAGTGAGAGGTGGTTGATTTCTCTTCAAATTCCTTCTCCCCCTTTACGAGGAGGGGAGGCTTGAACTAAAGGTCTTCTACAGGCTGAGTTCATACTCCAACTGCTAGGATAGAGGTTATAAGGGAGGTGACCGCCAGCTGTAGGGCTGTTGTGTGAACTCTCTGTGGGTCCTGATCCATAGGCAGCCTCTGAACATGCCTACAGGATCAGCTCCCACCAGGGCCGGCTCCAGGTACCAGCATTTCAAGCTGGTGCTTGGAGCGGCAATATGCAAGGGGCGGCAGTCTCTGTTGTTTTGCCTCCAAGCAGCGGCCAAATTGCCGTCGCGGACAGCGGGGACAGTCCATGTGCCCTTAGCGGGGGAGGCGCATTTCTGCGGTGGTGGCAATTTGGCAGCAGCTTCTATGTTTAGCTGTCCGCAGCAGCTTCAGCTAAACATAGAAGCTGCCGCCGAATTGCCGCCGCCTAGGAAACGCGCCTGCTGCCCTAAGGGCACACGGACTGCCCCCGCCGCCCTCGGTGGCAATTTGGCGCACTGCTTGGGGCGGCAAAAACTGTAGAGCCAGCCCTGGCTCCCACACATGACTTAGGCCTTGTCTATACTGGTGGTGGTGTGTGCAGTATCGGTGGCTACGAACCGCAGTGAAAAGCAGGCTGCATACACACTGCACTGTATAGCAACACTTGACAGTGAGAGGCTCTGGAAAGAGGAAGCAGTGCTCCTGGAGCCTTTCACTCTGGCAGGGAAAGGCTCTAGCAGTGGGACACTACACTGCTAAAAACTTGGTCACGTTGGCTGTATACCCTAAGATTCTGGTACTCTGCTGGACTAAGCTGTGCCTCACCCTCTATGCTGCTTTTTATACCTGTGCTAGCTGGTGCCTACTCTAAACACCACCATAAGTGTAGACACACCTTTAGGTGGCGGAACACCTATCTTTCCCAGCTTGTGAATCACTCTGGGGCTTAGATGGGAGATAGATACCTGGGTGCCTAGAGTGAGGCTGTTCTGGGCATGGGCTCCTACTGGGCTAGACAGCAGCTGAGTGTGAGTTCTGTGAATTATAATGATGCCTAAAAATATGATTTAGGTGTCTAAGTACCTTTATGGCTTGCACTCTTTATGGATTGCACCCTTTGTGCTTATGTAAAACTTTTTTTTTCCAATTTCTCACTTAAGTTGAACTTTTTTGTCATTTAATTCAGAACACAAAGAAAATGTTTGCAATATGCCCACCGATATTTGCTCTGGATAAGATGTCTGCTGCTCAGTTTTAGAAGGTCACACATCCTTGGCTTAGCTTGCTTTGCTTAATCAATATGAACTACATGTCTCTACATCAGAATAAACATCTGCCGTCGCCTCCTTTCCTTTCATTTGAACTACCGTACTATTCCTGATTGCCTCTTGCAGCTGGGACAGGTCCTTTCCCACATTCATAATCACTGCAAAAACACTTGTGTGACCAGAGTGACTGTAATGACAAGAACACAATGGAGCAATGCTAATGCAGCTGTGTATGACTGACTGGACAACCTCAGCAAAAATTGATCTTTCTGTCACCTCTTTGAGTCTACTAATAGCATGTTGTTCTTTCAAAGAGACTTAACCCTACTTGATAGACTTGGCCTCAGGTATTTCATTCAAGTCTCAGAGGAAGTCAGTCAGGCTTGAGGTGATAGGAGAAGGTCAGCACTGACTGAACTGAAATTAATTAAATGACCAACAACCCTTCAAAATACTCATTATCATGCATCTATGTATGTTTGCTTCATTAAACCAATACTGATGAGGCACATATTCAGTGTTAAGGCACTACTTACTTCACCAGAAGTGTGTGACCACCAGCCCCTCAGTAAAGATACTAAATTAGCCTATTACTGCATACAGTCTTGTCTTTGTCATGTAGCTTGCACACATTTGTAAGTGAAAATGTTTTAACTCAAATTAAAATGCATCATTTGAAAATTTTCAGCCACCACTGAGCTAAACATAAATTGATCCTATGAACTTAATTTGAAATTACTGCAAGATAATTAAATTATGTAATTGGTAAAGCACCACACATACCTAAAGAACTGTGTATATTTACACAAATAATTAGCAATAGAAAATGTTGTGCAAAGCTGTATATAGGTATATAACAAAATGCTGGTCATTTATCAACTGTGCCCATGTTTGTTGAACAGTGTCCAAACATATGGATCCGATCTAGGCTGAGTCTATTTTATATCAAAGACATGCAATTTCCCTGAGAAACCAGATGAAATTTGACAATTTCCACTAAGTTCTGCTTGAAATTTGGTTTTGTTATTTAAAACTGAAACCCAAATCAAAAACAGGCCATATTCTGCCCTAAAGTACATTCCCAGCAGATGAGAACCTAGACTATATTATTCTTTGGGGCATTCTGTGCCAAAAAAATAAAAATTCTGCATACAATATTTTAAAATTCTACAAAATTCCACAACTTTTATTTGTCAAATAAATGTGGAGGCTCCAGCATGGCACAGGCCACTGTCTGCACAGAGGTGAGATATCATTGCATCTCGCCCCCTCCTGGGCCACGGACTCAGCAGTGAGGCTGCACTGAACTCTGACACAGTGCAAGGACCAGGCCTGCCCCAGAAACACCCCAGAGCTCTGGCTATCCTTGCCAGGTGCACAGGTGTGGCCAGGCAGGTTCAGCAAGGCAGGATCCAAGTGTAGAGGGGCTTAGGGTGGGGGGAATTCAGGTGTGGGTTGAAAGGGTTCTGTATGGGGCAATCTGGGTGCGTGTGGCTCACTGGGAGATCCAAGTGTTGGAGGGATCTGGATGCACGGGGGCTTGTTGGGGGGTTCTGGGTGCAATGCTAATAGGACTCTGCAGAGGGGTCCAGGAGAAGGTGTTTGGAGGTCAGCAGGGAGGAATGAGTGTGGGGGGCTCAGTGGGATAGGGGAGAGGGGGTCAATTAATTTGGGATTCAAGTGCTGCTGGTTGAGGCTCAGTAGGATGGGGATCCAGATGTGGGAGGTTTGTCAGGGTGATCCAGGTACAGGGGGAGTGGGGCTTATTGATGGGGTTCTGGGTGCGGGGTCGGGGTTGAGGCTTGGTGGTAGGGTCTGGGAATGAGGGCATCTGGATGCCCAGGGGTTGGATAGATGGGAAAGAATCTCCCTGTACAGTGATCCTTCTCCCTGCAGTTAAGGAGTGATGGGTGCAGGAAGTGGCATGGAGTAAGGAGGTTTTCAGAACTTCCGACAGCTGGGGGAGAAATCAAGGGGGTGGATCTGACCCAGCCGAATGCTCTTCAGGGGAAGAGGAAGTCCCGTCCTCCCTAGCCCAGCCGAGACTACCAGATGAGACTAGAACAGGGTAGGATCCTCCAGCCATGTCTTCCCCAGTCCCACCCCTGTCCCACAGTGATTTACCTCCCTGCCAGTTGCCCTGGGCTCCTTAAACATACTGTTGGGGAGGGTTGCATGACTGCTTTTGTGACTTCCCTTTACTTCCCCATCAGAAAGTCATTTTTCTGCAGGGAACAAAAATATGTGGAGGATACAAATTCTGTCATACACAGTAGTGCAGAATTCCCCCAGGAGTAAATATATACATTGAAACTGAAGAAAATGTTGTTATGATGACATTTAGTGAACTGGAAGCACAGTTCTCATGCTATTCTTCCTACAATCCCTATATTCTATTTAAAGCCCATATCCTGGTTACTGCTGTCATGAAGGGGCTAGCTTGACAGATGACAGAGCTAGTGGTTTGAGCTGTTATAGCTGACATGGAAAGCAGGACAGAAGCATTGTGGGATTGCACAGGAGTGCTAATTTCTCTGAGGTTGCAGCTTCAGCTATGCTTGCTGTCATTGCACTGCCATGGTGCAGACTGGGATGGAAGCTGTGCTTGCTCAAAGCAAGGGTAATTCTCCTGGGGTAAGCAGCCCTCTTGGGGTAAGCAGCCATGCAGCACTGGTAGCAGTTGTGTATATAGGGGTTTGATATGTATATGGGGAATACTGGTTTGCAGAAATTTTGCAGTAGGTTGCTGAAGTGCTACAAATGGTCAACACTCCTGTACAAATATGAGATGCTGGGAGATGACTGAGAGTGTTCAAGTTTTGGTGCTGCAGAACAATGTTAGAATTAGCTGACAATTAAAACTACAAATAATGAGGCAATGGAAAGGATGAATTTTAAAAGAGCACACTTGTTTGAGACCCTAGGTAAAAGAACAGCATTTTTTTTTTGGTGACCACATGGCTAGCCAATGGCAGAGCAACTTGATTCCAGCACTCATACTACCAGGCCAGATCACTGCCAAACTGCAAAGAGGAAGAAAGAGAACCAGTTATGTCAGAAACATTATCAGATAAACTGGTATCCAAAGGAGAGTAGAAATTTTACTACTCCATCGTGACTGTAAAAGATGGAAGGTAGTGGTCGACAGCTATCGGAGACGTCATTTGAAGAGAGTGAAACTGGTGTTTGCAAATCTAAAATTCTCTTGTATTCTAAAAATTAGTTCTTTTTGAATGTGTTTATTCTGAGAAGGATAAAAGCAAATATTGCTGACTTTCCTTTTACTCTGCAATCTATTATAATAGAACACAAACCAGGATGTCCTTGTTTGGAAGAGATAAGCCTACCTTATATATTCAGAAAGGATTTGCCTGCGTTTTTAGTGAACCTAAAGCTTCTAAAAGAATAACATGTTCAGTGTTCATTTACAAGGGCATCTACCAAAGTGACAGATTGAACTGCCAAGAAAATGTCACCTACAGTATGATGGAAAAGAAAGTATTGATTGTAAATATAAACACACAATACTGGGGTAGCATTAACAAGTTATACAGCTCACTCATTTTTGTTCTTTGAGTTGACTCACAACTACTGTGCTGTGCAAACCTAAACATCACTTGCTGTGTCCTTTTTTTTTTTTTAAGTGTGGAGCCAATACCACTAAGACTGTCTAAAGCTTACAGCAAGAAATTCACTAGACAAAAGGGAATCTATTGTTGTGCTGAATTGTTTGATCTTACATTGAGTCACCCTTTTCTGCAAGATATTTTAAACCAGACTCCTTGGGACTGAAAAACTATAATCCTCTCTCATGATAATTTGTCTGTGATAGCCTCACCATAAAGATATATTCTCCAGTTCAATTCCCCCAGCCTACTTATAATTTCCAACCCTCCCCACAACTAGGTTCTGCACAATAATCTGGCTTCTCAGAAAATAAACTCATACAGTACCATGCAGGACTCACTCTAAGCCTTTTGACGGCCATGGAGGAAACAGTTTTCTGTGCCCTCACCCTTGGAGCTGCCAAGCACAATAAAATAATAATAAAAATAATAATAAAATACAAAGTCAGCCAATCAGATCAGAGGAGCAAAACAGAACAGCTGAGCAGCACAGGAATATGGTGCCTCTTGGAAGATGATGCCCAGGATGGCTTCCCTGCTCGCCCACCCCTAAAACGGGCTCTGTACTGTGGGGTTTCTGCATCTCTTAGTAAACAATTGAATTTGTAGCCTTATTGTTAGTGTCACCAACATTTTGCAGACCCCTTTCCCTCTTAGTTTGACTGGTCTCTTCAGTTGTCTTACATCAACTGGATAGTTTTGAAACCTTATACCTGTTGCCCCAGCTTCTGTTGGGGAATCAGCAGCAGGAGGCCTATAGTAGAAAATTCCATGCTCCTTAGTATGAAAACAACAAAACATCTTTTTATGCTCTACATTCTAATAGGTGATCGTGATGGGGTGTGACTCACCACTGTGGTACCTCCTACTGGCTGTCAAGGGAATTGGCTCTGTTCGCCTGGGCGCCCTCCTCTGGTGGTGCCTCACTGCCATCACTTTCATTCCAAGACCCACACCATGCCCAGGACTGTGACGTCCTCTTCAGTGACACTGCCTTCCAGCTGTCCCACACTCCACTCCTTCTGGGGGAACCTGCAATCTCAGTCCAGCCACTACCTCAGTGGCAATTACAGTCCTTTGTCCAGGGCCACTTCCCATATGGATCCAGCACTCTTTTCTGCTCTTACCTCAGGGCCTCAACCTGCAGGCCCTAGCAGCCCACCAGGAGCTCTTTCTAGCCCCTTTGGTCCCTGCTTGAAGCACTGGATTGTCCCAGGGGCTGGGGATCCTTCCTCCTGCCAGGTGCATGGTCTTCTCCCCTCAAGCCCCAGTCAGCAGCTGCCCTCTGCTCTGGCCTGCAGCCCTTCTTATATGAGCCTGCTGGGCCATGATTGGCTGCTCCTTACACCCCATCTCTAATTGGCTGCATTCTGAACAGCCTTCCTAGGGCTCTATTAACCCCTTATGGGCCAGTGTGGAGCAGGTGCCCCATCAGAGTCATGATAAGCTGCTTTCTCTTACTCACTCTTTTTCTCATTCCTCCTTATATCCTTACTCTGCATGATCTGCAATTCTTCCCAGTCTTCATCTCTTCTTTTCTCCCATCTCAATTGTGCCTTTAGGGAGTTGAGTGGAGGAAGAATGGATAAATGAAAGCAACATCAAACAGGGATGGAAGAGGAAAAAAAACGAACTGATGCCTACTTCGCTGCTTCACTTGATACTCCAGCCCACCTTTTCCACTGATTCCACTGTAAAAGATCTCTAAAAATCAGGCTTTT
Source organism: Chelonoidis abingdonii (assembly GCF_003597395.2). Lineage (NCBI taxonomy): Eukaryota > Metazoa > Chordata > Testudines > Testudinidae > Chelonoidis > Chelonoidis abingdonii. The sequence continues at coordinate 37,126,795 of NC_133769.1, forward strand.
TTTGAGGTTTCTCAGGTGAGACACCCAAAAATCACTAGGCAGTTCTCATTTCATAAGCTTCTGTGTGTGAGATTTCCATCCCAGTTTTGTAGACCCAAAGGGTGCAAGTAGTTTTGCGAAGTACTGGAGATGGTGAATTCTTTTCTGGACTGCATCACAAATCCAAACCTTCTTACATGTGTCTTTCAACAGTTATAATTAATGGGCACAGTAGTGGGGAATGTCTTTAACAATACTAACGAAAAACCCAACATTTCCCATGAGTCACCATATGGAGCTCTTTAGCTACATCTCCAAGTTTCTATTCTAGGTTAAAGGAAATAAAGATGTTACTGTAATTCAGGTACTGCTTTTGTAGTGGCTCCTGGGGAAATACTGACTTTAATAGTGATCGCTGCATAGACATGGCATAATTAGTAAGAACTTGTGTCAGAGAAATAGCTTTTCCGTATTTTGTATTTATTTTGAGTTGCAAATTGTTGTATTTATCAGTACCTTAAAAACAATCAGTGAAGACTTATGCTTCTAAAAAGGTTTGTGATAAAAGAAAAGACTTTTTATATGGCTGTCATAAAGGGTGTCACACTGTCGGCAAAGGTTTCTTTGCTACAAGGATATAGCTAGTTCAGAGATGACAAGACACTGAACAAGGTTTACTTGCGGGTTATTGATCTTCAAATGAAGTACTGGTAAATACATAACACGGGTGTATGTTTAACTTCTCATCAATACTGTTTGGTATCATGAAAATAAAGTATTATTGATGTCTCAAAAGAGTCATAGCAAGAGCATGAGGAGAACTGCACTTTATTTATTTGCATTAGTATCAGTTAGGACTGTGAAGCCAATGCAAAACAGAACTATTGCATATTTGTTAATAAAAGCTGGACCTTATTTTTGAAATAAATGGAGTAGTTTGCAACTAAGTGGATGGTTAACAAAATAATATATTCCAGTCACTTACAAGCTTAAAGTTCATAGAACCCATATCAGCGCATACTATTTGTACATTCTCAATTGCTATGTTTCTAATGTTCTGAATGCTCATTGTAAGAAGAAAGTTTGCAATTGACTTTCAAAATAATTGACATTTTGACACAAACAATATAGAATCTATGAAGTAGATATATAGATCTCAAAATGGCAAAAAGCCCTTATGTACTTTTAATATATTATTGTGATTTTGCAAGCATAAGGTACGAGAAAAGTATTTAAAATTCAGTATCCCCTGCTAGCAGTTATACAATAGCAATAGTTAACAGACTGCAATACCAGATGCTGTGACCGAAACGTAATCTTCTGGGCAATTATGGTTTGGTATAGTGAGATCATTGAGAGCCCAAGAATTACATCAGATTGCATTTTATTAGTCAGTATAGTATGTCTCAGGTAGCATAATTGTCACTTCTGAAAAAGGCTGGCTGTAATAGTCAGGTCTATTACTAAAAATACCTTGGGCAAGTTGCTTGAGGCCAGATTTTCAAAAGTATTTAGATGCCTAATGATCTCTATAGACACCTACAGCAATTTCCAAAAGTGCCTAAAAACCTAATTCCAATTGAAATGAATGGAAATTGGATGCTTAAAATCCAACTATCTGCCTCTTTAGGCACCTAAATACTTAAAAATCTGTCCCTTGGTCTTTCTGAGATTTTTTTTCAAAGATATTTGGGTGACTAAATAAGTAGCTTGATGTCTCATGGGAGTTTTAAAAGTGCCTAAGCAGATTAGGCACCTAACTCCCATTGAAACCATGTATTGAATTCAATGAGAGTTAGGTGCTTAACTTGCTGAGGCACCTAATAGGATTTTCAAAAATGCATCTTCAACTGTATGAAAACTCTGAACTACATCTGTCTGTGCTTTAGTTCCCCATCTATAAAATAGGGATAATTGCATTTCCCTGTCTGATGGGGCCTTGTGAAGACAAATATATTAAACTGTGAGGCATCAGATACTATGGCAATGGGGGTGCTAGTAAGTACCATAGATAGCCAAGACATTTATTTTCAAAATGGGATATGTTCATCCTTTGACAATATTCTGTTCCATTAACTTTATTCCAGCTATACCTACACTTTGATAGGTAGCGATGTACTACTGACAGTTATTTGCAGCACTGTGTTTTTTTTTTCATTTCTCCAAAGACAGGGGGAAAAATCACTGCAAGGTTAGTGTTCATGAAAGTGAGTCAGTGTTAGCACAGGCCATGCAAGCATTGTGGGAGCCCTTCCACCAAGCTTTGCCGATGCACCTTAATACTGATCTACAGCAGCCTTCCTGTTCCTTTCATAGGTCTCAGCTGCAAATTATGCTGAGTTGTGCCAAATTGTATTTGTTGTGGATAGGTATGGGTGGGAGGGAGAGTGTACTGTGGTCAGATCACAAATAGGATGTGACCACTACACTGTTGAAACTGGCATCCTGACTAGCTTAGAAACAAGCTTTTTGTGTAGTTTATATTAAACAGGAGCCTTAAAATTGCACCTGCCCTCCTGGGTGAATTCCTCTGAAACAATAATGTTCCTGTCAAATAGAATGGAAAAAAGACATACCCTTCCTACAAGCCAGGAGGAATAATATGTGGAAGCAGGTCTGAATGTGCTCTCCCCTGACATCTAGAGACACACTGGGCGAAATTAATTCATGAGCAGGCCACGTTTGCATAAACACACCTATTCTCCCTAGGAGCACAACAGATCATAGAATCGTAGCACTGGAAGAGACCTCAAGAGGTCATCTAGTCCTGTCCCCTGCACTTATAGCAAGACTAAGTATTATCTAGACCATCCCTGACAGGTGTTAAAAATCTCCAATGATGGAGATTCCACAGCCTCCATAGGCAATTTATTCCAGGGCTTAACCACCCCGACAGGAAGTTTTCCTAATGTCCAACCTAAACTGCCTTTGCTGCAATTTAAGCCCGTTGTTTCCTGTCCTATCCTCAGAGGTTAAGGAAAACAGTTTTTCTCCCTCTTCATTGTAATAACCTTTTATGTACTTGAAAACTGTTATCAAGTCCCCGCTCAGTCTCCCAACTAAACAAACCCAATTTTTTCAACTTTCCCTCATAGGTCATGTTGTCTAGACCTTTAATCATTTTTGTTGCTCTTTTCTGGACTTACTCCAATTTTCCCACATCTTTCTTGAAATGTGGTGCCCAGAATTGGACACAATACTCCAGCTGAGGCCTAACCAGCATGGAGTAGAGCAGAAGAATTACTTCTTGTGCCTGGCTTAGAACACTCTGCTAATATATGCCAAAATGATGTTTGCTTTTTGGAACAGTTGATTCATACAGTTGACTCATGGTTATACTGTTGACTCATATTTAGCTTGTGATCCGCTATGACCCACAGATCTCTTTCTGCAGTGCTCCTTCCTAGGCAGTCATTGCCCATTTTGTATATGTGCAACTGATTGTTCCTTCCTAAGTGGAGTACTTTGCATTTGTCCTTACTGAATTTCGTCCTATTTACATCAGACTATTTCTCCAGTTTGTCCAGATCATTTTGAATTTTAGTCCTATCCTCCAAAGCACTTTCAATCTCTCCCAGCTTGGTATCCTCCACAAATTTTATAAGTATACTCTATGCCATTATCTAAATCATTGATGAAGATATTGAACAGAACAGAACCTGAACTGATCCCTGTGGGAATCCACTCGATATGCCCTTCCAGCTTGACTGTGAACCACTAATAATTACTGGATGGAGTAGATGGACCTGCTTTGCCAAAATGATCAATGTTGGCTGGTTCTGGGTTATAAATCTCTCCACTATTTGAATCCAGAGGTGAGGAAATTTTGTGATCTTTATTGTATAAGTAAAGGGCAGCAGGACATCTGATTGAGGGGGTCACCCTAACCTGAGGCTAACATACGGGTAGTAGGGATGCCAAACCCCAGTGAAGAGAAGATTATTTCTATGTACTGGTGTGACTGGTGCTGAAAGAGTCCTAGATACTTGATGCCTGCTGAGTAGGAGCTGAACGCACCCCTGAACTCTGGGTCTTTACTAACCAACGGCGCCAGCTATGAGTGGTGTGCAGTGGAGAGAGAGGAGAGTGATATATTGAAGGGACATTCATTTGTCAGACTTTCGTATAGCGAGAAGGGAAACTAAGGCAAAAGAGACTGCCCAACACATTGTGGGGTTGGATTTTTGGTCTCCTGCTTTTTGAATGTGGTTGTGGTATTTTCCCAAATGTAATGCTGGGTTCCCTTTCCCTTGTATTAAAAGTTCTTTTGTTATACACAGACTCGGTGCTTGCGAGTGGGGAAGTATTGCCTCTTCGAGCTAGTCAGGGATGGTGTTAATTTTCCCCAGATTACAGGGTGGGTTTTAAGCCCATTCTGTTTTGTATCATTAAGAGGAGCTCCTAGCTATTGAACTCAGCCCTTGTTGTTACCGACTCCCCCTGGCAGAAGAGTTACATAAGAGTTTTCTGGTGGAAAATTTCAATTTTGAATAAAGAACATTTTTCACAGAAACATCATTCCAATTAAAAATTAAACCAACTCTAGTTTTGACTTTTTATTTGGAAATAATGTTTTACTACAAGTTTTAGCTGGCTGTATTTAAAAAGGGGGGAGGGGCAAAAAGCACTCAAAAATGAAACAAAAGAGAAAAGATTCCATTTCAGGCTGACTTGAAAATATTTGGTTTATTCTGATTTTTCAATTCGGACACTCAACCAAAAAAATCACTAATTTACTCAGCTCTGCTCACGCCCAATATCAGATCTCAGAGCCAAAGTCATCTTAGAAACATTGTTCACAGAATTCAGGGAAACTACATTTAATAGCAAAGCACTGCTGCAATTCTTTTAATGATGATATTGCTCATACCAAACACATCTTCAACAAATCCATTAAATCTAGTTTACTTAAATGTGATATGGAATCAAACTTTTTCCACATTAGTAAATTCATAATTTATGATTTCTAAAACTGTTAATTTTAATCTATTTTATGCCAGAAATATCTTATACCAATCACTGACAAAAGGAAGCAAAACTCCTACTGACATCACTGTAAGGGTTGTTTCTTCTTATAGCAGCAATAGTATGTGAAACAACAGTAGTGATTACAGATGGTCTAAGTCAGGGGTTCTAAAACTGGAGGTCAGGACCCCTCAGGGGATCGCGAGGGTATTACATTGGGGGTTGCGAGCTGTCAGCCTCCACCCCAAACCCTGCTTTGTCTCCAGTATTTATAATGGTGTTAAATATATAAAAAAGTATGTTTAATGTATAAGGAGGTCACGCTCAGGGGCTTGCTATGTGAAAGGGGTCACCAGTACAAAAGTCTGAGAAGTAATGGTTTAAGCTTTGGGAGGCAAAAATACTTTAAGGAAAAAAAAGAAACTCTTAGTTCCTGTTTGCTCCACAATGTTCAGAAAATAATTGTTGCTGATGTAACTAAGGGCTTCTCTTCACTACTGCATTAAATCAGTGCCAGTGCCATCGATGAAGTGGTGGCGAATTAGTGAGTCTGGTGAAGACGCTCTAAGTTGATGGGGGAACACTCTCCTGTCAATGAGCGACGGAGGCTCTCTCCCATCAAGATTGCACAGTGTAGACACTGATTTAAGTCCATGCCTAGAAGAAATTGTTTGGGTAGCTAATACCCTGTTAAGCACAAGCAAATCTCCCCCTTGTTGGATATAGGGGGGTGTCATAAACAGATGGTTAAGGGTTAATGTCTCTTTTACCTGTAAAGGGTTAAGAAGCTCAGTAAACCTGGCTGACACCTGACCAGAGGACCAATAGGGGGACAAGATACTTTCAAATCTTAGTGGAGGGAAGTCTTTGTTTGTGCTTTTTGTTTGGTTTGTTGTTCGCTCTCGGGTCTGAGAGGGACAGGACATCATTCCAGGTTCTCCAAATCCTTCTGAATCAGTCTTTCATGTTTCAAAATTGTAAGTAGTAGCCAGGCAAGGCGGATTAGTCTTATGTTTGTTTTGTCAACTTGTCAATGTGTCTTTTTGCTGGAAGGATTTTTACCTCTGTTTGCTTGTAATTTGATCTAAGGCTGTTGTGGGGGGTCCCTCTAGTTCTTAGATGGAATCTGGTACCCTGTTGAAAGCATATTCCAGGTCCTGATTTACAGAGGATAACTTTATATTCTTTCTCTTCTTTAATTAAAAGCTTTCTTTTTAAGAACCTTAGATTTGATTTTTCCCTTGTTTTAAATCCAAGGGTTGAGTTTATCTGAATCACACAGGGATTGGTTGGAGGGATGAGGAGGAGCGTTAATTCCTCCTGTTCTTAAGATTGAAGAGAGTTGGATCAATATGGTGTGAAGCCTCGTCAAGGCAACCCAGGGAGGGGACAGGTCTGGGGGGAAAGCGAGGGGAGATGGGTTAATGTCTCCTTGTTTTAAGACCCAGGGGTTCGGTAATGGGATTTCCCAGGAAGGTTTTGCGCTTGAACCGAAGAGTGCCAGACACTAAATTCTGGACTAATAAGAGAGCGTACCAGATTTAAGCTAGTATATTAAGCTTAAAGATTTCATGCAGGTCTCCATTTTTGTCCCTAAAGTTCAAAGTGGGGGAGAAAAAACCTTGACGGGAATGACATGGCACACAGGAAAAAAGGTAACAAGTCACTCTCAGTTCTGGGCACTCCAAAGAGCATTGCAGGAGGCATAAGCGCCAACTCAAACGGAAAAAAATAGTGGGTACTCACCACCCACTGGCAGCCCTGCTGATCAGGTCCTCTCCCTCCCTGCCAGCACCTCCCACCCCCTGCAATCAGCTGTTCAGCAGCATGCAGGAGGTACTTGAGGAGGACGAGGTGGAGCGAGGACAGGGCATGCTCAGGGGAGGAGGCAGAGTGGGGGCAGGAAGAGGTGGGGAGGGGGGTGGAGCAGGGACAGGAAGAGGTGGGGTGAGGTGGGGCCTCGGGGGGAAGGGATGGAGTGGGGATGGGGCCTGGAGCGGAGCAAGGGTCAAACATCCCCCCGGCAAATGACAAAGTAGGTGCCTGTGCCAGGAGGAATTTTGGGTATGGAACTGCAGATTGAGGCTAATGCTGGGCTGGTAGCTATCTAAGAACTCTGGAGTAGGTCTGGGACTGGCTGCTCTCCTTTATCTGCCTCAGCACTGCTCCAAAAATCCGACAAGTTGCCTTCACAGTTTCTAGCAGTACTGTTACCCCAACCCCAGCACTGAGAACTCTGCTGGATGAGGAAGTAACCATAGAAAGTTTACTAATATCTCATCTTGCAAATATTAAATATACCTATCAATCTGTCAATGTTGGCAAGTTTGTAAGAATGACCATTTGACTACACATATGCAGCCCACAATACGTTACATAGGCCATGGGGGCAAGGTGGCAAGGCAGCAGCGGTCCAGACCCCAACCCTGGACCCCCACTGCAGGTAGCTGGCTGCCTGCCCTGAACCCTGGAGCTCGTGGGGCCAGCTGGCTGCCTTGGACCCTGGAGCTCGAGGGGCCAGCCAGGAGCCCCAGAGTTCACAGGGCCAGCCAGGATCCCAGGAGCTCATGGGGCTGGCTGGGAGCTCTGAACCCCCCAGGGATGGTCAGCTGCCCTGATGCTAGACCCCCACCACATGAGGCTGCTTGTGGGACCGAGTGGCTGCCCCAGGCCCTGTGGGGCTAGCTGGCAGCTCTGAATCTCAAACCCTGTGAGGCGGGCTGGTTGCCCCAGATCTGGAACTTGTGGGGCCAAGTGGCTGCCCTGGACCCCAACCTCGGAGCTCGCAGGGCTGGCCGGCTGCCATAGACCTTGGAGCTTGTGGGGCCAGGTGGCTGCCCCAGACCCCGTGGGGCTGGCCAGAAGCCCCTGATACTGGACTCCTGCCATACAGGGTGGACCTGTAGCCCTGATCCCTCCACACCAAGCAGCCAGGAGCCTGGTGGACCCCAACATGCAGGCCAGTCTTTAGCACGCAGCTGAGCTGAGCATGAGCATGCCGCCCATGGGCCAAGGGTTAAGAATTGCTGTACTACACAGTTAATTTCAAAATACATGTTTTGTGAGTAACTTTTTAGTATTTCAGTGAAATAGGATGAAAATGATGAATCAGAAACTTTTTGTTTAGTACAAATATTTTCATTAGCAAACACCAAGCTTCTTACCATGAACCAAAAATATGAATGAAAATGCAAGTTCTTTGAAGAATAAGTGATATTCTGTATAAAAAAGATGAATGAACTTACTGGCTATTCCATCGATTGCACTATTTGCCAGAAGTCAATTCTTCATACATAAAACAAAGATATATTCTAAGTTCATTAGATATTTACATCTCTCAGGAATTTTTTTTTAATAGGAAAAGCAACAACTTCTTCTACATCTTCTACAAAACTGAAGCAAGGAATTCAAATACATTAGTAATGATCCCCAAAAAAGAGAGCAATGTGAAATTTTCTAGAGACCTGACAGATTTGTATTTTTCAGGAAGATTTTTTTTACCCATGATGCACTATGTTTGACAGAAAGCTATGTTGCATAGCATAATATGTCAGCCAAGAAAAAAATGGATAATTTAAACTGAATTTAAAAAAAACCACCTTTCTGCTAACAAAGAAACTTGAATCAAACCTTTATCTTCTACTCTTTTATGTAGCTACTAGTGCGATAGACACACAATGGTTTGGAGACTCATTTGTTGGCAGAACTTTAGCACTGACAAATGCCAATGGTTGAATTGTAGAGTATTGAAGCATTTTGTCATCTTTTTCAGTAGATCAGTTTAATTTATATTTTCTCTTGTGGGTCGGTATTAAATTAAATGTATTTAAATTAAGACAAAACCCAGTTTTAATATGCTCTATAGAGCTGATACAAGTTATGATTTTATAAATTTACAGGCAAGAAGCTAGAAGTGACTAGCAATAGGATATATTCCCTCTGATCTCTAAGTCATTGTTTCAACTCTGGTTTTGACTTGTAGCAATCAAAAGTTGTCACCATCTGATAGACTATAAAGTGGTGCACGGTACCATGGCATAAGTTGATTTCTAAATTCACTTCTCAGTGAACAGGTATCCACAAAGAAAAACAGAAGTTTCAGCAGAGGTCACTGAATTTAGCCCAGGGGAAGAAAAAAACAAAAACAAATCCCTCAAAGATAGCAAAGGTATTAAATCTAGATGTGTCAATAGGGGGTAGGCAGATAACTCTGCTTTTTAACTCACACTGACGTAACAACAATATAAGCAGAACTTCAGAAATTGGAAAGGGGGGTAAAAAGGGAAGTTTAAAATGCAACTATTAAGAAACAAATTATAGAAAAGAATCTGGGAATGATTAGAATGTTTTGAAGATTGGAGCAGGAAAGCACCTGGATGCACAGCCTTCTGCACCCGTGTTCATACAAAAAATGTTTAAGGGAGCTTTAATTTCTCTTTCTCTGTGTAAAATGGGACAGTCCACTGACCATCAGAGCCTAGCTTTAGGAGAAGATACATTATGCTGAAGAAATGTGGTCTTCTTATACTATTTATTGAGACATGTATAAAGGAGTTTGAGTTATTTAGGAAAGGAAATTTGGCAAAATGAACATACCTCTGGCAGGTATTTTATATTATAATGGGATTAATTATATTTTATTTTACTTTTTGGCATATATCCTATGGCTGAGTTTCCAAAGCTGCCTAGGGGATTTGTTGAAAGAACTCAGACACATGGATCTAACATATGTGCACATACATTATGTAATTCTCCTGTTGAAGCTGTTCCACTTTAGATAAATAGATAGGAATTAGAACAGGAATACTAGACCCTGTGTCTCTCACCTGCCAGGTGAGTGCCCTAATCATCAGATTACAAAGTCATTCTCTCTCTCTCTCTCTCTCTCAAGTGAAACAGCTGTAAAAGGAAAGACTCAATGAGAATAAGCCCTACATCAGAATATTCCATAGCCCCATGCATAGGTCACTATCCTGAGAGGTGGGAGACCTCTGTTCATATGCTTTCTTTCCATTAGACAGAAGGAGAATTAAACTTTCCAGGTGAATGCTCTAATCAGTGGACTTAAAGTTATAAGGGGGGTGGATTGCCACTACCATATCACCTCTTCCACCATTTCTTGCAAGAAGGGTTAGGTGCCTAAGCTGCCTGACTCTCTGAGCATGGTTCCCAGTTGACACCTTGCAGCACAGAGCTAGGTGGTTAAATCCAGAGACGATAGGAGCTTAGGACATACCCTTCTCATCAGCATCTCTCATTCAGTAGCTTAGGCAGCTCCCCCTCTAGAGTGCTGGCTATTCTGGATCCCATTATTAGGCACCTATCTCCCACGGGCTCCTCGACATCATTAATGGTATATGGAGCCTAGGCACTTAACTCAGGATTTGTGGATTCATGTGATATTCAAGGCATCTCAAAGTTAAGTGCTGCAATACCTAGGTCCCTTTGTGGATCCAGGCCTTAAAAAACTAATTTTCTACTGGTACTCTAATTTTAGATTGGAGTAAAACCTATAAAAGTCTCATTCACTTAAAGAAAAGCAGTGTGTGTGTGTGTGTGTCTTTGATGCTCTACCTTTCCAAATTTTTAAGAAAGCGCATCAAGAAGTCAGCAAACACAGCGTGCCTCAGGTTAAGAAGTTCTAGGTATTAATCTGCCTGAAATAAAAATTGGTTTTATTAAACTTAGAACTTTATTAGAACTTCAGGCAGCTCCATTACAATCAGAAGCTGGTGGACCTTGAGCTAGAATCTACCCAGCTGAGAGGAAATGGTGAGATACGTCAGAAGTTCACTGGACAAAGGTTAATTAAGGCACAGGCTTGTGTTTGGGTAAGTGCAAAGGAGCGAGCCAGAGCTCTTCCCCTTTTCTGACTCTGCCATTTTATAATGGCTATAATTGCTGGCCAAGAACAGAGGCCTGTCATTTGAAGGAAAACAAGAACTGCAATTATGGACTGTTTCTAGTATGTACATGGTGTGTTCATGTGCAGGGACCTTTTTGAACACTTCTTTTACACCTGCTGCAAATATGTATGCCATGATATGGTCCATGGTCAAGATAATATATATATTTGGAAATGCACTAAAAATTATTCAGCTCGCACATTTATTATTCAGGGCCTAGTCCTGCAAACATTTTAAATGCTGACTCAGTGGAACTATTCCCAGAAGCAAAGTTATTCACGCATGCAATTATTTACAGGAGCTTTTATTTCATTCCGTAAAATATGGATGAATTCATAATGCTGGAATGAAGACAATGGTAAAACTCCTGACTTCAGCGGGAGCAGGAAGGGCAAAGTAGAGTGGATCCTCAGTCTAATAGCAAAAGCCATAATGAGATCCAATAGTTAGAAGCTGAAACTAGACATTCAGACTAGAACTAAGGTGCAAATTTTTAACAGTGAGGATAATTAATCATTGGAACAACTTAACTAGTGTAAGCAGGGTCTGAATGAGCTCTCCCCTGACAGCTGGGGAGGGGAAAAGGCTGCAGGACTAGACTGTATTTACATGAACACACCCACTCTGCCTAGGTATCCAGCAGACAGAGCTATGTTACCAAAGTGATCAGCTTTGGCTGGTGCTGGGTTACAAATCACCTTAGTACTGAATGCAGAGGTAATGAAATGTTGTTATTCTTATTATATAAGTAAAAGGCAGAGGAACTGTAGTTAGCCTGTCCTGATCAAGGAGATCGCTCTCAATGGAAATAAATTCCCTAAGTTGGGGACTCAGATGCCAGATACCTCTGAAGGGAAGAGGGGGTGAGGACAGGTGTCCCTGCAGGGAGGTATGGGTGCTACCTGATAATCCTAAGTGTGTTTTAACCTGCCCATCCCCACTGTTCAAAGATAGGCGAATAAAGGCTCTATTAGGAGCCTATTTTTGTTAAGTGATCACTAGAGCTGAAATCCCTTGTTGTGGGACAGCATTTCTGCCCAGCCTGCTTCAGCAATGAAGTTTCCCCACTAAGAACTGACAATCACTAAGGTTATGTCTTTACTACCAAAGGTAAAGCTCTCTCGGCGCTATAAAAAAAACATTCACATGAAGAGGAACTACCAGGGCTCAGGGCCGGCGCTTCCATTAGGCAACCCTAGACGTTCGCCTAGGGCGCCAGGATCCAGGGGGCTGCATTTTGTGCACTCCCCATGGGGTGCACAGGAGCTTCCAGTTCTGCTCCCGTCGTGCCGTCGAAGAAGGACCTTCTGCCAACGTGCTGCGGAAAACAGCGGCAGGCAATTGAGCAGCTCAATGACTGCCGCTGTCTCCTGCGGCATTTAGGCGGAGGATCCTTCTTCGGCAGCGCGATGGGAGTAGAACTGGAAACTCCCGCGCGCCCCATGGGGAGCACACAAAATGCCACCCCCTGAATTTTGCCTAGGGCGCCAGAAACTCTGGCGCCACTCCTGCCAGTGCTGACACTTGCATTGCTAAGAGGGGGTGTGTGTTTTTTCACACCCCTGAGCAAGAAAGTTTCGGCGCTGTAAAGTGCCAGTGTAGACAAGGCCTGAGAGCTGGAAATTACTAACAGCTGGGTGGAACCTCAAGAGACTGATCCAAAGAATTCATCGACTATGACATTTGGATCAGGTAATCAGAGACTGAATATGATAAAGGGCTGTATGGTGGTGATTCACCATTAATATGAAAGGGATACCAGAAAGCTGGAATTAAGAATATCACAATCCTGATGTGGCAGTGGCATAAATAGAGTTTTATCTTATAGGATTTCAGGAAGGAGGTATCACTCCTAAATGTTGTAAGATTATCCTAAACATGTTAAAAATGTGACAGGTAATATTAAAATTAATTAGAAATGAGACAATATTGAATAAAGGACACGCTAATAGAGCTTGCTAATACATGGCCTGAACAGGAAGCTGATATCTTGCAACTTTATGTCCACCAAGAATAGGTGGAGGGAGGTGTGGGTTGCACTGTCCTGTTACCAGTTACATATGAAAATAGGAAGGATACTATGTATATAAATTGGCAACCTGAAAAAATTGAGAAGGGAAATAAATGTGTGTGTTGGGGAGTGGACACTATCAAGATTGAGCAATTATATATTGCTCTTTGCTATCACAAGTTTGAAACCAGAAGATGCAGCATTATATCTAGTAACAGTAGCTATGGGACGAGACAGCTTTGGAATGGCCCTCAGAGGAAGAAGGGAGGTGCTAGCAGGATACTAAGAGCAGCTGGTGCACTGTGTAGATGAGGGATGTCCTTGATAAATCAGGGTGATATGCATGACTTACAGAAGTAATAGAACAAATTATAGTGTCAGGGATAAAAAAATGGAATACTGCATCCGGCTGTTGAAGCTCAGGATGGATTGCTCAAGGAAGAATTGCTAATGGAGTAAATATGCATGACATTGCTTTAGAATTGCTCAAAACACAGGAAAAGATTAATAAATGTATTATGAACATAAGAATGGCCATACTGGGACAGTCCAATGGTTCATCTAGACTAGTATCCTGTCTTCCAACAGCAGCTGAGGCCAGACACTTTAACGGGAAAGAACAGAACAGAGCAATTATCAAATAATCCATCCCCTGTCGCCAGGTAAGTTTCTGGCTGTCAGAAGTTTCGGGGCTTTCAGAGCATGAGGTTGCATCCTTGACCATGTTGGCTAAAAGCCATTGGTGGACCTATCCATCATGCTGAACAGCACTGGTTTCCGTACAGAGCCTTTGGCAACTCTATATCTACCTCTCTCCACTGTGAAAACTGAGCATTTGTTCCTACCCATTGTTTCCTATCTAATCAGGTTACAGATTTATGAAAAGAAATGTGTTTTTATCCCATGACTACTTATTTTGTTTAAAAGCCTTTGGTGAGAGACCTTGTTGAAGGATTCTGAAAGGTCAAAGACACTATGTGAACTGGATCATCCTTATCCAGATGTTTGTTGACCCTCTCAAGAATTCTAATAAATTGGTGAGGCATGATTTCACTTTACAAAAGTAGTGTTGACCCTTCTCCAACATATTGTGTTCATCTATGTGTCTGATAATTCTGTTCTTTACTATAGTTCCAACCAATTTGCTTGGTACTGAATTTAGGTTTACTGGCTTGTAATTGTCAAAATTGCTTCTGGAGACTTTTTTTAAAATTGGTGTTATATTATTATCCTTCTTTCATTTGGTAGAGAGGCTGATTTAAATTATAGGGACATACCACAGTTAGTAGCTCAGAAATTTCATATTTGAGTTCCTCTTCAGAGCTTTGGGGTGAATACCATTCAGTCCTGGTGACTTATTACTGTTTAATTTATCAATCTGTTCCAAAACCTACTCTATTGATATCTCAGTCTGGCATAGTTCTCAGATTTGTCACCTAAAAAGTATGGCTCAGAGCTGGGAATCTCCCTCAGATCCTCTGCAGCAAAGATGGAGTCAAAGGATTCATTTAGGTTTTCTGCAATGGCCTATCTTCCTTGAGTGATCCTTTAGCATCCCGATTGTCCAGTGTCCTCACTGATTGCTTGGCAGGCTTTCTGCTTGTGTTGTATTTTAAAAAAAATGTTTTTAATTTTTGTGACTTTTGCTATTTTCTCTTCAAATTCTTTTTGGCCTGCCTAACTATATTTTTACACTTGGCTTGCCAGAGTTTGTGTTCCTTTCTACTTTTCCAAGTAGGATTTGACTCTCAATTTTTAAAATATTTCTGTTTTGTCCCTAACTGCCTCTTATACTCTGTTGTTTACCCATGGTGGCATTTTCTGTGTTTTTTTTTTTTTAATTTGGGGCATACATATCATTTGAGACTCTATTATGGTGTTTTTAAAAACATTCCATGCTCCTTGAATGCACTTCAACCTGGTGCTTGTTTCTTTGAATTTCCTTTAAACAGACTCCTCATTTTTTTTGTAGTTCCTCTTTTTGAATTTGAATGCTACTGTGGTGAGTTTCTTTGATATTCCCTTCCCTCTCCACCCTGACCACCACAAGGATGTTAAATTAAATTAAATATCTCTGCATCCCATCCTGAGATGACCTATTCCCAGTCAATATAGGGATAGTTGAAATCCCCTATTATTACTGGATTTTTTTGTTTTGTAGTCCTTATAATCTCCCAGAGCATTTCACAATCATTGTCATTGTGTTGGTCAGGTAGTTGATAGTATAGTTCTACTGCTCACTCATTATTCAAAAATGGAATTTTTATCGATAGAGTCTATGATACTGTTTGATTCATGTAAGATTTACTGTATTTGACTATATGCTTTCTTTCACATATAGTGTCACTCCCCCACCAGTGCGACCTACTTTTTTATTCCTATATATTTTGTATCGTGTCTCACTGATTATCATCATTCCACCAAGTTTCTATGATGCCTATTATATCAATATTCTCTTTTAATACCAGGCACTCAAGTTCACCAGTCTTAGTATTTAGACTTGCATTTCTATACAAGTACTTATTAAAATGTGTCAATATTTAGCTGTCTGCTTCTCCACACCCACAAGCTTTTCCCCAGCCCTCAATTTAAAAACTCCTCTATGTCCTTTTTAATTTTACAATCTGGAAATCTGGTTCCAATTTGGTTTAGGTTGAGCCCATCCCTCCTGTATAGGCTCCTCCTTCCCCAAAACATTTTCCAATTCCTAATAAACCGAAATCCCTCCTCCAAATACCCTCATCGCATCCACACATTAAGACGCTGCAGTTCTGTCTGTCTAACTGGCCCTGTACATGGAACTGGAAGCATTTCAGAGCATGCTTCCATGGAGGTCCTGGATATTAATCTCTTACCTAGTGGCCTAAATTTGGCCTCCAGGATCTCGCAAGCACAGAGTCTGAATATAGAAAAGAAACTTTTAATGAAAGGAGGGAAGTCACCTGGAATTGATTAGGAAAAACATCAAAAGCAGGTTTCAACCTTGAGGAAAACACCCACTCCAGAGTATGCTGGGCAGTGTCTTTTGCCTCAGGTTCTTGAGTTCTACAACCAGAAGTTCTTTCAGCATGCCCCTCTCTGCTCCTTCACCACGCTGCACTCACATTGGTGGTTCTTTATCAGTGAAGACCCAGAGTTCAGCGGTAAATCTGTATGAGTTCACCTGCCACCTGTTAGGCTGGGAGAAAGCACCTTACTTGCTCTGCCATCTGAGTACTTGCTCTGGCATTGCCGCCCTGCCACCCAGCTACTGGTCTACTCCACTTGTTGCCCTGCCAGCTGCTTGCTGCTCAGCTGGCCATTCCTCCAGCCACCATTCCACTCTGCTGGCCTCCCCACCAGCCGCTGCACTGCACACTGTCACCTTTGGTCGCCAGCTGTTTCTCTACTCTACTAGGGAATTGAGAGGATGTGTCCCTCAAGATAATATTCATGAACAAAACAGATCTCATAAATATATAATTAGTTACCTTTATATTATTTCAGCTGTTTTGTATTATACCATTTCAGAATCTGCTTCTTGCTTCAATCAGTTAGGACTACATTAGGACTGGCTTTGTCCTTAATGTAGTAGGGCCATTCCCAATCTGAATGGAGATGGCGGTTTCTGATTCTCAATCTTTTCACCATTACTTTGTCTCCTTTCCATTTTTATACTTTTACCCTTTGTTCAAATATCTGCTGGTCTGTGCACTAACTTTCTGCTAAGTTAGTTATTATTTGATTTACTTTGATTACCCTATCAAGTAGATCCAAAGGGAACAGAATAATTTGGCTGTGCTAATACTGGAGCAGAAGCTAAAGCTTCTTTTAACGTTTACATAGTGTAGGTGTGGTCTATGGTCCACTGTCAAGCTATTCTTTCTCTCAAGAGAACATAAAGGTCCTGCTACAATAGAGGCATAATCAGGTATAAAATCATGGCAAAACCCTATCAGATCCAGAAGAGAATGCAATGCAGCCTCACTAGTAAGGAGAGAGTAAAACAACTCGTTGGGATCTGAAGTTCTACTCTGCCACACACACAAGTGTGAAACCTAAAAAGCCAACCAAATCGCTACATATCTGGTCCTTTCTAGGATTAACCTTTAAACCTCCCCAGCTTAGGATTTCAAACAACGACAATACTTTCAGATGGAGATCTCCAGTTTCAGTGAATAACTTAAGGTCATCCACATTCTTCACCAAATGTTCCAAAAGGGATAATCCCATAAAAGAATTGCTCGTGCAAGTGAAGGATTGTGGAGTAGTAGTGGAATACCTGGGGCAAACATCTCCAGGTGTATTGCTACTCTCACAAGTGAATGTGAATTTGTTTTGATTATGGGGGTGCAAGACTGTAAAATAAGATTTCTGTGATTTTTTTTTTTGCAATTTCACCATGGTGGGGATGCAATCACTGGGACAGATGGACA
Organism: Chelonoidis abingdonii; assembly: GCF_003597395.2. Classification (NCBI taxonomy): domain Eukaryota; kingdom Metazoa; phylum Chordata; order Testudines; family Testudinidae; genus Chelonoidis; species Chelonoidis abingdonii. The sequence continues at coordinate 37,144,071 of NC_133769.1, forward strand.
GATTCAGTGCTTGATAATCAGTAGTCAAATGCCATGACCCATGTGGTTTTCTGACTGGCCCGATAGGTTAATTATTAATAGAAGAGCATGGCTGAAGAACTCTCTAGTCTCATAACAACTTAATTGTTTCATTTGTATATTGGATTGCTTCACGGGGATAGTGATATTCTTTTGGTGGAGGAGGATCAGACCCTTCAATAACAATGAGTGTATCCATCTTTCCACAATCATGCTTGTGGGTTGCAAACACCATCTTATACTGTAATATCAACACCTAGGGGTTCTCTGAAGGTACCTTTGGAAGTAACAGAGTGCCTCCTATTTTGCTGTATAAACAGACTGTCTATCAGGTATTACTATTGAAATATTGTCCACGCCAAAACATCACAACTATTGATTAGCTACATCCACTACCATTCCCTCCTCCTTTAAAATATTGGGACCAATTATTGTTAGCTGAGTTGGGAGGGACATGAAAGCAATGGACTTTAAAGCACTCTAGCTCCCAATTTGTATGAAGCTTTAGACGAAAAAGCTTTTATGTTTTTCCATTAAATCCCTCTAAGTCTAAGGGAGCATTACTTTTCAGGGGTGATGTTGCTGGATTTTCATGGTGTAAAAGAGAATCAGACACCCAAGTACCTATTAATATTAAACAATGAATATCTCCCATTCTGGCTTTCACCAGAGGATAGCCCCACTTATTATACTACAGAGGAGCTACACAGCTAGGTTGGAGGGAGAGTCATGATTCCTGATTCTGGCTAGTGAATCCAATAGGTGTGCCTGCCTACTTTTCTTTTTTCTTTTCTTTAACTTTACTCTCTTCCAATTTTCTGAGGAGTTCATTGTATGTCAGGCCCTGCTGCCGCACTTTTTCTCTGCCACAACCCTGTCCTCTAGCTTGGAAATTATAAGGAGGTGGGTGACTGTTTTGCTATCACCATATTCCTCCTTCATTTTTAAAAGCAACTTTCCCCAGTCGTGCAGTTTGAGATCTCAACATTTATAGGCTACTTTTTATAATTCTCACAGGCATTCCATGCTGCCTCAATCTTTTCTATAATTTCATCAAATTGTGAGCACTTGATTATTAGCACTTGCACAATCATTTGAAGGGAGGAAGACATATTAGTTAGCAGCAATCCCTTAAAAGGTATGTCATTCTGATTTGGATTGTGCAGAATAAATGGCATATAACTATGAGGTATAAGATTTAGGATGCTTTCCATCCTGTTGTTAGGCATTAGACAGCATAGTATGCATATCGTATACTTTCAGAGCTGCTTTCTAAAATGCATGCTGGGATAATGGATAGGAGTTGTTATGGTCTTCTATGTCCTCAGAGAACTTTCCTTTTAATGAGAATGGCAGGGTAACTTGTAGCACTTTAAGATCCCTGCTAGTTAGCCCAAATTCTCCAGCCCATTCCTCTAACAAGAAATGCTGAATTGGATGTCTGCCAATTTAAAAAAAAAAAAAAACGCCTGCCATGCTCTGAGTTTTATGTAAAGCTTCAGAGGTGAGATTAGTTATAATAGTCTCTCTTTTGCTTTCTTGGTCTTCTTGTCCTCATTAAACTACAATTTTATGAATGATTGGGGCTATTGTAGCAGACACTTTTTTCCATATATCGTCTTCATAATCATAATACAGGAGATATAAATCAGGTTCACCATCATCATCTTCGAAAAGGGCAGATGATGACAGTATGGCAATAGAGTCTCAACACCCCCTTAACTGATTTCTTAGACTGGCTATAATTTGTTTACATTCCTGATTATTCGGCTCCATTTCACACTGTCTGTCTTTCCACAAACTGTATGATCTGTATAAACAGGATGTTTTGACTTTTTGATTTTTCTGGCACAGTTCCTGATTTTCACTTACAGAAGAGATTAACTGTTTGCTAACTTTCACTGCTCACTTTTAAACTTTATATAACACTGTGACTTCCACCTGGACATTTACCATGGCACTTTTTAACTTTGCTTAGCACTCAGCATTCTGTGTCTGAATTTCTTTTTGCTTAATTTTCCACTTTATACACTCTCCATTGAGTTTAGTTATTCTTTCTTAAAGAGCAATTACAGTTCAATATAAGCCCTGCATATAGGATCCTTTCTTACAAGAAACCTTGAGTTTCTCATTATGCATTTTAATGATTCAAAATCTTAGTGGATTCTTCGCCAAGGGTGAATTTTGCTCATGATAGTAGCAGGGTCTGAAAGACCACTAGCATGGGCAGACATCTTTCACTGCATACATATCCATTACTGTGACCTTTTTAATCTGTCCTTGATAGAGATCCACAATCAAAGATTCTAGCATTTACAACAACTACAACTCTGTTCTGGCTGTTTACAAGGTGCTTTTGGCTCAGTGCACCCACCCAGGGATACCAACTGTTGGGTGGGAATGCGACATACTAAGGATTCAAGATATTTAAATTTATTAATTCAAACCTTTATTTGAACTAAATGCATACCTTGTGGTTACATTTACTATTAAAGTAAGACATGACGGAAAGAAAAAGATAGTTATCAATTACCTTCTCTTGGCACAGAGGTGAGTCATGGTGAATTTCTCCTACAAAGTCCACCCATCCCTTAAAATCTCTGATCTATGATATGCCTCCAAACTGCATATTCATTAGTTCTCTTCCAATCACCATTATGAATATTAAGTATCTTATATAACTTATACAATACACGTGTGAACTCTTTAAATTGGAATAAAATTCTGCTGTCTTTGCTAACTTCATGTTGTTCTTCTCTTTTCTGTTTGGTTTATTACCACTGATTGCATGTTATTGTGCATATTCTCACCAGGATTAGTGGTTTGGTTTAGTTTTTGTGTTTGTCTTTTTGGTGGGGACTTTCCAGTCCTTTTTCACTGATTGCTTTTTGCAGAACATTTAGATATGTTATTCTTCAATTTAAGTACATCTTGTTTTAAAACATCTCCCCACACTCTGTCCTACATAGATGTTATAAAAATTTTTACTTAATAACAGGTTCACTTAATCTAGCATTTTATTGTCAAGCAAACCAGACCAAAGTGAGCCTTTGTTATCCAAACATATGCATCAAACATGGCTATTTTAGCAATCCTCAATACCTTCCCCCTTAAAATCCATGAATCAATGAAAGTGGAAAATTCACAAAAGTAGTGCAGACCAAACACTATGGCAAAAGAGTGTATTCAAATCCCTACAAAAGATTTCATCACCCATCCTTCTACCCACTGATTTATCTTTCTTAGGGTTTTACATTTTCACACATTGCCATAGTATGTGAGTAGCCAATGTTAATTAGATTGGCATAGCAGGATCCCTGTCTCCACACACACACACAGGGAGAATGCTGAACAATGGAGTAAAGAGCTGCTGGGTCAATCTGACAGCAGAATTTTCCCAACAATTAGAACTACTTTTACAATACTTTCCTCTGAGTACCAAAACTACAGGAAAAAGATTTACCATAATTAATATATTAAATCAGTTTTTATCTAGCAAGCAGAAGTTTATTTAAGGGAAAAAACAAAAGCAGATACACAACAGAATTAAACTCATGCTCAACCTGTTTTCACAAATATTTCAGAGAAATAGGAAACAACTGCAGTGTAAATCTTTGCACAGGAGAAACACAATGCCTACCCCTGGGAAAATCAATGCAACAGTAACCTATGAGAATCAGACATCATTATTTTCTCTGTTATGTTCTAAAGGAAAGATCACAGATTATCAGAAGGAACTGGTTATTTTCTGCGCCTGAAATTGGCAAAACGTTAATGTGATGTGATGGGAAAATAGTGATAAACTATTTGATGAATTATAAATGGTTTAGGACAAAATTGGATGGGAAATTAAATACCAAAAATCAGACTTTAAAGTGCTTCAAACCAAAGTATCTACATAACTATATGAGGAGGGAAACAGGGCAGCAATGATAAAAGCTGATTCTTTGAATGATGTTGCACCCCATGTTTCAATATTTAAGCCCAATGCAATCTTGAAAGTGGCACAAGCAACAGACTAGAGATAACATCAAACAAAACAATGCAATTTCTTCCATTCGCTGACCCCCATGAAGAATAGGCATTTTTGCTTCTGCGGTTTCTGTCCGCAAAGATAATTGAGTAGAGAGGCAAAACGTATTCACTTCCAAAACATAAATGAAAATACTAAAGGGGTGAGGGAAATTCATCTGCTGCAAAGTGATTCAGTTGATTAAAAAAGAACAATCTGTTGCTGCCTACATAAAACAGAATATTTTCCCTTTGCCACTGAGACAATCAGCTTTGCAGTTTATTTTCATTAGAAAATAAGCAAAAGGAAGCAACTTTTATGCGGAAAATGCACACATTTAACATGGACCATATTATATATAGCCCATAATATGATCATCTTACTTATGTGGATAGGGTTGAAATCAATATGATTAGATGTGTCTGGAAGGCAAGCAGGAGGAGGTACCACAGAAAAGACTGATTCTTAAAGTCACACTCTGATTCCTATCCTGTTTCTGTAGAAGCAAGGTAGGTTGCAAGATTCCAATCTAACCCTCAGGCAAAACAACCTTTGTGTTCAAAGAGAACTACAGGACTGGTGTCATATCCAGTTATCGGTTTTAGAATCCAAAAACAGTTTTATTTTTCTTTAATAGAATTTTAGTTCTTAAAATAGAAATTAAATTAAAACAGCCTAATTCTGCTGCCATTTATACATTTTAATGAGTTGTAACGTCATTATTTTATTATAGCTATTATAATAATTGTTATAATAAATCCTTTCAATGATAGGCAAAATTTTCTTCCCCCAGTATCTCTGTCATCTCCTTTGCTTTTTTGAAAAGCAAACAAAGTAAGGTCATTTTTTAAAAATACTTTGGTTGTGCCATATTACCTGTAGAAATAAACTAAATTGTATATATAAACATTTCTGTATTTTTATTTTAAATCGTGAGATAGAATCTGTCTGCATAACATTCTTGCTATGTTAATTCAATTGCTGTTGAATTTGTCTACTCATTTTTTATTAGCATGATTTTTCAGTCAGTATTTTCCTTAGCTTCATGCATTCACTGAATATACAACTTCCTCTTGCTACCCCTATATCTATAGTATCATTCAATTCTTGGTATTGTTTTATTTCTTCAGAGATTACACTTCTCCATTCAACCAAAGCCCACTGAAGGTAATGGACTTCTGTTAGCTTTGAATCAGGCCCTATTTGCCTATGCTATACTGAGTTTCTGCATATTTTCATCATTCTTTTTTCCCCAATCAACTTGATTTCACCTGACTATACGGTTAACTCTCTTATATTGCATGATTTTCTATCAGATTTGTAGGGTGCAATTCACGTATAGTGTTCCATATTTTAACGAGAACTTAGAAACATTTAAGGGAATGCACCTTTTTTCCACTCCTACGAAGACTAATCTTTAAGAACTGAGACATGCACACAAAACTGAGACCAGATGAGCTGTCTGGAAGGTCTTCCTTTCCATTGATTTTCAAAATAAGGGCTTCAGTGCAGACTCTCAAGTGTCATCATTAATTACATGGATTTCTATCAAAAGCTAACAGGGATAGCCCCTTCATTCTGTGTGGTCAGATTCATATACAATAGGAATCTGGTCATCAATAATCTGAAAGTGTTTTCAATTAACACCTTCACAACTTCACAACTGAGTGAAAATATTAAAAATAATGAAAGGAGAGGGTTTATCATACCTGCAAGGCACTAGTAATCCAAATTTGCATGCTTGTAGTTCACAAAAAGATTCTTGATATTGACATTCCCTGCCAAGAGAGTTCAAGCCTTACATTGTGAGAAGATGGCAGGACTGAATAAATGAAACATCAAGGGACCAGTACTACATGGAAAATAGGCACAGCTAAGAGGTCATTTGGAAATAGACCCAGCTGGATGCAGCTTGTATGAGGGCATAGAGACAAATCTGTCATTGGTACACCAGCAGAGAAAAGACACAGGTCTGGACTGACTTCAAAGAGTACCTGTTTTAGTAAACAGTGTAAAGAGAAGAAACTGAATGGGAAATTACTCCTATGTCTGAAATTGTTCCTTCTGTTCCCCTTTTCCCCTCCTGGCTCTCAAATAAATATTATTTATATACTGCCATATGAAGCTGCAGAGACTGATTAGGTGACTCATTGAATCAAAGCTATAGCCCTGAACAACTCCTGTGAGAATCTACTCTTCAAATCAGTTGTGGTTGATGTCTGCCCCAACAGCAAATGGGAACTGTAGTATCTCCATCCCCAGAAATTCTCATGGACAACTAGCTGCTAGCTAGATAAGGACCATGTTGAAATTAGTGTGGGCCTATGCAGTTCCAAAGGGGAAATTAAAAGGATCCTGAGGTCTTCTAGATACTCTATAGCATAGATTTTTTATTAATTTTATATGTATAAATAAATGAGGTGTGCAAACTGTTGTATGACTGAAGTTAATGACAATTTGAGATTATTGAGTAACAGGCTTAATTGGAATTATTTAATCAAAGATTATCAATCAGAGATTAGTTCAGAACTATATAGAAAGAATAGAGATATTATCAACCTTGAGGTAAGCTAAAGAGCTGGTGCTGTGGCTCTTCACTGTAACTGGTGGGACGCAGCAGTTTCATTCCCCAAGTTCCAAAATTTCTGTCATTATACATGGTTTTTAGACAAACAGACCCCTTTTTGCCAAAAATACTTTCCCAGAACCATATGTTCTAATATAATTATTTTTTTACTATACATATATTCTTAATTTCCCTGTTTGATGTGTGAAGACACAATTGTTTACAGCTGAAAGGACCATTGCTCTTCAAGATAGAATCTTTCAGTGGATCCTTATTCCCCCATAATCATTCTTCCATGTTGATTCCCCAACTGGAAACATCTGCCATAACAATCATCCCTCATCAGTCTCCCAGTTTTATATGTGTTCATGTAAGAATAGGTACCATCTCCCTGGTTGCTGTAGGGCTAGAGCACCCAGGAAAAATATTAGTACTTAACACCCATTGGTAACCAGCATTCTAGTTCTGTATTGCACACATTATACTCTTTTGCAAGCAATTATCACATACTAGAGTTGGGCTCAGCAATTATGTCAAGGAACAAAGCAAATTACCAAGATTTCTTATTCCATTTACATATATTTAACTGTCAATTCTTTTGTTCTTAACACATTAATTGCACTTCCAGTGATGCATTCATCTTTAAGGTGCCTTTAAGAGTTGTTGCTATGGTTTGAATAGACTGGTACCAATGGGGCAAGTTTAACATACCAAAAGCAATTGCTTACAGTTATTGTTTTCAATCTCTTAAACAAATGTGCTTGGACTTACAAAGGTGTTAAAATCTAAAGTATAGTTACTTAAGGTCTCATTAGAAAGTGTAGACTTTGAAAGATAATCTACAGTAGTGGTGGGAAACCTGCAGACCATGGGCCCCATGTGGCCCATTAGGGTAATCCGCTGGCAGGCCACAAGACAGTTTGTTTACATTGACTATCTGCAGACACAGCAGCTCGCAGCTCCCAGTGGCTGCAATTGTCCGTTCCTGGCCAATGGGAGCTGCAGGAAGTGGCAGGCTGCAGTGACATGCTGGCTGCCACTTTCCACAGCTCCCATTGGCTGGGATAGACAATGTAAACAAACAGTTTCATGGGCCGCCAATGGATTACTCTGATGGGCTACATGCAGCCCTTGGGCCGCAGTTGCCCACCATTGTTCTATAGGTTTTTATACTAAAGAAATAGAAGAGAAAAAACAATCTTTGAAATAAAATCTCATCACTTCTTCTTATCATCTTAACTGTGGGATGGGGGAGAGTCCTTTCCAAATGACTGATCTGGGCATTGCACACACTTAGGATTCTGCAACTTCTTGTTGAGTTCAGTCAACTCTGTAGTTGAACAGGTGACCTCAATTTTTATATATCTTAGTTTCAAGGCTTGTTGGAGAAAGCCATTTTCTGATTCCTATTGGACATGTGCCAAGTGAGTTTTCAGATTTCAGCTCTGTGTTTTTCTGCTTCTTCCATTGCTACCCACTAGTTGGTGGTGACGTAGAACAAATTTCTTCAATCCTTTTCTTCTTGCACGGTTTTTTACAGGATTATATTTCATTATTAGCCTCTACTATCAAGCAATTTCTTTTAATATTCCAAAGTTATACTCTGCTTTATATCTTTCAACATTCCTTCTTCCTTGTGCCAGACAATTCCTATTATTTCTGGAGTGTGACAAATATTTACAATGAAAAGCAACAAAATCCCTTACTTCTAAATTTGGAGACCATACTCCAAACATTCTTCAATTGTACATAAGCATTCACACTATTTAGGACTTACAAAAGAGCAAGAGATATTTTCTATATATAGAAGGATGTAGATTTGACTCACAAGGAAAACATATATAGTTTATAATTTGGGGTGAAAAGATGTGGCTTGGATTTCTTGCGGTAACAGGTAATTTGCCCGTTTTGACCTTCAATTTTACAGCTAGTCATTTCTAGTTTCCATAATTTGCAGCTTCCCTACCTATCTATGATCTACTCACAATGTGCAGTGGGCCACTTTGCATAGAACAGCAGGGTTTGACTCTTGCTTGGTAACTTGGAGTTCTTTTTAGCTAAGTTGAAAAGGAGAAAGAGGTTTTATCCATATGCAAATTATGACAGATTGTTGCCTGCATCTTTGGTGATTAACAATAATCTTGTTTAGCCATTTTAGTTTCTATTCTTGTGAGGAGGAACTCCTGACTTTGGCTGATTTGTGGGCCCTTAGACAAAATGTCTCACATGATGTGAACTATTTTCTTATTGTCTTTACTTCTTAGCAAGATCCTATTTAGGGGGTCAATAGATCTGAATAGCTTTTCTAATTTTTGAAGGCCAGAAACGCTCAGCAGTAATTAATCATTCAAGGTGTATCTGGTCTATATATCCCTTACAGTGATGACCTCAAATGGATTGACCCTGGTACAGAATAATCAGATCATTGTCCACATGCGACCTCACTTTTTTGCCTCCAACCCACCCCAATAAGTCCCCTATACTAGGGGTCAGAATGAATGCAAGAATACAGAAGTTGGGCTGATTCTGTATAGGTGTCTGTGCAGAGAAGGGTTCAAATATTTTTACAGTTCCTTTCTGACATTTCATAATGCATGTAAACTGGACCTGACCTAGTTTTTTAGCTAGTCAAAAGGACAGCTTTGTGAGGGTAAACACTGGCATTGCACAGCATATTTACATTCTATGTTTATCTTCTGATTTTGATTTAATTTGTAATTGGTTCTAAATATGACAGATTGGCAGTCCTGGAGTCTGTTGTCCTATGTTTATTCCCAGAAAAGGTACAGCTCAAGCAGCTACAGTTAAAATTGTTCCATGCTATCCCAAAAATGAGCCTCATTTTTAGGCCTCAACTCAGCAAAGTTCTTTGTGTAGGAATTTCCAAAAGTACTAGAGGGATTTAGGAGCATAAATCCCATTGGCTCTTGAACATCCCTCTTTTTAGCACCCTAAGAATGCACTTCTCTTTTAGCATGTGAGTAATTCCACTGAAATTGGGTGCCAAAGAGCTTTCTGGATTGGGGTCCTGATATAAAAGGATCACCTACCAGGTGAGAGGATTGTTCATTATATCCGGTCCTACTAGTGAGAACTGCAAAGACATTTTTAATTAAGGCCAATTCTGGTGGCAATTTTGTGATGTGGACACTTGTCCATTGGATTCAGAAATATTTCTGCATAACTAATAAAATATCCTAAATTCAAATCTATTTCAACATCCATGGAATTTATTAACAACTATTAAGACATCCAAATGCATTTTCAACAGATCGTATGTGATGTTTTCTTTCAGGAGGAAAAAAAAACAAAGACAAAACACCAAACAAAAACCCCCAATCACTTTAGCAGTATTTCCTTAAAAACTCATGCATGTATTTGTTAAATATAATACTCCATAGAACCCTGGCTGCAGAGTTGTGACCATCTTGGGTGTAACACTCTATTATTAATGGCATCTGCTATTCACCTACGGGATTTGTCTCTATTTGTGCTACCAGGCATCTATTAACATGACAGGCCTGGAGGACAGCAAGTTAAACAGGTCATATAATCAACATCTGCAAAAATAGCTCATTTATCATGCCCATGACAAATTTGTCAAAAGCACAGCTTTATTGGCAGCAAGATGGCACAACGTGAAAGGTTAATGGATTTAGAATGCTGCAGAAATCTTAACAAGTTAGCAGTTGCCACAATGGACTTATTTAATATTTGCCATAATTTGTTTTCTGTGCTTGTATGGAATAATTGAATAATCTATGTGCCATTTACTATAGCTGCATGACATCCTATGGCACAACCATATTCAGTATGAATAACTGTTCTTGATAAATGCAGAATGGAAAAAAGCACTGGAGTGGAACCAATGAATTGAAAATCTCATTTAGGACCTGATCCTGCAAGGTACTGAACAAATCCTGTGAGACACTCAGCTCTCTCAACTCAGTCAATAGGAATTAAGGTACTCAGCATTTCAGAAGCAGTTCTCAGCACCTTGTAGATGCCTTTTAAGGATTCTGAAGTCATGGGCAATAGACAATATCCCTCCTCTCCCCCCCAAAAGAGGAAATGCTTCTATTACAATATTATTAAGGCTAGATTTCTGCACGCTTTCTAAATTGTCTTTTTGCAAAACTGAATTTGAAAAGATGCTGGAAGAATGACTTAAGGTGTTTTGAACTAAACTCTTATCTGTCAAAGCTATTACTGTTTAATTTCACTGTCAATGTAGTTATATATTCAAGATGCTACTGTGATTTGTTGCTACTTCACTGACTGTTTTATTGTCTTAATTTTTAATTAATGATGGAAATGAAAAGTAACTATTATACAGTATATCACAAAGGCAGGATATTAGATGCATCAATCATGCATATTTTCTTTCACTGGTATAACCAATTTTCTAATTTCCCAAAGTTTGATTTGCATAGAGGGGTTCAAATTTAATGAGAATAGTTGTGATGGGAAACTTCATCTCTGAAAGTTCATCTCATCAATAAATTAAGATTAAGAAACAAAGACACAGTGTGCATGAATTAAAGTATTATACTACATATATTGAAAACTAATGCACTACATAATACTCTCTTTATAAGATATCTGGGATTTTATGTACAGTTTAATTAGTAACTCTTGATAGAAAGAGAAACATGTTCATTAAGGAACGATCCATTTATTAGAGGATCATTGGAATATATTGTAATTGTTTATATTCACATTTATTGAGGTTTCAGGGGAGGGTGTTGGATGCATGGGTGGACCCATATACAGAAAAGAAAAGCTTCTGCACTTCCTAGTTCTGGACAAGACCCTAAATGGAAGTGTTATATATACCAGAGGATGTTCCTACGGTGCCTCCAGTTCAGTTACAAGCAACTCGCCTTGCCCTCAAAAAACAAAACAAAACAAAACAAAAAACTAGAAACCTCTTCTCTTAATTTTTTCAGCTCAGTGTTATGGATTTAACACTCAACCATAGGCAGATTACAAAAAAGGAAGATACTTCAGTATATCGTAAGTTATCTTGGACCTACACTATAAGCAAGATATAACCTTAGACAGGGCAAACTCCCATCAGAATACAAAGATATTTACAAATGGAATCTCATACACGGGAACCAAACGTACTGCCAACTAGCCATAGATATAACTGTGCAGGTGGCAAATATGATATCTAGAGCCAGATCAAAAAATGGTAAACATGTTCACAGGAATTATTCAACATTTTATACTGGGTTGGTTTTTTTGGAAGGTGGAATGAAATTTTGAAAAATGTTGAAATTTTATCTTTGTTTTTGTTTTTTCCCTATTAGAAACAGTTTTTTGATTATTTTTTCATCAAAACTCAACATTAGGAAATTCCAATCCAGTGTCCAAGTTCTGACTAAAGTGCAGCGAATCTCTCTCTCTCTTCCAGTAAGGCATTAATTCTAAGGTGGATGTCTGCAATTACTGTAGAATTCGGACAAGAACAACAAAAGTAGAATGTAAACAAGAAACTATAGGACAAGAGTGAGACATTGACAATAGAGCAAATGGCACTTGCAGTGAAATGGAATGGGATTATTTTAAATATTTTTTCTCATTTTTTCTCCCCTTCAGTACTGAGAAGGACACTAGATGGTTCAACTGCTGTGCCATTTTATGGTCTCGTATGCTGCTCAGGTATTTCAGTGTTTTTGTCTTCATTGTTAACTTTCTGCTAGAGAGAGATGTGACAGAGATTCAGAAAAGAAGAGGAAGATAAAGGAAATGCACGAGAAAATATGTCAGAAAGGTTGTTGAGCTGGTCAACATTGTTACCAGTCGCAAGTTGGTGCTCTGAGATTCACTTCATTGCCATTATGGGGATGTCTCAGCAGAGAGCACACAAGAGAGAAAGAGACAAATCTCGCAAATGAGAGAGTCTGTAACGCTCGTGACAAAGTGATCAAAATTATAATAAAAGCCTGTTTTCTTGACATGCTTGTGCTTCCTCCCAGGTATATCTTCCAAAAACTGCAAACCTAAGTTAACTAACAAAGTATAGTGAAGAAAAAAGGAGAACAAGAAAATATAATAATAAAAAAACCAGTGTATTAATAAAATGTATGGATGGATACTACTTTTCTTGACAGGTTTGGATTCTAAGGGATCCTCTTTCCTGGAAAATAGCATCTCTCCTGCACAGAAAATACAACTGAATTTAGCAAAGATTGTTCAACTCAGTTGCAACTGAACTGAGTTATGAAAGTATGTGTCCAATTATGAGACTGGGACCAAATAATCTTGTAAGTAGGTGTGACAGGTGTACCAACCCCACATTGGGCCAATGGGGCCAGACCAATTACTGCGGACCCAGGAGACCACACTGCCTTGCCTCTGCTGTGCATGCTCCAGATGGAAGGGATAAATAAAAGGAGGCACCCCATCTGAGTCTGGGCTGGCTGAGCAGGCAGAAGGATGTGTGCTGCAGGCTGCTGCAGAGGCACCTGCAAATCTCCAAGTGGTGGGAACAGTGGACCCAGACTATGACTGCAGAGACTGTTGGGGACCCTGAGCTACTGCCCACTGAGGAGGTGCCCGAGATAAGCCGTGTGGTAGGAAATGACCAGGGAGTGTATTAGAAGCTGAAGCTTGAATCCTTAACTGGGAATTTCTTGGCTTCATAGGAGCCTGGGTCAGATCCCAGTGGAGTAGATTGGGCCCTTGTTCCCCTACCCACCGCACTGGCCACTAGCGGTAGCTACCGGGGCTCCAGCTACAGACTAAGTGTTTGTTCTGTCCTGCCCAGAGGGTCAGAGCCCCCTAACTTCTATTGTTTGCCCTAGCCAGGAGCCTCAGGAGACTAGAGACTGAGCATGTTTTCGGTCCTGCGCAGGGGCTGCAGACTATTTCTTGTCTTTACCCTGCCCAGAAAGTCAGAGTCCCAGTTTCATTTGTTTGCCCTCGCCAGGAGGCTTGGGAGGCATAGACAGAGAGGCATAGATCTCCACCAGGGGTCCTGAATCCCCCTTGTGCAATTGCTTGATCCAACAGGGAGTCACAACAATTGTGTGATAGGATGTACCAACCTCACAGTGAGCCAATGGTGACAGCCCTCAATGGTGAAGGGCCCTCCAGTGGCACTAGGGCATAAAACTCCAGGCTTTATCCCTAACCTATACCTGGGCTTAAGCCCACTTCTCTAGTGTTGTTAGAAGATTGTTATGACACATGCATATAGGATTGTTTAAAGAAAAGCTATCGTTCATTTCAGCCATGCCTGTTGAGCTATGGGTCTGAAGGCAATGCCTAAATGTCATCATGAGATTTAAAAAGAGCTGCGAAAGGGAAAAGCTATTAAAAAAAATATTGGAGTTCCTTGCAATGGTTAAATTCTTCAGAAGTAATATAAAAAGACCACACCCAAGTCAATTACAATGAGAATTGATGGGTGTAGTAGGTAGAAAACTGGAATTATTGCCAGCAGTGCTCATGTTGCTGTCTTCTTGTATTGCACCACCCCCATTTGTCTGAATTAACTACCCGTATCTAGTCATTGTGAGCTCTTTAGGGCAGGGACTATCTTCCTATTACATGTTTGTGCAGGGCTAATGCAATGGAGCCTTGATCACTGATTAATGCTACAAGTATATCCATAGGATATAATAAACTATAAATCTAGACCACTACGGGTCTTAAGCATTACTGCAGTACAAATAAATATTACCTATAATAATGCAGAATCATAAATCACATGGCACAGTACTTTTATAATCCCATAAATGTTGTTATAATAAATTTAAGTTGCACATACTAACTTATTTCAACCAAACAAGTAATAGAGAGAGGAAGGTTCTCTACAGTATTGTTTTATAGCCTGTGTTCAGTAGACTAAGCCAGTCTTTTTCATACCCATGTCCTCACATCTCCCTAACATAGCTGGAACATGGTAGCATTTTGATTATCTTCCATTTTTACTGTTTTAAGCAAATTGGGTTTTTTGTCATCTTTCCTGATATCACTATGCAATCTGAAGCTGAGAGTGAGATTCCAAATACAGTGTGACAATCTTTCCAAATAAATATGCTGTAAACAAAAGAAATCCTAGCAATAGGATCCATATGAATTCTTTCTGGAGAGCTTCATCCTGCAGTCAAGTTTCCTTCAGTGGAATGAACTGCCTGCAAAAAAATCAAATACTAATGTGAAAAGGAGATTGAACTGATTAGGTGAAACACAACAGGACTTCAAGTCTTTGTGTTCACATCATTTGAGAGTCCCTACTTCTGAACCACAACACAGTGGAAATTTCTGAAACTCCTAGCAATCACTGAGATAGCTAAAGTTTTCATTGAGAATAGTTGCAATGGACTGTGTTTTATCAATGGGAAAACAAAACTGGGCATTTTGGAGAACTTTAAGCTATAGTTTTTTCATAGATTTACAAATTGAATGGTCAGAAGGAATCATTGTGTTCAGGGGCGGCTCTAGGCATTTTGCCGCCCCAAGCACGGCCGCGGCATGCCTGCAGGAGGTCCCCGGTCCCACGAATTCGGCGGCAGCCTGGGGAGGTCCGCCGAAGCTGCGGGACCAGCGGACCCTCCACAGGCATGCTGCCAAAGGCAGCCTGCCTGCTGCTCTTGTGGCAACTGGCAGAGCGCCCCCCACAGCTTGCCGCCCCAAGCACGCACTTGGCGTGCTGGTGTCTGGAGCTGCCCCTGATTGTGATCATCTAGTCTGCCCTCCTATATGACACAGCCCATAGAACTTCCCAAAAACAATTACCAGAACATATATTTTAGAAAAAAAAACCCATCACAATCTCAATTTAAAAATTCTCAGTGTTGGAGAATCAACTATGACCTTTGGTAAATTGTTCCAATGGTTAATTACCATCACAGTCAACAATTTTCATTTTTTTTTCCAGTCTGAATTTGTCTAGTTTCAACTTCCAGCCCTTGGATCACAAGTCTGTTTCTTCTAGGTTGAAAAGGCCATTATTAAATGTGTGTTCCCTACATAGATACTTATTGAATGTACTCAAGTCACCCTTTAACCATCTCTTTGTTAAACTAAACAGATTGAGCTCTTTGCGTACATCACTGTCGGGCATGTTTTCTAATCTTTTGATCATTCTTAAAGCTGTTCTCTGAACCCTCTCCAATTTACCAACATCCTTGACTTGTGGACACCAGAACTGGACACAGTATTCCAGCAATGGTTGCCCAAGTAAAAAATACAGAGGTAAAATAATCTCTTTACTCTTACTTGAGATTCGAGAGATAAGGTGATTGGGAATTCCCTTGTTTATGCATTCCATTATGATGTTAGCTCTTTCGTCCACAGCATTACATTGGGAGTTCGCATTCAGCTGATTATCCAACCTCCCGCCCCCCTAATCTTATTTTGAGTCATCACTTTCCAGGATAAAATCCCCCATCCTGTAAGTATGCCTACGCTCTTTGTTCCTAGATAAATACATTTACACTGAGCTGTATTAAAATGCATATTGTTTGCTTGCTCCCAGTTTACCACGCAGTCCAGATCACTATGAATCAGTGACCTGTCGTCATCATTATTTACCACACTCCCAATTTCTGTGTCATCTGCAAACCTCATCAGTGGTTCTTTTCCAAGGCATTGAAAAAAATGTTAAATAGTGTAAGGCCAAGAACTGATCCCTGCAGAACCCCAATGGATGTATTCCCACTTGATGACAATTCCCTGTTTACATTTATATATTGAGACTTATCAATTAGCCATTTTTAATCCATTTAAGTATGCCATGTTAAATTTATATTGTTCTAGCTTTTTAATCAAACTATCATGCAGTATCAAGTCAAATGCCTTACAGAAGTCTAAACATAGTATGGCAGCGCTACTACCTTTTTCAGACAAACTGTTATTTCATCAAATAAAAAGATTGAGTTAGTTTGCTAGGATCTGTTTTCCATGTTGAATTTGGATTAGTTACATTACCCTCCTTTAATTCTTTATTAATTGAGATCTGTCTCAATTGTTCCATTATCTTGCCTGGGATTGATGTTGGGCTGACAGGCATATAATTATTCAGGTCATACTGTTTACCCTTTTAAAAAAATGGCACAACATTATATTTCTTCCAATTTTCTGGAACTTTCCCAGTGCTACAACACAGTCAAAATCGGTGTTAACACTGCAGCAAGCTCCTCAGCTGGCTTTTTTCAAACTCTTGGATGTCAGTTATCTGGTCCTGCTGATTTTAAAATGTCTAACTTTAGTAGCTTTTGTTTAACATTCCCCAGAGATGCTAATGGAATGGAAAGAATGTTATCATCACCTTATGATGAGACTGTATCATCAGTTTCCCCCCAAATACAGAAAAGAAGTATTTTTTGAAAATGTCTTCCATTTCTTTATTATTGGTGACAATTCTATCATTTCCATCTAGTAATGGACCAATACTACTGTCAGGATCCTTGAAACATACAGTTCCCCAACCCACCCTGTACCCCTGTGATGAAGTGGGGGGTTTTTCTTGGGGTTTTCTGTCTTTTCCAGGGTTTGCATGCACAGAGGGTGGGACTCAATATACCTGGGTGTTACTGGTTAAACGAGGTGAGGGGAGAGGGAGTTTGTTGTTACAGAGGACTGGAGAGGGACTCGGGACCCCAGCCCAGGAGACACAACCGGTTCTGGCCAGTGGGAGGACAATGGGCTGCAGAGAGAGGACCCCGGTGACCTGACCAGCCGGTTCCAGCCAGAGGAGAGCTGCGAGGAAAGGGGACTCAGGCCTTCCTGTTTACGACCCTGTTTACCTGGAGAGAAGACAATGGACTGAGGCGGGGCTTGAGGCCGGGGATATCAGAGACCCAGCTGGGAAGCAGGGGGGCTCGGGCTGGCGAGGGGAAGCAGGCAGAGCCCACCTGGATGCAGGGAGACTGGGATGTGCTGTTATTGTGAGAGGCCAGGCCTGAGGCCCTGAGAGTTTCCTATGCTGTGTTCAACTCTCAATAAACCCTCCTGTTTTATGCTGGCTGAGAGTCACTCTGGTCTAGAGAACAGGGTTGCATCAGCCCCTTCGGGGGTGAAGAGGCCCAGGGGGTCCAGAGTGCGTGGACTCCTGGAGGGGGCCCACAGCAGAGACAAACGTGCTAAGGCTCAGAGAGGTGTGGCTCCAGGAGGTGGAGGGGCCTGACCCCGAGAGAGAGTGGACCCCCGAGAAGGGCTGTCTCACTAAAAGGGGCACCCCCCACGGACTGCACAAGGCCAAGAGTGGGCACGATCTGTGAGTCCGTGACAACCCCATATTCACTGATCTTTGAACTAATCTAACTGCTCAATCATTCTTTAAATGTGTTATGAATATTCAGCTATTAATTCAGGATATCTAGAATTGAAGTATATCATGTTTCAGTTTGTGGTTTCCTGTACAAGGAGATGGTCAGCTATTGGTAACTCATGGCTAGACTGACTTTTTTAGCATAAAATTCTAAGTATATTCACAAGCTGTAATAAATTATAGATTCAGACCTTTGAAGATAACTCCTTTTCTAGGAAATGATTAAGGCACAAGGAATACAGATGATGCAGCAGCAGAAGCAGCTAGTTAGTCTACTTTATTTTTTGTTTAAGCTGCATCATCTTTTTCTTCATTTGAACACATGCTGAGATAGCACCCAGATAGAGCAGTTCAAAGAACCGATCCAAAATGTTTCATATTTTGCCCTTGCTGCAGTGACATATTGGTACTTTCTTTAATACATTTCCTCTTACTTTCACTCTCTTGACTTCCTCTTCAAACTTGTAGGCCGGTTAGAGATGCAGTTATAGAATTCAAGTAACTCTTAGCACACACTTCACTGAAGCTAATAGTTTAACTCTTAAATGAAGAGTGAACTGTTACCAGTAGAGTAATTTTGATCCAAAAGGGAGGGGAGTGGGATGGGGAAGGAACAAACGGCTGGCTGCATATACAAGTTTGGTCCTTTTAGCATCCCTTCTTCCCCACAAGAGACTACTAGCATTATTGCTCCCTACCATTTATGCCACACATTTACAGAAATACGGTGTGTGTGTGTGTGTGTAATTACTTTGTGTCCATCAAACACTGGCATAATACATGATAACATTTGTAATCAAAATAAAACTGAACCTTACACTGGCTCCCTTGCTTGGGTTCTTTTCTGCCCTTTCTCTTTCACTGAGGTCTCCATCTTATACCCTAGTCTTTGAGAGACCCTTCCAAAGGTATGCTCTAACCCCTTCAAATCTATCCCCATAGGATCCTAACACTTATTGGATATTTGTCCTTCCCATATGCCCCCCATCAGAACCATATACCCCAGGGGTTCCCTGTGTCCTCTACCCTATACCCCCTCCTCTATGTCAGGGGTTTCCTGCGTTGCTACCCCTTTCTCCTCCACATCAAGGTCTCTGTGTGCCCCCTTCTCTTTCTCCTCCTAGACATCCCCCTTTAGGAGTCCCTTTTCTTGACCCAGGATTGAAAGGGGAGGCAATCACTTCCCCTGCCTCCAGGGATGTAGGCTTTGCCGAGCGACCAAGTTAGAAGGAAGAGAACTCCTTCATTTTCCTCTTTCTTCTATCTTCCCTCAGTGCCTGAGCATACAGCTCTGAAGAGGAGCTGTTTAGTAGCTCTCAGCAGGGGCAGAAGGAAGTGCTGGCTGCTTGTTGCTGCCAACAGCAGACAAAACTTCCAGAACTAAGTCTCACCTCTCTTACTTTTTCTCCAAACAGCCTGAAAATTGGGAAGTGGAAGCATTAATGCCTGAAAGTTAGTGTGCAGAGACCACCCACGCCTTCCAATAGTGGCGGGGGTGGGGGTGGGGGGGCAGAATGAGGGCAGCTGGCTTCAGCAGTGTTACTGAGCATGTTTAATCCAAGTGACCATGCTCACTACAAGCCAAACAGCAATTCTGGGGAAGGGGCATATAACCCCACACCCCCCGCACACGTCACCTCTGGATTGTGTGAGAAATGTTTCTCCATCTTTTCCCCAAATTACATGTTTGGTGGTACGAAAAGGACCATCACACTGTAAGAGTACTGTGTTGCCAGGGGTCGGCAACCTCTGGCACGCGGCTCACCAGGGTAAGCATCCTGGTGGGCCAGGCCTGTTTGTTTACCTGCCATATCGGCAGGTTCGGCCAATCATGGCTCCCACTGGCTGCGGTTCGCAGTCCCAGGCCAATGGAGGTGGCGGGAAATGGCAGGGAGAGGGATGTGTTGGCCGTGGCTTCCCACCACGATGTGGCAGGTAAACAAACTGGCCCGGCCCACCAGGGTGCTTTCCCTGGCAAGCCATGTGCCAGAGGTTGCCGACTCCTGCTGTAAGCAATGGATGACTGATTCTGAATACACCACACTTTCTGGGGATTAAACCAAGGAATCATGGTAAGGCAAAGCCATGCTTACTTGGTAGCATCCATTGAAAACTGTAAATACTAGAACTAGCCTCTCCCAGGGCATGAATCCAGTACACAAAGTATATGAGGAGCCTATCTTGGATTTATGCCTGAAATCACCATAGCTTCAGAATGGTTCAGTCTTGTCTTCTTAGAGCCCCCAACCTACTGTGCAGACTGAGCTGGAGGACAAGCAGATACATAGCCCCAACTTTTCCATACCCTGAGAACAGGTGGGAGAAGCAGGGGCTGCAGTTATCTTTGACCTTCATGCAGATTGTGCAGGAGGGTACCTCATTCTACATGCAGTTGGGCAGGGGCTAAGCACAAATTATTGTAGAGTCTTAGTGTACAGGCTATTGTGAGTGCAAATCATCATCATTAACCAATCACATTACCTAAATAGATTGCTAATAATAAATAATGTGTTTTTTCCCTTAATTAATAAGGAACAAATACTGAAAATAAATCAAAGAAATCACTCCCCAGGCATTAAGTTTACTTATTCTAAATCTACTTCTCATTATGGGATTTTTTAATAATTTCAATTTTTTAATAATCTCCAGGGCTCAAGATGACTAAGAAATTTACATGATAGATTGTTACACTAATTAATGGATCATTAAAAGAGTAAGATACACAAACTTTCAGGTCAAAATGATCAGTTCTTTGACCTTAACAGGTTCCTCAAAATCTGGCCCTAATATTTCCTAGTTGTAGTGTGGACCATTGGCAGTGCATAACACGGAAGGTTTTAGCTATATATTAAAGAGAGGAAGGTACACCTGTATCCTCCCCTCGCCTCTCCAAGCCCCGTGGTCCAGCAAGGGCGTCCACTCTTGGCTCCAAGATCCGGAACTGTCACCTCTCTTAACTGGAAAAGGGGGATAAAGACTGGGGAAATAATTTGGAGGAAGGCAGAGTTCCAAGTGGCTCTCCCCTAAGATTTGGAACACGCTTGGTGGTGGCAGTTTACTGTTAACCTAAGCTGGTAAACAAGCTTAGGAATTATCTCATGCAGGTCCCCACATCTGTACCCTAAAGTTCAAAGTGGGGGTGACACTTTGACAAGCAATAAAGTACAATTATCTGGCAACTGTAGCTGAGGTACAGAAATGTTCCAGACTTTGCTTTAAAATCAAATATTTACAGTAGAAACCATATGAACAATTTTGTTATTACAGTTTGGTATAGCACCAAGGCTATATATAGAAATTCCTATCATATTAATTTTGCTGCAGAATCAAGTAACTTTAGAACACTACTACAGCTTGGATTACTCTCATCTGACATAACCTATTCCAGAGCAAATCACAGTATAGACAAGCAATATACCTACCATTCAGGGCAGCATTTTTTATACAGACCATTTTGTTATCGGGAGAGACACTAGATGATGATGTTACCCAGTCTTACAAGTTACTTTGTTAGTGTGTGAGCCATGTACAATCTGTGAAGAAATGCTGTATTATTAGTTTTGTAATGTGTTTTCTTTTGGCGGAAGGTGTTCTGAACAGCAAGAGAAGTTGCTCTCTGCTGAAATCTGTCTTACTAAAGTAACTTCTTGGGGGACTGGTGTTCGGGTTAAGATTTTTGAAAGTGGGATATTCATGTGTGCAGTTTTGACCACCCCCATATAGTGAAACAAGTTCAGTTAATAAAATACCGAGACCCTGTGTCACTGGGGTTTCTCCTTAAGTGGGAAATGGACCTGCAAGGCCCCAGAATCTGCTTTTGTCTGGCAAGGGGGTATGGGGTAAGAATATGAGTAAATGGCTGTGTAATAAGTGCTTTACTTGTCACATTATTCTTCCCATGTTCATGTATAATAATGACATCACAAAGTAACAACCACCTAAAAAATAGAGGAGCCTCACTTATATGAGAATTGACCTTGCTTTGACAAATGGGATGATTCTGGGAAACCTGAAGGGCATCTTCCATCTAGCCAATCTTTCTTCTTCTCCCTTTTCTTGTTTGATTTTCCTCTAAGCTGAGATTGACCTTTGTGACTAGTTCGGTCTTCCATTGACTGGACTGTGGGTGGGAGTCAGCATGGAAGGAGCAACAGCAGGCCCTTTGCTCATGGATACATACAAACCCTTCTTATTCTGGCAGAAGTGAAAAGGGGCTGCTTCTGGGCTTACAGGACATTTTTGGCTGCTTTGATGTCAACCTGAGTTGCTCGTCCTTGGCCCCATTGCAATTGTCTGCAAGGGGAGTTTTGTTCTTGTAATATAAGCAAAGTTTACTTTAAGTTTTGTGTGATAATTGGTTTTCTGACCCTGAGGTCATTCAGGTGGAACTTTGCCACATGCTCAGGGTGATCATTATAGCGTGGGTTGAGCAGGAAATTTTTGCACTTGTGGTGCATTTCCTAAGCTTCTATGTGTGTGTGTTTGGTGTTGTGGATGGGAGTCAGGGATGTCTTCTTCCACTGTATCCTGTTTATTTCTGTGAGGGCAGAAGGTTAAAAGAATGAGTGAGAAGCACATTGGTTGTAGATGTGTTGGTGACAGCCCCAGTTTAAAGTGTCATGCAGGCAACTGAACAAACTAAGATAAATCCTCTTTCATTGTGCACATGTGCCATCTAATGTTAATGTTACAAGTTATTCTTGCTGCCTGCCTCTTAATATTTTTGTACAGGTTTGGGAACAAGAACCATGTGGACAGGACAAAGGGGCCAAGGGAGTTCACAGGTACAGAACCCTCCACCATAATAAAATGTGCTGTTCCCAAACAATAATATGGTTTTGGAGTTGCAGCTTGGCAATCAAATCTTACTGATGTCTAGCCAAGTTCTTAGGACCCAAGAGGAATGCATAGTGTGAGTCAATCGCAGTTTCGGATGCTTGTCCAAGCTGAATCCACGCTCCAAACCTTTTGAGATGTGTCCATTGCTAATATCGCTCATTAACATGTAACTTTTTAAACAATTTAATCCCCAAAGGGGAAGGTCCAGGGGTCTAAGATTCTGGTCAGAAATATCTAGAGCAAGGATCGGCAATCTTTGGCATGCGGCCCATCAGGGAAATCCACTGGTGGGCAGGGACAGTTTGTTTACCTGCAGCATCTGAAGGTTCGGCTGATCACAGCTGCTACTGGCCACAGTCCACCATGCCAGGCCAATGGGGGCTGTGGGAAGCAGCGGCCAGCATATCCCTCGGTCCACGTCACTTCCCGCAGCCCCTATTGGCCTGGCACAGCAAATAGCAACCAGTGGGAGCTGCGATCGACTGAACCTGCGTATGCTGCAGGCAAAAAACTGCCCCAGCCCGCCAGCGGATTTCCCTGATGGGCCGTGTGCCAAAGGTTGTCGATCCATGACCTAGAGAACTAGTAACTTGTATGTCATGAAATTTACTGCGTATTTACTATGTTGGATGCAAAATATTCAGAGGAAATTTATAAAAGGAAGGGCGAAACCCAGCTGCTATTAAAGCAAGTGACAGTATGATTTCAAGAGAAGCACCTGCAAAAATGGCTAACTTCAACAGGATCTGGTCTTACATCCCCATTTGCTCTGCATGGACTCTAAAGATCCTAAAGCACCTGTCAAAGGTAGGATTATGCCTTGGTGTACTTGGCCAACATTTCCCTTTCCTACAGTGTGCTGGTACTGTGCGAGTTCTATGCTCCACTTCAGAGATAGGAGCATTTCTGTGATGTTTAAGATTTGCAGATCCCCATAGAATAAATAAAAATAACAAATATATACATGGAAATCACTCTTAAAAATAAAACTGCAGAAATTGGGGCAAATAAAAGAGATCAAACTCAAATGCTAGACAACTATTTTGATTTTTCATGTTAAGATCAAATATGCTTGAAAAAGTAATCTTGCTTTTTTTTATAATTTGCCTACAAGTTCTGATATACTGTACAAGCCAATAATACTTTGTCTCAGGTGCCATTTACAATGATTGCTAGAAGTTCATTTCAATGCTGTCAAAGTCAATTATCTACAGTAAAGATGGTTGATGCAACTGTCATTGACCAGAAGTAACAGAATTGAACAATATGGGAATCTGACACAATAATGCAAAGCCTTGAAGCCAGTTTGCACATTGCAAGACCTTCATGCTTAGCAGAAAGATATTGCTCTAAATAGTAACAAACCTAAAGTATGTCAACTATAGAGATCACACAGGAACTATATGCTCTTGCAATGCGGGTTAGATTTAGGCTAGTAATATTCAGATTAACCCCGTCAAGAGTTTTTTCCCCACTTTGAACTTTAGCATCCAAAAAGTGGGGACCTGCATGATCACTTTTAAGCTTAATTACTAGCTTAAATTTGGTACGCTGCCACCAGCCAAAAAATATAGTGTTTGGCATACTTCCTGTTCCCCCAAAACCTTCCCTGAGGAACCTAAGACCCAAACCCCTTGGGTCTTAGAACAAGGACAAATAAACCATCCCCCCTCCTTTCCCCTCCAGACTTTCCCCTCCCTGGGTTGCCTTGGGAAGCTACACAGATCCAAACTTCTTGGATCTTAAAACAAAGAGGAATTAACCCATTCTTCCTTTCCCCACCAACCCCTGGGAGTTAACTACAATCCCTTGGATCAAAACAAGGAAAATCAATCAAGGATTCTAAAAAGAGCTTTTAATTAAAAAAGAAAAGGTAAAAATTATCTCTGTAAAATCAGGAATGGAAAAATTTAGATTCCATCTAAATGGAATACAGGGATTTAGATCATATAGCCTACGAGGACCCCCGCCCCTAGCCTGCAGAATTCAAAGTACCAGTAACCAGAGTAAAAGGCTTCCAGCAAAAGACATATTTACAAGTTAAGAAACAAACATAAAACTAACACCTTGCTGGCTATGCTTTACAATTTGAAACATGAAAGACGCCATGCAGAAAAGATTTGGGACACACTGGGTGCAGTCTGGTCCCTCTTAGCTCCAAAGAGCGACAAACAAACAAACAAACAACACAAACAAAGACTTCCCTCCACCAAGATTTGAAAGTATCTTGTCCCCCCATTGGTCCTTTGGTCAGGTGTCAGCCAGGTTCACTGAGCTTCTTAACCCTTTACAGGTAAAAGAGATATTAACCCTTAACCATCTGGTTATGACAACCCCACACAAATTACAGTAGTTAAAATTTTAATTTGCAGAGGTACCTGTGGGTCTTCAGCATTCAGTGTTAGAATGCTTCTGTATGAATTTAAAACAAGTGAAGATACTGGGCTAAATTCAGCGCAGGAGAAACATCACTGAAGTCAATGGAATAGCACCAGAATTTTGACTGACCCACCATGTGTTAAAACAAGTAACACTACATAAAAATCCATGATTAATAAGTAACCTGAAAAAACAAAGTCATACTGAGATGGAGAGTCTTAATTAGAACAATTGTAGGACGCTACATTAAAGATGGCACCAAACTAGAACTTCACATCCAAACATACAAAATTTGGGGCTGGGTTTTGGTTTCAGAATCCCTGCCTGGATCAAGATGCAATCTTCTGTCTCAGGTCTGTTTTTGTCTAATACTAAAAACAAAACAAACAAACAAGCAAAAAAAACCCATGAAATTCACAGTACATGTGGTGACTTTGAAACTGAAAACTTAATTCTGTCTTTGGGTTCATGCACTACCTCACGCCAGGGTCACAACCATTAAAGAGAATTATAGGTCCATGTATAGTTCACATAGTATATAGAAAGAGACATGAGAACTATGTGTGCACATGGGTGTATAGAATATAGCATTAAATCTAAAAGCTATGAAAACAGAAAAAAAAAATCTTTGTTTCAGTTAGTTGCTATGCTTTTTTAGGTGGAGTCAACTGGGGAAAATGTCAGGAGCAAAGTGAAATGGATTGTAAAGAGTCAGTTTGCTTGGAGAGGGGATGGCAAAGATAGGGAAAAAAACCATTTGGGATCAGTGTTTGGGCTTGTCTGCATGGCACAACAAAGCATTTCAGTGGGGTGTGATTCAAGTGTGCAAACATGCTGTCCTCTAACTGTCCCTTGTGGACCCTGCTGTCACACTTGAAAAGATACCTAGTTTGTGATTATCATAGCCCTGTTTGGAATGGCACTACAACAGTGTAAACTAGATACCTTTTAGAGAGCTCTACAAATCACACCCCTTTGGTGTTCTTTGCTGGCACCGTGTAGACAAGCCCTCTGGGAAGCACATTGTTCCAGCTTCTAGGAATTAGTAAATACTTGAATTCAAGGAGTGAGTTATCTTCTTATTTGAAGAAGCAAAAAAGAGTGGACACAGACTTATCTTTCCTAGTTCATTGTTGTTTTCACACAGTCCTTGTTATTACTTTGAAGGATAGATACAGACACTAAAAAGCAAGAAGGTTTAAACATAAAGAGCATCACTTTCAGGACTCTTGCCTAGGCAGATGGGTTTCTCTGTGGATTTTTTTAACATTTCCCACTATCGCTACCATTGGTGCAGATTCATCAGTAGCAGCAACTAGGGGAATTTTAAAGAAAAAAATAGGTTAGTTTACAGACCTCAGCGTCTTGATGCTTTTCTGAGGACAAATGTATTTGAGATGTTGATCAAAATGACTAATCACTCTACCCCCAGCTACAGAGTAGATGTCACTCAGCCTTGCTGGGAATAGACTCAATGGGACAAATTCATTCCAGTGTCCGTGCTTGGGCCAGCACAGGGACAAAGCTGAAGTAGCTTGTGCCTCTCCTATTCAGGGACAACTGAGGGCCTTTTTTTGTTTTTGTTTTTCCCTGTGGGTATCATCAGGTCCCTCCACTGGATATATTTCTCCCCAAAGGTGTATAAAATAGGAATTTGTTTGATCCAAAACGCATGGAAATTACTGGGAGTCTTTCCATTGACTTCAGTGAGCATTAGATCAATGTCAATGAGAAGAAGAGAATAGTATTATGGTAATGACTATTGGCCTCAACTTATCTCATCGCCCCATTTAGCTAGGCACTGTACAAACACATAATAAGAGATACTGTCTGCTCCCAAAGTGTCTAAAATAAAATAAAAACAACAGCAACTGCCAAAGTAGGGGGAGGGGAGGGAGGGAAAGAAAGGAACAGGGAAGTGAAGCGACCTGCCCAAATTACACAGTAGCTCAATGTATGAAATGGGAATAGAACTCACATCAACCATTCCCATGACCTATCCATGATCCCATACTGTGTAAGTTATGGCTAAGATGCCTTATGTCACAGTGCACAAATTCCAAAAGTTAAAAAAACACACAAGGTGTTATGAATCCTAGACATCATACATCAGTATGTTTGCCTACTTGAAACCATATCACATTAAAAGAGTCTGATGCCAACAATCAAGAACCAGTGATATGCTTACAGATTTTAACTCCCCCTCACCCCTCAAAAAAAACAACAGCATGTACATTACTTCCTCAAACCAAATCCTTAAAAATAAGGACAACATATGCACATGCTGATGAGAAGAAAACAAGTTTAACAGTAAATTTCACACACACAAAAGAAAAGCCACACAAAAAGACAATGTCCAAGTGAGAAGTGAGATGATACAAAAAAAAAAAGAAAAATGAAGATTGCATCCAGAAAACAAAGATTTGCTGAGGAAGAAATTTTCCTTCAGGTTCCTTGTCCATTGTAGTTTGTTTGATAGAATAAGAAAAAGTGTATATAAGAAATATTGGATTGGAGTAATTTCCAAGCACCTTGAAATAATGTATGCCCTTTAGAATAATGAGTAACTGATTAAGAAAAAGTTAGGATATACAACACATTAAAAGAGAAAATAATATCAAAACAAAAAAGAACATACATTGAGGCACATGTATAGTATGAATTAAATATTCAGCAGGTGTTTCCTGATGGAATAAGTGGAATCCCATGGAGAAATGTGCTAGCCATTCAGCTGGTGTAAAAAACTCCTTTTGACTTCAAAGGAAGGCTGTGTTGATTTCAAACAACTGAGGATCTAGGCTGATATTTTTACTTTTACTTTAATGAGCAGTTGACTTAACACAGAAGCAAATGGAAACCATGTGGTTTGTACATTGAGGAAGGTTAAGTTTTTGCTCTGCAAACTGGAGAGAAAATTCTCTATTTCCTTGGAGCTACCAAACTATTATCAACATGTAAGCTATTAGTTTTAATAAATTCTGAAATGTCTTGTGAAGAATTATATATATCAAACCAAGGTAATATCTTTTATTGGACCAACTTTTGGTGGTGAGAGAGACAAGCCTTCGAGCTTACCCACACCTCTTCTTCAGGTTTGAGAGACTCTGGCCATGTGTACACTAGAGTTAAATCGACTTAAGTTACATTGACAATCATAAACTGCTGTAATTACATTGCTTGCACATGTTCACGCAACACTCCTTGTGTTGGTAGAGTGCATCCAGAGTTGGTGCTCTAGTGCTGACAGAGAGAGCATTGCACAATGGGTAGCTATCACAATGTGCAGATCACCACCTTCTCACACTAGGTGTTCTGGAAATGGATTGGAGTGCATCATGGGGCTGGATAATGCCCAATGATACAGTTTTCTCTGTTCCATAATTCCAAGGGCTTCTGAATACGTTTGTGCCATCTTTCAACTGTCTCTGTAAATTTTTCAGCCACCATCTCTGCCTGAAAACGTGGATCCTGCACTGCTCACCTACCTTGAGATGAGTGTTATGAACACAACTCAGCTGACCCTTCAGGGGGAAGGGATAGCTCAGTGGTTTAAGCATTGGCCTGCTAAACCCACGCTTGTGAGCTCAATCCTTGAGGGGGCTACTTAGGGACCTGGGGCAAAAATCAGCACTTGGTCCTGCAAGTGAATGCAGGGGGCTGGACTCAATGACCTTTCAAGGTCCCTTCTAGTTCTAGGAGATTGTTATATCTCCAATTATTAAATTTCATGAGCTGCAAATCTGAACAGAAATCCATGGTGCCTGCCCTGATATGTGTCATGGAAAGAAACAATTCAGGATTGATGCTGTCATTCTATAAAAGTGTCAATTTATAGAAAGGAAAATAAGGACAACCCAGGGAATTACAGACCAGTGAGCTTAAGCTATGTACCTGGAAAGATACTGCAGCAAAAAAATAAAGCAATCAATTTGCAAACATATAAAAGATAATAAGGTGATAATTAACAGCCAGCATGGATTTGTCAAGAACAAATCATTTCAAACCTACCCGATAGATTTCTTTGACAGAGTAACAAGCCTTGTGGGTAGAGGAGAAGCAGTAAACATGGTATAACTTGACTTTAGTAAGGCTTTTGATACTGTCTCGCATGACCTTCTTATAAACAAACTAGGGAAATGCAACTTAGCCAGAACTACTATAAGGTGGGTGCAAAAGTGGTTGGAAAACCATTCCCAGAGAGTAGTTATCAGTGGTTCACTGTCATGCTGGAAAGGCATAATGAGTAGGGTCCCGCAGTGATCAGTTCTCCGTTCAGTTCTGTTCAATATCTTCATCAATTATTTAGATAATGGCATAGAGAGCACACATAAAATTTGCCGACAATACCAAGCTGGGAGGGGTTGCAAGTGCTTTGGAGAATAGGATTAAAATTTAAAATGATCTAGATGAACTGGAGAAATGGTCTGAAATAAATAGGATGAAATTCAGCATGGACAAATGCAAAGTACTCCACTTAGGAAGGAACAATCAGTTGCACACATACAAAATGGGAAATGACTGCTTAGCAAGGAGTACTGTGGAAAGGGATATATGTGTGGCAGGGGCAGTCATAGTGGATCACAAGCTAAATATGAGTCAACAGTGTAACATAGTTCCAAAAAAAAGTGCATCTCCTGCATGCATATGGCTTTAGACAGGGCCGCCCAGAGGCGGGGGCAAGTGGGGCGATTTGCCCCAGACCCCGGGCCCTGCAGCGGCCCCCATGAGAATATAGTATCGCAACTTTTTCTTATGGAAGGGGCCCCCTGAAATTGCTTTGCCCCAGGCCCCCTGAATCCTCTGGGTGGCCCTGGCTTTAGACTGGGTCTATATGCTGCTTGCCTGTGTGCTGCTTTGGTTCCTGCAGAAGTAATTGCCAACTGATGTGGCAAAGTTTCCTAACAAGGGAAAGAAACAAAACAGCAGCTCTGCCAAGGAACCTTAAGCAGAGGATTGCAGAGTATCTGCAGGAATGTTTTCTAGAGATTTCTATGGAGGATTCCTGGGAGATCTCAGTGTGCTTTAACAAATTTTTCCGCAGGGCCTCCACTGTGTAGTGGCACAAGGGAATGAGAAGCAGATGCAAACAGTACTTAATGCGGTTAATTTCAATCCCTTCTCCCAATTATTCCATGTAACAAAATAAAGGACACCTCTAACTCATGTGGAACATCAAAGCAAAATGAGTACTTACCGGAGCTCCCGTCTCCTGCTTCTGGCACACCAGAGGCGGACGGATGGGACTGGCTAGACCCCTTAGGAGTCAAAAAGAGGTCCTGGCTCACCACACCACCAAAGGAGCCTGTTGCCTGTCCCACATTCTCCTCCAACTCAACCTTCTCCTCCACCACTTCATCCTTGGGGTTGACTCCCATGGCCAAAGTAGCCATAGGGCTATTAGCAGTGGAGGTGGGGTTGTTGCTGAATATGATGTGCAGCTTCTTTATGAAGTGGCATGTTTTCGGCAGCACACCATCACAACAGTTGTCCCCATTTATCTTCTGGTACGTCTTCCTCAGCTCCTTGATCTTAGCATGGCACTGCTGCATGTCCCTTTTGTGCCCCTTCTCATTCATGCCACGAGCAATCTGTCAGAGGCGTCAAAGTTCCTACAGCTGGATCAGAGCTGCGACTGCACAGCCTCCTCTCCCTACAGACCTAACAGATCCAGACACTCCAGTGTACTCCAGACGGGAGTGTGTTTGCTGCATGATCAGCTGGGAAGCCGGCATAGTCAGCAGAAAGCTGCAATGGTCAGCAGGGAAGATGTGATGTGAACTGTCCATGCTGAGCAAACAGAATGTGGAATTTAAAAAATTCCTTGGCTTTAAAGGTGGAGGGATACATGTCTGTGTACCTGGCTGCAGGGCAAAGAAGTAGAAACTGCTTATCAGAGCAATCATGATGGACATTGTGGGACACCTCCTGGAGGCCACTTAGGATGACATAAGCAAGCACACTGTCTACACTGACACTGTAATGCTCTAAGTTTGTCACAAAAAGCTCTATGCCACTCTTTGGGGTGATTTTATTATGTAGGTGTAGCAGGAGAGTTACGTTGGTGGGAGCAGCATTGCTGTGTGTACACCTCCACTGTTTTGTCAACAAAACCTGACTTTAGTTGACAAAACTGTGTTGTGTAGATAAGGCCTAACTTATGAATGTCATTGCTAAATACAAGATGGAATAGATTGTTTAGCATAAATAGTTAACACATTTCAAGGGACCATTCAAGGTGAAGTGGCCCATTAACACCCCTCCAGGCATAAGGAGGAAGGGATAAGAGGGAAGGGCATTGTTAGCAGGTTACAGATTGTTGTAATAAGCCATAAATCCAGTGTCTCTATTCAGTTCATGATTTTTAGTGCCTAGCAATCATTAATTTAAGCTCGTGGGCTTGTCTTTAGAAAGTGTTGTGCAGGTTTCCTTTGAGGATGAGGACTGATAGGTCATATATAGAGTGATTGCTTTGTCAACAATGTACACCCCCAGGTGATGCACTGGTTATGTCTTTTATCATTTTCCTGTGTGAGTTCATTCGAGAATGTAGTGATTGTCTGGTTTCAACCACATAGTTGTTAGTGTGGCACTTAGTGCACTGGATGAAGTGCAACATATGTTGTGATAGGCATGTGTAGGACCCATGGATCTTGAAAGGTGTGTTGTGGGGGGTATTGATCATTGTAGCAATGGAGTTATATCTGTAGGTTTTATGTCTGTTGTTTTGACAGGGTCTGGTGGTGCTTTGAGTTGGTGTGTCTTGGTCTGTGGGGCATTTGCTTCTGATGATGAACTTGTTGGGGTGTTGTCTGAAGGACAGAAGATGGGGCTCAGGAAAGATTTCTTTCGGGATATGGTCCTCATCGAGTATGGGTTGTAATTATTTGATGACGCTCCATATGGACTCCACAGTGTGGAGTGGTAGGTAACAATTATGGGTGTGCAGTTGGATGGGGGTTTATTTCTGTATTGAAGCAGGTTCTCTCAGGGTATTTGGGTGGCCTATTCCATGATACAATCTACTTCTCTGGTGGAGTGTTCTTGTTTTTAGGAGGTTTTAATTTTGTTGGAGCATATTTTGTGGTATCTGAGTGTCTGGTTGTAGATAGATATTTTTGGTGTGTTTGGCTTCTGGATCTATGTAGGTAGGTATGGTGATCTGTGGGAATCTACCCCACACTAACCTGACACAGACTAACTGTTCATGTGCACCCCGATGAAAGGCATTTAAGACTTTGTCAATGCACTTTGACCTAATCCCATTTCAAAGAGGGCAATGACAGTAAGAGCTGAACTGCCCCCTTGATGTTGAACACAGTTAAGAACAAATCAAAATATCTCTGGTTTTAATTTCCATTTACAGGCTGTATATCTGTGTGCATTATTAGGTCAATAATTGAAGTTAAAATTATGCATGTATTTACATCTACAATCGGGGTCGGCAACCTCTGGCACATGGGTTGCCAGGGTAAGCATCCTGACGGGCCGGGCCAGTTTACCTTCTGCATCGGCAAGTTCAGCCGATCGTGGCTCCCACTGGCCACGGTTCACCATCCCAGGCCAATGGGTGTGGCAGGAAGCCACGGCCAGCACATCCCTTGCCCACGCCGCTTTCCACTGCCCCCATTGGCCTGGGATGGTGAACCACGGCCAGTGGGAGCTGCGGTCCGCCGAACCTGCCGACGCAGCAGGTAAAGAAACTGGCCTGGCCAGCCAGAGTGCTTACACTGGTGAGCCATGTGCCAGAGGTTGCCGACCCCTGATCTACAATATGAACTACTGCAATATATTACACTGCAGAACTGAAATATGATTCCAGTTGTGAAATCTTGTTTAAAAGAATGATCTTCTGCATGATGCTACTGTGTATTATTATTTTCCCTGTTTTAAAACCACTGAAAATAAAACATTAACATTTGGTATTTTTATCAACTCGCTTTCTTCTCTTTTTCCTATTAGTTATTTTCCTCCAACTTTTTAAAGAATTCTTGGTATAATCTCCAGATATAGACATACTTTATGATAATTTAATTCTACAAAAAATGCTACCTTCTATGCAATAATTATTTTTAATTGCACTATTCTCTACTGCATCTTTATGTGACACAAAGTTCATATATGATATTTTACATGCTTTTCAGTTGGCAGCAATTAATTTTGCTTAACACAGTAACTGAGGATCTCTGAGGCAGCTTTATTGAATTAATTTAATAATTTCCTGCTCTTTTCCCTAAACTCTAACCCACCCAAAGGTTATACAGGTTTGTTAGTCCTGTCCCTGTTGAGGTTTTCCTCCCAAGAGGCTAGCTCCACACCAACTTTCCTAGCTACTGCTCCCTGGAGTTTAACACAGCGGAACAGGGGTCGACAACCTCAGGCCGGGCCAGTTTGTTTACCTGCCGCGTCAGGTTAACTGTTAGCAATAATGCTGTTATTAATCTCTGAAGCAGGGATTGGCAACCTTTGGCATGTGTCCCACCAAGGTAAGCACTCTGGCGGGCTGAGCCGGTTTGTTTACCTGCCGCGTCTGCAGGTTCAGCTGATCGTGGCTCCCACTGGCCACGATTCGCCATCCCAGGCCAATGGGGGTGGTGAGAAGTGGCTTGGGCAAGATATGTGCTGGTCGTGGCTTCTTGCCACCCCCATTAGCCTGGGACAGGGAACCGCGGCCAGTGAGAGCCGTGATCGGCTGAACCTGCTGATGCGGCAGATAAACAAACTGTCCTGGCCCGCCAGGGCGCTTACCCTGGAGAGCCGTGTGCCAGAGGTTGCCGACCTCTGCAGTAGAACCTCAGAGTTACTAACACCATAGTTACCAACTGACTGGTCAACCAAATTCATTATTTGGAACCAGAAGTATGCAATCTGGAAGCAGCAGAGACTAAAATTAAAAGAAAAAAGCAACTACAGTACAGTTAAAACATAAATTATTTTAAAAAAGGAAATTTAAAAAAAAAGATATGACAAGGAAACTGTTTCTGTGGTTGTTTCATTTCAATTAAGATGGTTAAAAGCAGCATTTTTTCTTCTACATAGTGTAATTTCAAAGCTGTATTAAGTCAATTTCATTTGAAATCTTTTGAAAAATCAACCATAAAGTTTTGTACAGGGTTATGAACAGCCTCTATTCCCAAGGAGTTCATAACTCTGAGGTTCTGCTGTACTCCCTTAGCCCTCTGCCTGGGAACTGAGGAAAGCAAGTCCCTGTGTCATAAACAGATAGTTAAGGGTTAATGCCTCTTTTACCTGTAAAGGATTAAGAAGCTCACCTAGCCTAGCTGACACCTGACCAGAGGAACCAATGAGGGAACAAGATGTTTCAAAAGGAAGGAGGGAAGTTTCCTTTGTTTAGAGTCAGTTTCAGTTTCAGCCAGAGTGGAAAAGATCAAGGAACAGGCCTCTTACCAGAGTAGTAAGTTTTAGAAAGGGATAAATAGGTTTATGTTTATTTTCTTTGTAATTTGTCTTCGTACCATAAAGGGAACTATCAAAAAAGGGTGTTTGGGTATTTTTTTGTGTAACTAAATTTGTGCCCAGGGGAACATCCTCTGTGTTTTTGGAAATCTAGTTGTCTGTAGAGTAGCTGGTATGCTAATCTCTCCCAGAGGGTTTTCTTTTACCTTTCTTTTCTTTAATTTAAAATGCTTTTCTTAATGCCCTGAATTGATTTTTCCTTGTTTTTTAGATCCAAGGGAGTTGGATCTGGATCCACCAGGAGTTGGTGGGAGAAAGGAAGGGGGATGGTTAATTTCTCCTTGTTTTAAGATCCAAGGGGTTTGGATCTGTATTCACCAGCGAATTGGTGAAGTCCCTCAAGACTGCCCAAGGAAAAAGGTAGTACTTGGGAGGGTGTGGCAGTGATACCAGATCTAAGCTAGTAATTACGCTTAGAAGTGTCCATGCAGATCCCCACATCTGTACCCTAAAGTTCAGAGTGGGGAAGGAACCTTGACACCCTGCATGGTTTACTCTGGGTATGGCTTCCTACAGCTGGGAGCATGAATGGCAGCTTGTGTAGACATACCCACGCTAACTGTACTCTAACTAGCTTGCTAAAAATAGCAGCTAGGATCCTGAAGCATGGACTTCCACATGGCCTGACCCCTCTGGGTACATACTCACTTGTGCAGTCCAGGTTAAAGCCCACACTACATCATCCTCCCTTCTATTTTTAGTGAGCTATCTGGAGTACGGCAATTGTGATTACATCTACACAAGCTGCCATTCATGCCCACGGTTGCAATGTAGATGTACCCTCTGAGTCTCTCTATGTCAGGGATCGGCAACTTTTGGCATTCGGCCTACCAGGGTAAGCACAGCAACCTCAGGATAAGCACCCTGGTGGACCGGGCTAGTTTGTTTATCTGCCGCATCTGCAGGTTTGGGTGATCACGGCTCCCACTGGCTGCGGTCTGCCATCCCAGGCTAATGCGGGAGGCGGAAAGCGGCACGGGCTGAGGGATGTGCTGACCACCATTTCCTTCCGCCTCCATTGTCCTGGGACAGCAAATCACGGCCAATGGGAGCCGCGCTTGGCCAAACCTGCGGATATGGTGGGTAAACAACCCGGCTCAAGGGTGCTTACCTTGGTGGGCCACATGCCAAAGGTTGCCTATCCCTGGTCTATGTGGAGCACTTCACACAACCCTTCTACACCTTCAAGTCTCTCCTCTGACTGAACTCATATCTCAACTCTAAATTCAACCCTTACATCCCCCAGCAGACTTGGTTCCAAGTCATATGATCCCTGTACATGACCCATGGACTAATTAGTAAACTAGTCTCAGAAGAAGCTCAACCTAGACCTCCCTTAAAGGGCCAGTTCACACTGTCACAGAATCCAATATGCTGTTTCAAAAATTTCTGTGGGAACATGCGTCCTCAAACACAGTTTTATTCTGAATACAAGTAAAGCCTTGGGATTTGAGAAGATATAATAGCTGAGAATATGGATCACTTGTCACTCAATGAGGGGTCAGGAAGGCTTGGTAGTGGAGAGGTGGTTTGGGGTAGCTGTCAGATGATAAAGAAATTTAGCCAAACAATTCATCCTCCCCTTCAGTTACACACTTGAATGTGTGATCCAGGGATCACACTTTCAAACAACCACACAACTGAGGTTTTGAGGATATGAGATCTAAAGGCTGTATGCTCAGTTCAAGTTTTGCATGCTGTGGAGCTGTACATTCCAAAGTGCACCATGCCTTGCAGAGCATATAAAATTCTAAATTAATAATGGAGAAGAATGGATCCCAAGAAAGAAGCGGCCAGTCCTGCAGTCTTTTCCAAAACCATTTTAAGGGTTAGGGCATAAACGCTTTGATCATCCTCTTCTCTTTAAGACAGATGAATAAAAACAGCAGCTTTGGCATTTTTTGTCTTGGGTCCCCACTATTGCTGTCAATTTCAAATTTCTTATGCGCTACAAGTGCACTGTAGGTGGGTGCAGTCCACTTTAGTACATACATTCCAAATGGGAACTGTGTGATTTAATGTTCAGACATTCAAACAGACTTATGAGAGACAGAGAGAGACAGACAAAGAGAGCATGTATGATTAAGAAGGATGAATGCCTGATGAAGAGGAGGAGTGGGACTGTACACTTGTCTATCCACATATTATTATGTTTCTTCTGCCCTTACTTGGAACTCATAATGATAACTGAATTGGTAGTGATTCCCACTGAATAGTTTTGTAATGAAGTGTTTCTAGCCTGTGTGGATGGGGTCAGATTCTGTTAGAAAAGAATCCATCCATTTACTTTCCTAAGCCCCAACCTAGGTTAGAAAATGTCTTTAAAGAACTGATTCGATCCCATCCACACCAGCCCACAAAACTATTTTGACAGCAGCCCAAGGCACCAGGGAAGTCCTGGCACACCTTTCTTCTGAGAGTATAGATGTTCCAATAAACAAGTGATGGGAATCTATCTAGCTGTAACCACCCTTCTAAATTGCCTTACAACTCTCCTCCAAACAATTTCCCTCTCAGGAAAGGCCTGTAAGATCCTATGTGACACTAACTGGTCTTTGATAAAAAGAAACAACTATTCACACATTATCTTATAGCAGAAAGACTGCTGTGCTTGTCATTTTTGCTCAAATGCTTACAAGTGTACAGCACAGATTTTCTTTTTTTACATAATTTCTCTGATTGTCCTACAGAGAAAGCAACTGAAGAAAAGACTTGACAATTTGCTAGCATGTGAGTGGGTTTCAACCAAACTGTTATTTGTGTTTGAACATAAAATAGGAATAGAGGAATCCTCTGTTTTTAAATATTGTCTATAAGAGAAATGAGCATTCCCTAACTTGAACTCAGATGTGAACTCAGCTCTTCATATACAATGAACTTCAAAACAAAACCTTCCATCTAGGCCAGCCATTCCCCACCTTTCGTTAGCTGCAGGCCCTTGTCTGCAGCACATTGGTAGAAGAAAGCTCTACCAATTTATGTTCCTTTGCACCAGCCTTAGCATTCCACTCATTTCTTCTTTTTTAGCCATTTTCCCCTCTCTCTGTCTTCTATTCCATCCTGTCTTCCCATTCTCATACTGCATTCTTTTGTGTATAGGTTCTCTCTTTTTTGTCTCTCTTTTTGGATATTTCTTTCTTACTTTCCTCTCCATTGGCGGTTGCTCCTGCTTGTTCATCAGAAGACTATATGTCTTGCTTCAACTGGAGCTACTGTTGGATGGCTCTGGGGGAGTCAGCTCAGACATGCTTTCACAGCTGTGCTGAACGCTGTGGGGAGCAGAGAAGACTGAGTTAGCACACTGCTTCCTGAGGCTGCAGCCTTGTAAACATGAACTGCTATCTCTCTATGATTTTTGTATACTACCTATCAGCCCGGTATCTCAGTCTAGGATCACTGCTCCTGCAGTCAGTTATATTAGGGCTTGCTCTGAAAGCAGGGAAAGACAGTAGATTGTGGGTTACCACACACTGATTTGATTGTAGTCATAATAGGATATTTGCAAGGCGGGACAGATGTATTTACAAAGAGCATTGGAAATTTAGCTACAGAATTCCACTGAAATTAATTAGAGCCATGTGACTAAGTCTTCCAGTCAGATTTGAAAATCTTAACACAATGGGTTTCCCCAGAGCCTTCTGTTTTTCTCCCCTGCCCCACAACCTTTTGAGGCCCAGCCTAGCAATTTAAGTAGGATGCCGGTGCCAACGATAGGAAACACTAATCTCTCCCTAACAAACCAGATGCCATAAAAATATCAGTTTTCACCCTTCAAAACATTCCTTGCAAAAAAAAACAGATTTTTGCAAGATTTGCATCTGTGAAAATTCATGGGGTAATTCACACTTTTCCACAAAGTTGGCATTCATACTAGACATTTTACAAATGATATGAATACAAGTGTACCAGAGTTGATTTGGTAACTGGAAATAGCATTCTGCACTGACAAAAATGGAATCAAGGGACATGCTACAATGAAAAGACATTTTTGCCTGTTAAAAAAAAAAAAAAGCATTTTAAGGCAAACATGGCAACTTTTTCAACTCTTCAATAAACGGACACAAACCTGATCTACTTTTTTAAAACTTTTTCCACCTCTGAGGAGAATTGTTCTGTGCATCTCTGATAGGCACTGGGTCTCTTCTTAGTATAGATGGGACAGCTACCTCGGGGACACACTGTTCTTGCAGATGCTGCCACTTCCAATGAACGCCCGAAAAGCTGCTTCCTCTAGGGGTATATCCTAAGTTATTTTTTGCCTCTGCTTAATCTTGTAAAATAGGGCATAGGAATCACTCTAAATCTCCACACAACTAGATGAGAAAAATCTGCTTTAGTGCCCAAAAGATAGAGCTACCAATGCAAAAAAACCACTATAACTGCCAATTTCTCTATGGCTTGAAGGGCAATCAAAGAAGAAGAAGAAAAGAATCTGCACTCCATGAACACCCCAAGACAATGAGAAAAGAATCTAGGGAATCAGAAACAGAAAAGAAAAATGGGATTTTCATTGGATTTTCAACAATATATTTTGAAGAGGCAGGATGGGGGAAGGGCAAAAATAAAAGGCCCTGTTTCAGAGTAAAGATCCAAGTTCTGCCTAAGAAAATTGAAGATGTCCAGTTGTTCCTCACAGAACTACCATTCCATTCAGACTGCCTATGCATCAGCCCTGAGGTCTTTGTTATGGACCTACATTTACTTCAGTCCCACACAAACTTGATTGTTTCACTCTGATCACTGTTAGGGTGGAATCATGAAACATAAAACATTGCTTAAGATAAAGACATATATATTCACTTCACATTATACTTTTATAGCTAGGATTTTCCTGTATAACAAATTTTAAAGTTTGTTTCACTTTTGGGTCCTGGCAGGTTGAAAGGTATGATCCAATTTTCAAAAATTATGTTCCTCATATAAAATAATGAGTCTCAAGGATACTATATAGTGGGATTTTTATTTTTAAAATGAAATAATATTAATAACATTTGACATATATGACCTAAACACACTTCTGTTTCAACCTCTAGGCCCAGTATATGCTTAGCACTAAAATATGCAGATTGGTACAGGATGCATGTAAACCCTCCACGGAGGTATGGTTCAAGCCTGATCTCTGGTGTTTATCCTACCTGGAGTATCTTCTCCTTTTTCCTCACATAGATTGCTTCCTGGATTCTTTTTTGTGACACCTGATACTTCCATCCAAGATGATTCCTCACTGTGCCCCAGGCACAATGGGTGTTGTCCCTTGGGAATATGGATAATGCTACCACTCTTGCCAAGTACTATAAAACCCAGCATATAAAAGGAATGATAAAATACATCAACACAAACCACAGTAAAGGAATGGCATTCAAAAATAACAGTATAACAAAGGAGGACTTTACTGGGAGCAGGAAAATAGAATCTGGAGAAGGAAAGGGTTAGGGTTAAGAAATTTCCCCCCTCTCAACATTCATCACTCTTTCAAACCCTCTGCTCCATCTCTGGCATGTTCCCAGGCAGATGGCAGGCTAGGGATGAGTCTGGAAGTGTGTGTTGCAGTTTAAACCAACCAATCACTGTGTGGGACAGGGTCTTTTCCTGGCTCCTTAGTCTGAAGTCCTGTGCACGTTGCAGCGGGATCTTATTAGCCAATGCATGGTTAGATCTCTGCCACTTTGGACACTACAGGGCTCAAACTTCCTGACTCATGTACTAGATCCCACAACAGTTCAAAGATTTTCTTGATAAGATTCTGCTTCTTTTAGCTCCAAATTAAAAGCTCAAACACTGAAACTAAACCTAGTATATCTCTGAGTCAAGCTGTCCCCATCCACTTCCAGGCTGAGCAGCCCAGGCTCATCATTGGCCCAGCAAACTGCTTGTCCACATCACCCCATGCAGAAGCCTCCCTAGTGGCCTCAACAGGCATTTCTAGTCCATTCTGTTCAAACCCCTGACTCCAAGCATGCTAAGAAATGGTGTCTGGGGGTGCTGGTACCCATTATGAGTGTAGTCCATAGGGTAGTGCCCCCCAGAGACTCAGTCCAGAGTTCCAGAACTGGCAAACCACAAGTAGGGGTCACAGGCAGAATCAAAAAAATTGGAAATGGACCAAAGGAGGTGCTGGAAGAAATGTACAGTCGAAGATAGTGAGTGGTAGTCCATGACTAAAATCCTCTTAAACTGCATTTTAAATGTTTGATATTGATGAAAGGTGGTTGTGTGCTTTATGACCCTTCACTGCCACATAGCCCAGGCTTTCATTTCACTCTAAGAAAGCATACTGAAGAGCATATATGAAAAGAGCTAGAGATAAGCATTTTGACTTATACAGTAGTTAGAGAGCTTTCAGCTTACTCTCCTATTGGTCATGACTGCAGTCACTAAAAATAATTCTAATAATTCTCAGTGAAATACATGTGTGATCTCATCTCTCCTCTTAATGTACTACAGTGTATAACAAACTGCAGGTTTTTATCCAAAGGAGCTCAGGATTGAATAAACATGAGTACTAAAATATTTCCTCATCTCACAGGAGATCTGCACATTTCCTTTCTGCATTGTACTTTGCCTGTAGTTAATTTAGCTGTAGTCTCTAGTGCTTTGAGTCGTTCACTTTTCATGAAAATTCATGTAAGGGTGGTAGGGGAAACAAGCCTTGGGATTTCTGTAACAATATCATTCAGATTTAACCAATGCTTATAAATATCATTCCTGTTGAAAAACTATGTTTTCCTTTTCTACTTGGTTGCTGTTCCCTACATGTTGTTCGCTGAAAATTCAGTTCAAAATCTGTAAAGTTTATAATACAAATAATCCTATATATATAGCAGAATATATATAGCAGAATACGATAACCTTTTATATGGTTTTGAACCACCTTTCCATAATTTAATTAAGAATTGCATTCTTGCTGCAAAATTCTATTAAATGGTCTAAATAAAAGCTATGGGAATGGAGCTACTCTGATCTATACCAAAAGAAGACTTTCCCTTCCATCTTTATATATTAAATACTATAGGTTTTTAAGGTTCTTTCAATAGAACCCCATAGATGCCTACTGATTTTTTTTATTAATAATAATATTTAACATTTATATTGAAGTACCACAGAGAATTCTCAATAAGATACTGGCCTCATTGTGCTGGGCATTGTACAATCATATAATCCCTGCTCCAAAAAACTTCCAATTCTTCATCTTTATTATGACAGCTGGTCAGAAGGGTATTTTCCCCCTCCTCCCTGGAAATTTTTGATGAAAACATGAAATTTTTAAAATGTTCAGTTTAAAACCAAAAATTTCAATTAAAAACTGCTGCTTCAGTGCCTCGTGGCAGTTGTACTTTGAGTGCCTAATACTCCCATTTTCTTCTATAGTCTGGGCTCCCTGGCCTGGGCTGACACAAAGAGGAAAGAAGGACACTATCTTTTGCCACCTGCATTACAAAATCTCCCATGATACTTCACTGTCTCCCCTCTTGCTCATGGGAGAAGTAGTCTGGATGGAAAATTTGGCCCATAAAGGAGAATAGGGACCAAGGAGAGGGGGGAAATGTTTTGTCAAAACTTAATTTTCCATTGAAAAATAGTTGTGGCAGAAAATTTTAGACCAGGCTTACTTGTTATATTCTATATGAATTTTCCATATGGGAATATCTGTGTATAGATATATGTAGATATAGTCATGGTCAAAATCACTGGTGTTGACACAGGGAGGAAAAAAGGACAGCTTCTTTTGCCACCTACATCCCCAGCACAAAATAGATATTCCATCCCAGGAAGGAGTAGGCAGTTTTACTTCCAGAAGATAACTTTAATTTATTGCAGTGGCATTAAAGAAATGGTTGGGGGCTGTCCTAAATCAGTGTATGGTCCAGCGGACTTGACCATATCCAATCCTGAGTCAGTAAAGCCACTTGACTCCTATACAAACACACCAGTAATTTTTCACCACTTAAGCCACTTCCTTATGATTCTGAGCCAAGATCCATGTCAGTGTGGATCCTTCACTGAATCTGGCCTGTAGTATTTAGTTAATTTTTACAAAGCCCTGAGTTATGCTTCCAGATGAAAAGAAATGAGGCAGAGCAGTCACATGACTACCTCAAATCCACAAAGCTCAACAATACAACTATTAAAAAAAATGGGAAAACAATTCTGAATTTTTTCTGTCAAATTGCAGTTTGAAATGAACCCATTTTCTGCTTTTTTGTTTTCTTTTTATCATAATTTTTATCAAAGCTTATTAGATTTTTTTTTCCAGAAATTTATTTTATAAAGGGAAGGATCTGAAAAAAATAAACTTGTTTTGATTTTCAAAAATGAGAAGCTAGTTCTCTAGGCATTTCCCTACTCCTTTGTGTACAACCATATGAATCTGAAAGCCTGCCCAGCCTGTACCTTTTAAGCCAATACCCACAGTAACTAGCGTGGGTTCATGCAGTAGTTGCCATTAAAAAACTCACCATTTACACACAGTCATCACAGTGGTATCAGACATACTACAGATTTTCCTTTGATAAAACAGGAAATAATAAAGTTAACTGGTGGATAATTGTATGGTATTTATTATCAAATGCTGTGTTCTAAATCCACTGTATTCCAGCAGTCCCTTATTTGAACTGTGTAAATCATATCTGTGGAAATGGCATTGTAGAGGTTGAGAAAATTACACTTGCACACAGGCATCTGTCTTAGGGAAGGTTTGCCAATACCAACAGAGTCTGGCATTTTGTAGCGGTTTGCTTGTGACCCATATTGTACTTTTCCTATTTATAGTTAATTTGCTCTTCAAGCATGTACACTGTAGGGGATGAAGGGATGACGGTTTTTCGATGCAGGCAGCTGGCCATGCAGCAGAGACACAGATGGATTTTTAAAAAAAAAATCTATTTTTAAACTGAATTAAATGCAAAAAAAGTCCTTATTTATCAAAAATTTCTACATAGCCATGACCCCTAATTCCTTTGGGCTTCTGGAAAAGGGTAAAAGTTAATAGTCTGACACTCTCAGTTTCTAGACTCTTATGGAAGGAATACATTTCAGAGACTAGTCCATACATTTAACTATGCTGTTATATTAAAAGGAATAATTATAAGAAAAATTATTTGAGACATTTGGTCACTTCTTCCTATGTTTGTGGTACTCTGCAGTTAGACAGGTAGGTAGGTAGGTAGGTAGTGATTTTTTTGGGTTGTTTTTCAGTTACCCATTTTAATTGTATAATAGGATTATAGCAATACTTCTGTTTTATTCATGTTAGAATTCAGATCAGTTGTCCTGTGGGTAATAATTCTGAATTTTTTCAGGAAAAAAAAAAAAGGAGCAAGAACCAACAGATAGCTTTAAATTTCACACAATAGTATGAGTAACTCTTGGGACTTGCTTTTAGTTTTCATATGTTAGTGAGGTTTTTTCTTGTTGAAACA
This sequence comes from Chelonoidis abingdonii, assembly GCF_003597395.2. NCBI lineage: Eukaryota > Metazoa > Chordata > Testudines > Testudinidae > Chelonoidis > Chelonoidis abingdonii. The sequence continues at coordinate 37,188,065 of NC_133769.1, forward strand.
AAACACCAAAAAGTAGCAGATCAGATCAAAGCAACTTAAAGTTTGATAAAGTAAGAACACTTTTCCTGCCCGGCTACATGATGCTTTGTGGGAAGAGAATAACATAATAAACACATTTCAGCTTGTGTCCCAGAAGAATGTCTGTGAATGTTTTCCTCACAGTTTCTTATTTATGTATTTTTTCACATCTCTGTCTCAGATTTGAAAAACAGGAGAAATAACAGACGTACAAGTGAATGCATAATATAAGAATCCCACATTATGTTACAAGCAGACAGCCATATGCTGAGTGAAAAAAACGAATATGATTCTTCCTTCCTCCAGTTTAACAACAGTATGGCTTTTTGTTCCCTGAAATTTGCAGTTTGCTGCTGTAGTTAATCCACAGTTTTGGAGGTGTGCAGAGAATAAAGAGGGGAGAAAAGGACAAGCACATTTACAATGTCCATGGTCTTGATCCATGATGTCAACATGATTTCATGTTTAATATTATCTCTAAGAACATAAGAATGGCCATACCTAGCCCATTATCCCGTCTTCCAACAGTGGCCAATTCCAGATGCTTCAGAGGGGATGAACGGAGCTGGAAATTATGAAGTTTTCCATCCTCTCTTGTCTATTACCAGGTTCTGTAATCAGATGCTAGGGACACTAAGAGCTTGGGATTGCATCCCTTACTGTTTTAGCTAATAGCTCCATGAACATATCTAATTATTTTTTGAACCCCATTATAGTTTTGGTCTTCACAACATTCCCTCACAAAGAGTTCCACAGGTTGACTGTGAGCAGTGTGAAAAAGCACTTCCTTTTGCTTGCTTTAAACCTGCTGCTATTGATTTGATTGGGTAACACCTAGTTCTTGTTTTATGTGAAGGAGTAAATAACATTTTCTTATCACTTTCTCCACACCATTCATGACATTGTAGAGCTTTATCATATCCCCTCTTAGTTGTCTCTTTTCCAAGCTGAAAGGGCCCAGTCTTTTTAATCTCTCTTCATAAGGAAGTTGTTCTATACCCTTAATATTTCTTGTTGCCCTTCTCTGTATCTTTTCCAATTCTAATATATATCTTTTTTGAGATGGGGTGACCAGAACTGTACACAGTATTCAAGGAGTAGGAGTACCATGGATTTACATAGTAGAATTATGATATTTTCTGTTGTATAATATATCACATTTATAATGGTTTCTAATCCTAATATTCCATTAGCTTTTTTGACTGCCACTGCACATTGAGCAGATATTTTCAGATAACTATCTACAATTACTCCAAGATCTTTCTCTTGAGTTATAAGGGTTAATTTATATCCCATCATTTTGTATACATAGTTGGGATTATGTTTTCCAATGTGGAATACTTTGCAATTATCGACATTGAATTTCATCTGCCATTTTGTTGCCCAGTCACCCAGTTTTATGAGATTCTCATGTAACTCTTCACAATCTGCTTTGAACTTAACTATCTTGAGTTATTTGGTATCATCTGTAATTTTGCCACCTCCCTATTTACCTCTTTTTCTAGATCATTTATGAATATGTTGAACAGCACTTGTCCCAGTATAGATCCTGGGAAACACAGCTATTTACCTGTCTCCATTCTGAAAACTAACCAATTATTCGCACCCTTTGTTTTCTGTTTTTTAACCAGTTACTGATTGATGAGCAGAACTTCCCTTTTGTCTCATGACTGTTTACTTTGCTTAAAAGTCTTTGGTGAGGGATCTTGTCAAAGGCTTTCTGAATGTTCAAGTACATTATATCCCCTGGATTACCCTCCTACATATGTTTGTTAACCCCCTCAAAGAATTCTAATAGGTTGGTGAGGCATGATTTTCTTTACAAAAGCCATGTTGACTTTTCCCCAACATATCACGTTCATCTATGTGCCTGATAATTCTGTTATTTACTGTAGTGTCAACTAATTTGCTTGGTACTGAAGCTGAGCTTACTGGCCTGTAATTTCCAGGGTTGCCTCTGGAGCCTTTTAAAAAAAATTGATGTCATATTAGCTATCCTCCAATCAACTGGTACAGAAGCAAATTTAAATGATAGTTTACATAGCACTGTTAGATGTTTGGCCACTTCATATTTGAGTTCCTTCTGAACTTTTGGGGTGATTACTTCTTGTTCTACCCCAGTGGACATGGAGAACAATTGATCACTGTCCTGTATTTGACAATCTTTTACATATTTGAAGACTACTAGCCTCCTCACCATCTTCTCTTTTCTAGACTAAACGTCCAATTTTTTCAACCTTTCCTCATGGGTCATTTTTTTTAAACTTATTATTTGTATTGCTCTCTAATTTGTCCACATCTTTCTTAAAGCGTAGTGCCCAAAACTGACTCCAGCAGAGTAGAGTCTACCAGTGCTGAGGAGAGTGGAACAAGACTCTCTTGTGACTTACATACAACATTCCTGTTAATGCATCCCAGAATGACATTTGCCTTTCCTCAACAGAGTCATATTGCTGACTTGTATTCAATTTATGACCCTCTGTAACCCTCAGAGCCTTTTCTGCAGTACTACTGCCTATCCAGTTATACATTGTACAGTTGTACATTTAATTTTCCTTCCTTCTGCACTTGTTTTTATTGAAAGATTGAAGAAAAGAGCCTCAAAATAACCAATAAAAATAAAATATGTTATTCAGACGTTGTTATGGACAACGTGCGATATAATCTGTGCTATGCACCTCAGCAGTGAACCATGTTTAACAAAATATATATAACAGGACCAGCAATATAAAGCAATCAGAGAGATAGGAATGGGTTTGATCAAAATGAGAAGACGGCACTGTCATGACAAGAGAAGTATTTTCTTGAATAAATCCTTGCAGCATTTGTTGAGTATCACAGGGGAAAATAGCACTCATTTTTTTAAAAAAACCTATATAATTTACTATGATAAAACATTCAGCATAAAACTGTAGCATACTTATTGTGCCTCTAACACAAAATATGTAAGAAGATAACAGATGATAAAGTAATAGACAATCTTTATAGCATGCATTGGTCAGAACAATATTTAAGGAGTGTGGCAAATTGCCAGTACTGTTCTGCTGGGTCTCGCGCTTTCTCTTCTCTGCAGTAGGTTCAGGGCACTATTGCTTGCCTCTGAACCAGTTCTTAATTACTCCACTAGTGTCCTTGGAGGAGGGGAGTGGAGAGGAAGGGACCTGGGCCCGCCCTCTACTCCAGTCCCAACCCAGGGGCCCTGAGGGTTGTGATGAACAACTTGACTTAGTGGTTCCTTCCCCTGAGTTACTTCCCTCTCTTACCCTTCAGCTTGTGAAGGGCTTCTTGCCTCCCTTCTACACAAGTCTGGTGCCCCTTACCTAGGGTTTCTTCTGGACTTCAAAATCCACCGCAGCACTCCTCCAAACTTTCTATTTCTCTCTTATCAAACTCTTCTCTTCTGCAACCTGCACTCTGCTCCAATCAAACCTTCCTCTTTCAACTCCCACACTGTCTGACTGAAGCAGGGGTTTTTATCACATGACTGAAATCAGGTGCTCTAATTGGAGTCAGGTGCTCTA